>NC_066582.1:380399147-380711147 GCF_024323335.1 Lathyrus oleraceus | reverse complement strand
CGGAGGATCCCTTGGAGTAATCAACTTCCGCTCTATTAAAGAGGGATACAACTCTGCATACGATACAGGAATCGGATCGAAAGTGATCTTCTTCCTCTCATAATTCTGACCAGCTGGATTACTACTGTGAGGCTGATAAGCCTGCTGCTGAGGGCGATGTTGTTGTTGATGATAAGGTTGAGGAGATTGTTGATGATTGTGTTGCTGATGATGATATTGCTGATGTTGCTGATGCTGATAATTATCCTGGAAGACAGGTGCTACACTAGCCACCTGGTGCTGATGACGCACAGGCTTCCTCTTATCAGAGGGTCTTCTGGGTTTAACATGAGATTGCACCGCATGTGCCTACCCATCTTTCTTCTTAAACACCCCATATCGTTTAGAAGAGCCTTCATCTTTAGACAAACGTCCTTCCCGGACTCCTTCCTCCAATCGCATCCCCATGTTCACCATTTCGGTGAAATCAGAGGGAGCACTTGCAATCATCCGCTCATAATAAAATGAACTAAGAGTTTTCAGAAAGATCTTAGTCATCTCTTTCTCTTCCAGCGGAGGAGTAATCTGAGCTGCCAGCTCTCGCCACCTCTGGGCGTACTCTTTAAATGTCTCTTTGTCCTTCTGGGACATGGCTCTGAGTTGATCACGGTCAGGAGCCATATCAACATTATACTTGTACTGCTTGACGAAGGCTTCGCCAAGATCGTTGAAGGAACGGATGTTTGCACTATCAAGGCTCATATACCACCGAAAAGTTGCACCAGACAAACTATCCTGGAAGTAATGAATCAGCAGCTGATCATTATCCGTTTGAGTAGACATTTTCCTGGCATACATAACCAGGTGGCTGAGCGGGCAGGAGTTCCCCTTGTACTTCTCAAAGTCAGGGACTTTGAATTTGACGGGTATTTTCACACCGGGAACCAAACAGAGTTCGGCTACAGACTTGTCGAACAAATCTTTCCCTCGAAGGGTCTTCAATTCCTTGCGGAGTTCAAGGAATTGGTCATTCATGGCATCCATCTTCTCATTAACATTGGGGCCCTCAGACGGCTCAGAATGATAGATGGTGTCGTCTACCCTAGGAATGGTATGCACGATAGGAGGAGGCATCGCAAGGACCGGGCTAGATGTCGGCATGGAAGCAAATGTTGGTGCAGGAAGATCAGGCATAAAACCGGGAGGCATACCCCAAGGAAACCCGGGCGACATGGCATTCGGCACAAAGTGGGCACTGGCAGCTGGCACAGTTGATGAAGCAACCTCAGAAATAACAGTCCTCTAGGGAGGAGTTGCAGGAGTCAGAGACGGTTGATTCAGAGCAGCCAAGAATTGCTCCATCAGAGCGTTCAGTCTGGCGACCTCTTCCTTCAACTCACGGTTCTCTTGTTCGAGTTGATCCATCACTCTTGCAGAATTAGCTCGGGTGTAGTACCGATGAGTCAGCTTGTCTTCAAAATAAATGAAGATCACAGAGTTAGGCCACAGACAAGAAGACCAGAACAACACCTGCTTATGCAAAATGATGCATACAATGCTTGTGCATATGCTTTGTTTTTATTTCAAGGAACTTTTAGGGTTCTATTTGCAACAAAAAAAATTTGAAATATTAAACTTTTAATCGCATATGGAAAATATCTCATCAAATATATTCAAGACAAAGAAGTACAGCATTGTTGATTATTACAAGGGAAAAGCAAAATAAACATCCTATGGATCCCTAGAAGCTCGAGATGCCGGAAGACGAGATGCATAAAGCCTCTTGGTCTCTCTCTCATATGCTGCTTCCATATCCGCTTTCTCCTTAGCAAGTCAATCATACTTCCTCTTCCAGAATTTGGAAGACCGAGGAAGCAGAGAAGTCCAGGTATCATTCGGATCATCTATCACCTGATGCTCGAGGAATTCGATCAGAGCGTCCTTCTCCTTAAGCAGTTGAAGCAACTCTTCTCTTTCACGGATCCAAGCACGTGAAAGGTCTTCGTCTCTCAACTCCTCTACGCCTTGGTTAGGGTGGGTTGAAGGCCCAGCCACATCCAAAGGTGTAGGTCTCAGATAATCATAAGGCATGAGATACTCAGAGGCTCTCTGCCTGACCCAAGAAGTATACGGCTCCAAAGCAATGCAGTTCTTCGGACCCAACTCACTTCTACCCTTCTTGTGAATCTTGCGCCAAGCGCGGACTATCCTGGCTTTCAGGCCTTGGGGATCTTTACCCTCCTGAAAGAACACACCTTCTAACAGAATGTTATGAGGTTTATCCTTTAGGGGGAACCCAAGCTGACGACGTGCTAAGATAGGGTTGTAGCTGATCCCACCACATGTACCAAGAAGAGGCACATTAGGGAATTCACCATAATAATCAATGATCTGAACTGTATCATACACGCGATCATACCAAGAGATATCGTCATTAGTGAGAGACATAAGTCTCGTAGACCACCGTAGACATCCCTTGTTCTCCTTGAAAGCGACCGTCTACGGTAAGTGAGAAATAAACCACTTATACAACAGAGGCAAACAGCACACAATAACTCCTCCACCCTTTGCATTCCTCAGATGCAAAGAGAAATAGGTATCACCCAACAGAGTAGGAACGGGATTAAGAACAGAAAAGATACTAATGGCGTTCACATCCACAAATTTGTCGATGTTGGGGAACAATACCAATCCATAGATGAGTAGTACAAATATGGCCTCAAAGGCATCCTCACTCATGGCCTTCCCATAAACGGTAGCTTCAGCGATGAGGAAATCAGAAGGAAGACCCTGAATTCCACCTTTGGTGGTCATATGCGCTTCAATCAGGGATTCATCTATGTGCAACAAGTCTGCGATCTCTCGAGAAGTCGGAATACTCTCTAAGCCACTGAACGACACCTGATCCAGAATAGGAATACCCACAAGATGAGCATACTCCTCGAGCGTAGGCAATAGCTGAAAGTCTGGAAAAGAGAAGCAGTGATACAGAGGATCATAGAACTGCGCCAAAGTACTCATCAACCCTTCCTCAATCTGAGTAGTCAACAGAGGCAGAAGCTTCCCATAACGACCTTTGAAACCCAAGGGATCTAATACATAAGATGTCAGATTCCTTAACTCTTTCAGATCGGGCTGTCGAAAGCTGTACTTCTTTGTATGCCTTTTTTGTCTTTCCATGTCTGAAAATTTTGCAAATAAACCATTTAAGTTCCTTGAAAATTTTCTGATTTTTCTGATGACATGAATGCAGATGAATGCATGAATGCATGAATGCAACAATCACACTCAAGGATCAAGCAAATCACACCAGACAAAGGTCATGGGAAAGCTCATAGCATCCTCAATATCAATCATCCATTTTGGTGGATTATGGTTTTCACCTTATTGACACCCAAGTTCCATTGATATTAATGATGCATGAACCGGCTCAATCATCCTTAATATCAATCATCCATTTTGGTGGATTATGGTTTACACCTTATCAACACCCAAGTTCCATTGATATTAAGGATGTCTGAACGACTCAACCATGAATCACGGGTTTGTTGAGAGTCACGAGCATGGAGTCTCGGTTAAGAACCACCCAAAGGGAGTGTACTAGGGTTTAAACCTGCCGAACATGTTCTACAAGAGGTTCCCATAGTCATCATCCCATCTTTCGAATATTATCGGAGGAACGAATACTCGTATTCCAAAAATATTCTCAAGAGAGACTCTTATGAGTGTAGTATCGCGTAACAATCGCATCAGATCTTACATCTGAACGACCTCCGCACTACGTCCTAAAAATAGGCCAAGATGGGCTTGGTAAACTAAGGTCCTTGACTTCTAAGGCACATGTTGAAAGAATAATGCCTAACCACAAATAACTTGTGTGACATTATTAATCCAACATGACCTCCACCAAGTGAATGGACTCGCAAGTCAACTTGCTAAGGAATAACTCCACACAAGTCGACGAGATTATGCCATTCTCCTATCCTAAGGTGCACTCGAGTTCGGGTATAGAACTCATCTCACAGAGATCACCAAGCAAACAAGCAATTGTATATTAAGCAATTCAAGCATTACAATCAATACAGTAATCCCAAATTGTACAAAAATATGTCATATAACAAATAAACAAATATCATACAACAAGGGTGAAAAGTAGGCAAAACCACCAAGGAAAATTCCCCAGCAGAGTCGCCACTTTTCTGTAGCGGTGTATTCGTCACTTTATGATTTATTGACTAAATCAAAAGCAAAGCATACAAAGATAGAGTCGCCACCGCACTTTTATTTATCCAAAGGAATTGCTAAAAAGAGAACAAAAGCCTAAGAAGTTTTACACAAAGAAAACTAATAAAAGGTCAGAGATCTGGGTAAGGGGTTAATTACGCAATGGGAAGGTGTTAGGCACCCAAAACGTCCTAGGTACTCCAAGGGAGCCCTTTTCAAAACTTGTTGTATGAAACGTTATTTGTTTATGAAATATTTATTGTGCAAACATGATTAAAGGGATGAGAAAAGAATATACAAGTTATTATTTTTGTGTTTGAACGGATGAACCTGTTGCCTACGTACCTTTCCATGGAAGGTAAGGATCAAAATGTCGTAGTTCGGCTAAAAGATTTCCAAAAGTAAGTGAGTGGATTGATTTTAAACAAAAGCCCTAAGGTCTTTCATTATCCACGGGAGAATACTCAACCTATATTAACAACAAGTCCACCATGTAAGAATACCTTCGACATACTAGAGGGGTTAACCCTGTTTTCAGTATGGAAGTCTTACGATTTGATCACTAAGGACAAAAGGCGAGATTCACATCAACCACTAAGATAATTGAGATCTATGGCTAATGTATGAAAACTTGATTAAGAAGTGGACTTGGGCCACAAAAGCAATTGAGTGAGTGAAATTAACCAGTTTGGAATATTCACAAAAATGAAGTCAAAGTATGATTAGAATTCAATTCAAAAGAAGTATTGTGAAAATGGAGTTTGAAAATCAGAGGCTTAGGGCCTAGGTTTCTAATTTGAAAAAAACAGATGAATATGTTTGCACAATAGTTTTCACGTTTTGGGTTAACATGCAAATGGAGGTTTAAAGAAACAAAAGGTGGGAGGGTTAAGGGATGTAAAACTTCTTAGATGTTCACCTCTTGAGATCATATGTAGATGATTCAAGTGATTCCTTCGGAATAGGCAACACATAGCAATAAGCAAATAGAACAAGATGGATACCAGATGCCAATCTATGGACTTATACTAGTCTCACAAAACAAACGAAACATGGATACCAGATGCCAATATATGGACTTATACTAGTCTCACAAAGCAAAGAAAACATGGATACCAGATGCCAATCAATGGACTTATACTAGTCTCCTACATGGACAAAATAAAAGGTCACAAAGTAATGAACAATGATTATGAAATGATATACAAGTAATGAAGATACATGCACAAAGGCATACATAAGCAACTATGCACAAGTGGACAAGCAAGCAAACAAACAAGTCAATTAGCACACACTATACACAATCAATAGGCTCAAGCAGGGTTAGGCTTTACAGCCAACTGGAATGGGGTGTTTTGAGCTCTTAACCCTAACATTGAGAGTTAGGGTGAAGCAGATGAAATGGAGATGAGGGGTGTGCCTCATAGCTCTTATCCCTGGTCAGGGAGAGCTTTGATCAATGGAAAGTGTGGGAGTTCAGAAAGTAGGAACTCTTCTCCACAAATGATTGACTCTATAAGATCTTGGGTTCTTATTCACAATGCATCAACACATGGTGTGAGCAAGGTGAATGACACACTGAGTAGCAGCAGATGGATTACACATCTCTTTTATCTTCCAATTGCCTCATGAGAGGACTTTACCTGCTTGGCACAAAATTAATCAACCACAAACATTGCCTCTTAAGGAGGGCTTCAGACAGGTGCCTGCCAAAGTAACATGACAGGTCTTCCAGACTACATGAAGATTAGGGATTATACCTAAGTGGTTAAGCAACCAAGCAAAGCAAAGTTCAAATGAACTTAAAGCAACTTAGGTACCTGTGGAAACAGCTAAACAAATTAGTACAATACTCAGACAAACAGACAACAATCAATAAGCAAAAGACAATCCCAATGTACAAAATGTGTAAGCCATAAGGCAAACTCAAGTGAGTTAGCATCAACCTACAAAACACACAAATGTTAGCAATCAATTGAAAACATCAATATTCAAATGATGAAGCATCATCAACCATGCCATTTGGATGTTTAAGCCTGAAATCAAAGCTCACAGGTAAGTAACAAACCACTAGGTCAAAGCCTAGGGTCAAAGATGAAGAAAAAATCCAAAACAGGAGCTGAAATTCAACACAATGCAACTTCAAACACATATTGACATATCCTAAAAAGGCTCACATCAAAATCATTAAGAAAAGGCATTTCATGATCAAAAGAAATCAAATGCAATTTCAAAGCTCATATGTGATCATCATGAATGAAAAATTCAAATCAAAACAGAAATAATTCAAATAAATCTGGAAAAATTCATGAACATTCAACACATCTAACATGATCAACATATAAAAAATGATAAGCATCAGAGATCATTTGGCATGGAAATTAAATTGCACAAGTTGGACAATCAAAGGTGTGACACAAATTGTCACACCATGCAAACACAAGCATAAAACAGAAATGGTAATTGAGAAAAATGTCAAACCAAAACCAAAATGTCCATCAATGTGTCTAGAATCAACATGCAGAATTTCACATTCATTGGATTAAAATCAAGCATTTCACAACAAGATAAGCAAGGCAAGGTCACAAGTGGACATATGATCAATCAATCTAGCACCAACAGAAATCCAGCCATGCACAATTTTGGAAATCATCATAATAAAAAACTAGATAGAACAAGGATCAAGATGCAAAAAATTGGAGGTAAAATGATCCATTTTTTCAATTTAATATGATTTTTCCAAGTTGATGAAAGAAATAAAATCAAAATGGACATGGCATTGGAAAAGTGGAGGGAAATGCATAAAACATGAAATTATTTGAAAAAGTTCCTTCGCTAGGAATCGAATCCGGTTGCATTTTGAAATGAAACGCGCGCCTCATTATGAAACACGATCATTTCATTAAACGACGTGGAGGTCAGCGCTGATGTGGCTCGGTCAGCACAAACGTGAGCCAATTAACACGCCAACAATGCAAATGCGTGGACCAATACATGATAAACCCTAGGCCACGTATGCAAAACCAGAGAATCGTGGCTAATCCAGCAAAATCGTTGCCAAATCATGAACTTCATCTTCTTCATGAGGAAGAAGATGAACAGTAGCAATCTTCATGCGTTTTCGAGAAATTTTTTCCAGAAATTCCAAATGAATACATCAACATACAGCATTTTTCATGGAGATCATGGATCAAACAAGAGCTAAGCCTAATTCCACATATCAAGAGAGAATCGAACAAGAGAAAATTCATACATAAAACTTGAATCAACCATAACTCAGTCAATAGCGCATCAAATCACATGATTCTTTCACCAGAATTACCAGGAGAACAAGATCTACAATAATATATACATGGATTTCAAAATTAAAAGGTTCGAATTATGACCTCTTGAAGAGCAGAACCTTTGAAATGCAAGATCCACAGCTGTGAAGTATCCAAATCCACTCTACAATGCTTGAAATGATGTTTGATGAAGCAATTGAAGCTTGAAAGGTGCTGGATCTAGCTCAAAACAGAAATTCCATTTTCAACTTCATGAACTTCCAGCACTTGATTCTTGCACGAATTCACCAATTCAACACTTGATCTGCACAGAATCAAAGCTAGGCAACAAGTATATGAAGTAAAATTGCAAGGTTCTTTAAAAAAAATTGAATTATGAATGAGAGAAAAATTTGGAGTGAGAGAGAATTTTGGATCTAGAAATGTGAAAAATGATTAACCTCCCTCAATTTTGTTATGATTAGAGTATATATATATGCCTTCTTAATTGTTAGATACCCAAAAGTGCTTATTTGAGCTATCAAATATGGGTATCTTTCACTCCATTTCCTTGCTAAAGTGTTCGAAACCACCTTTGTTTTAGATGAAATGCAATACAATGATAAACGATCTTGGTACCTTTGATTTGTGTGTTATTGTGCAGGAAGTAGGCATGAAATAATAGAAAATGAAGACACAAGAAATTTGGCAAAGGGATCAAATAAAACAAGCATTCATCAACTTGCTCGCTAGGCGAGGGCTGTGGCGAAGGACTCGCTATGCGAGCGTCCAACGAGAGCCCAGCGAAAAGCTCCAGTATTTTACAGTGGAAAACATCACCACACTCGCTAGGCGAGCTTCCAGCGAGGTGTGTGGCGAACACGTCCAGACTTGGTGAAAAGCGCAGCCAGCACTCACTCGCTAGGCGAGCCTTTAGCGAGCTCCCAGCGAGCATTCCAGTAGCAAAACCTCTCAAGCTCGCTGGAGCGAAGGTTGAAGCGTGACCTTCGCCTAGCGAAGGTTTTGTTCGCTCAACGAACATGACAGTCTGGCAATGGTTGTTTCTCTGGGCGCAGGTGCCTCAGGTGCCTCATTTAGGGGCTCGCTAGGCGAGCCGTTCTGCTCGCCTAGCGAGCATGACAGCTCAGTAGCAACTCTATAAGTAGCAAGGGCTACTTTTTGGAACCATACCTTACCTTCCATACTTTTGTACTTTTTTAGATATTTTCCAGCATTACTCTAAGGATCTTTTGTGACCTAGAAACCATTTCTCTTCATCTCTTAACAATCTTTCACAAAAAGAAGGTGGATTCCCATCCAATCTCGATTATTCGACTCGGATGTTAATCAACCTTCTTCCGAAACTTGTTGAACAAGCTACCATGAAAATGAGTAGCTAAGTCCTTCATTTTGTCAAGGTTAGATGTAGATGATCATTAGCTTTGTGTGTAAATGTAAGGATCTTCATTTGTAAACTCTTTAATGGTGAATATATGGTGAAAACTTTGTTCTTATTGAAAACTCTTTGTGTTGGTTTATGATCGAGAGATGTTTACCAACTCTTAACCTAGGTTTTCATCCAATCTTCTTTGTTAGCTAGAGATAGTAATGAATGATTTTGTTCACCATAAGGTTGAACCAAAAAGTTGTCATTTTGATAGATTATGTTAGAGATAAACAATGGATCAAAATGGGAAAACTCACAATGTGTGTTAGAGATAAACACATTGGGAGGACGTTGTGAAATAGTTTATCATCTAAAGGAGTTTATAATTTTTGTTGATCGAACATATACATGCAAAGTGATCGTCGAACCCTAACTTTGGCAATATTTCTCAAATATTAAAACCAAAACTTTTACCGCGTTTTATTACACTTTTATGCAAGATACCGTGACAAACACCAAAACCCCATTGTTACCTTAAGCTAAGAATTGAAACAACTGTCGAAAGGCGGTGATATCTCACAATCCCTGTGGAGACGATAACAAAAACCCGACACTTAAAATTACATTCAACAAAATGGCGCCGTTGCCTGGGATTGTGAATTGATATTGCGAGCATCGCAATGGTTGCTTAATTTTTAGCTTTCGAATTTTTGACTTGTGCTTGTAATTTGTTTGGTTTAATGTGCAGCTTACGTTTTATGCGAGGGCAAATCCCTGTGGACGAACTTCTTTTTGATCCCGAGATCGAGAGAACCGCAAGGAGGCTTAATAGCAAAACGAGACGAAGGAGGCAACAGGCTAGACAACGTCAAGAACAAGGAGAAAGTTCTTCTACCACACATCCACCACCATTCATACCTACCATGGAACCACCACCACCGCCCATTTCCACTCCATGCATAAACAGTCCAAGAAACACTGCTCAGTTTGCCAACCACACGGGAAGGCAAGCTGAGATGAAAACGGGAACTCTCAATTTATTATATGGAAGTCCATTCACCGGAATGGACCATGAAGATCCCTTTGCTTTTCTCACAAAATTTTATGAGATAGAATTGGCGGCCGGAGTGGATCAGGCTCAGGAACTACCGTTATTCAGAAGATTATTTCCCCACGCTTTGCTCGGCAAAGCAAAAGATTGGTACTTAGATCAAACACCAGCCGTCATGACAGACTGGAACGTGTTGGAGGAGATGTTCATAGAGAGATTTTTCTCCCATAACCGGTTCATGGAATCCAAGACGGCCATCTCAGTGTTTGCACAAGGAATCAATGAATCCTTAAATGAAGCGTGGGAAAGATTCAAATCCATGCTTCGGAAGTGTAAAGGGCATGGATTTGATGAATTGACTCAAATCCATATTTTCAAAAATGGACTTCAACCAAATTGCAAGATGTTGTTGGATGCTACCTCGGGTGGCTCTTTATTGTCTAAAAGTGCCGAAGAAGCTACAAATATCATAAATTGAATGGCTCTAAATGATCTTCAGAGTCAAAGTAGAGGCAACTCTTTGAAGAAGTCGGGAGTGCTTGAACTTGGGACGAACAATGCCATCCTTGCCCAAAACAAACTCATCTCACAACAAGTGGAACTCTTAACGCAGCAAATAAAAGAGTTGAGAGAACCTTCTAAAGCTAAACAAATAGCTTGTTGTGAGCTTTGCAAAGGTGAGCATGACACCGGATTCTGTCCACCTCTGGGGTTCGAAGACGTAAACTACATGGCAAACCAAAGGGAATACCAACCGAGACAACAACAACAACAACCTTATCAACCACACCCTCAAAATCAACAACAACATTTCCAAGGGAACCAAGGGTTCCAACCTAGGAGTAACTATTACCATAACCAAGGTTATGGAGGTGGTTCTTCTAGTCGTCAAAACCCTCCCCAAAATCCTTATCAACCTCAACAACCGCCGGTCGTAACTTCTAAGTTGGAAGAGACATTGACACAATTCATGCAAATGTCAATGGCTAACCAAAAGAGCAATGACGCGGCTATAAAAAATCTCGAGACTCAAGTTGGGCAACTTGCTAAGCAACTCGCGGAATAACAACCCGGTCCTTCCTTTTCGGCAAACACGCAAACAAATCCTAAGGAACATTGTAAAGCGATCATGACGCAAAGTGGGAGGGAGTTGATCAGTGAGAATAAAAAAGGAGATGAGAAAGAAAATGAGGAGGAAATATTGGAGGACCATATTGATGGTGAAGTGGGGGAGTGGAGTGAGGAGGAAGAAGTTGAAAAGAATGAAAAGAATGGTGAAGTTGAAAAGAAAAAAAGTGTGGAAATTGAGAAAAATAAAAGTGATGAAGTGATGGTGGAGGAAGTGAAAAAGAAAAGAGCAAGAAGTTCTAGAGTTGCTAAAGGAAAGGAGGTAGTGAGCTCTACTCCGATCCAAAACCTTCCTTATCCACATGCTCCATCCAAAAGGGAGAATGAACGGCATTACGCCCGGTTCATGGATATTTTTAAACAACTATAAATCAACATTCCGTTTGCCGAAGCCTTGGAGCAAATGCCCAAGTATGCCAAATTCATGAAGGACATACTTACAAAAAAACGGAGGTATACGGAACCGGAGACCATCGTCCTAGATGCGAGCTGTAGTGCCATTATTCAAAGGACGCTTCCAAAAAAAGAGGTTGATCTGGGAAGAGTTACTTTGCCAGTTAAAATTGGTGATATCTATGTCGGGAAAGGACTAATTGACTTGGGGTCAAGCATTAATCTTATACCTTTGTCTATTATAAAGAGGCTTGGCAACATTGAAATTAAGTCCATCCGAATGACGTTGCAATTGGCAGATAAGTCGACTACCCATCCTCATGGCGTAGCCCAAGATTTTTTGGTTAAAGTCGACAAATTCTTTTTCCCGGTCGATTTTATTGTTATTGATATGGAAGAAGATGATGATGCTCCGCTCATCTTGGGCCGACCGTTCATGAAAACCGCGCGAACGATGATAGACGTTGATGACGGTTTGATGAAGGTGAGAGTCCAAAATGAGGAAGTTACATTCGATCTATTCGAAGCAATGAAGCATTCAAAAGATAGAAATGATAGCTTTCGCATCGATGTGATCGAAGAGGCAATTTTGGAGGTTTCTAAGCATATTCATGAGATATCTCCTATGGAGTTAGCTCTTGACGACTCATTGGATGTTTTCACAGTTGAAGAAGAGCAAGCTCTTGAGGAATGCTTACGGGAACTTGATGGTTTAGACGAACTACAACCGTGGGAAGTTGAGGAGGAAGACTTGAAGAAGGAGGTTAATGACGAAAAAGCGCCTATTGAATTGAAAATATTACCTTCTACTTTGAAGTATGTATTCCTAGATGAGACCGAAGCAAAGCCGGTCATCATAAGCAACCTTTTGTCAAATGATGAAGAAGCCCGCTTGATCAATGTGCTAAAAAAAATCAAGAAGCCATGGGTTGGACTCTTTCCGACCTAAAAGGAATTAGCCCTTCCTATTGCATGCACAAGATCTTGATGGAAGAGGATTTTAAGCCGGTAGCTCAACCACAACGCCGCTTAAATCCTACCATGAAGGAGGTTGTAAGAAAAGAAGTTGTAAAGTTGTTGGATGCGGGAATGATTTACCCGATTTCGGATAGTCCATGGGTTAGTCCCGTGCATGTTGTTCCGAAGAAAGGTGGAATTACCGTGATCCAAAATGACAAGGATGAGTTGATCCCTACTAAAGTTGAACGGGGTGGCGAATGTGTATTGATTATAGGCGGTTGAATACCGCAACTCGAAAAGATCATTTTCCACTCCCGTTCATGGATCAAATGCTCGAAAGACACTTGGGGCAAAAATACTATTGTTTCTTGGATGGCTATTCCGGGTATAACCAAATTGCGGTTGACCCGGCCGATCATGAAAAGACGGCTTTCACATGTCCGTTTGGAGTTTTCGCATACCGAAAAATGCCCTTTGGGTTGTGCAATGCACCGACGACTTTCCAAAGATGTGTGCAAGCCATTTTTGCCGACCTTATTGAGAAAACAATGGAAGTCTTCATGGATGACTTCTCGGTATTTGGTGGATCCTTTAGTCTATGCTTGGCAAACTTGAAAACGGTGCTCGAAAGATGTGTGAAGACCAACCTGGTGCTTAATTGGGAGAAGTGTCACTTCATGGTGACCGAGGGGATCGTGCTTGGCCATAAAGTCTCTTCAAGAGGGCTTGAAGTTGATCGTGCTAAGGTTGAAGTGATTGAAAAGTTACCTCCTCCGGTAAATGTGAAGGGAATCCTAAGCTTTTTGGGGCACGCCGGGTTCTATCGGCGCTTTATCAAAGACTTCTCAAAGGTGGCTAAGCCTTTGAGTAATTTGCTAGCTAAGGACCAGGTATTTCTCTTAACCGATGAATGTTTGCAAGCTTTTGAAACTTTGAAAGAAAAATTGGTTACCGCTCCAATTATAGTCGCTCCAAATTGGAATTTAAATTTTGAGCTAATGTGTGATGCAAGCGACTATGCAATTAGAGCGGTACTTGGCCAAAGAAAAGAGAAAAATTTTCATGCGATACATTACGCAAGTAAAGTTCTTAATGAGGCTCAAATTAACTATGCCACAACTGAAAAAGAATTACTTGCGATAGTGTATGCGCTTGAAAAGTTTAGATCTTATCTTATAGGGTCTAAAGTCGTAGTGTATACCGACCACGCGGCGATTAAATATTTGCTCACCAAACCGGATTCGAAGCAAAGGCTCATCCGTTGGATCCTCTTGTTGCAAGAATTTTATGTTGAAATCAAAGACAAGAAAGGATCGGAAAATTTGGTGGCGGATCATTTATCCCGCTTAGTGAATGTGGAGGTTACCGCGTCAGAGAAGGAAATCCGGGAAGAATTTCCTGATGAAAAATTGTTCAAAGTTCAAGTTAGGCCGTGGTTTGCAGACTTTGCGAACCACAAGGCTAGTGGTTTTGTGCCTCCCGACCTAACTTCGAACCAAAAAAGGAAGTTTCTTTCGGATGCCAAGTATTACGTATGGGATGACCCGTACTTGTTTAAGTTGGGTAGTGATAACCTTTTAAGGAGATGCGTTACTGGCGATGAAGCGCAGAGCATCCTTTGGCATTGTCACAACTCGCCTTACGACGGACACTATAATGGGGTGAGAACGGCCACTAAAATCCTTCAGTCAGGATTTTATTGGCCCACTATTTTCAAAGACGCACATACCCATGCGCAAAGTTGTGATAGTTGCCAGAGAAGCGGTGGGATTGGTAAGAGAGACGAGATGCCTCTCCAAAACATCCAAGAGGTCGAAGTATTTGATTGTTGGGGCATTGAT
Organism: Lathyrus oleraceus; assembly: GCF_024323335.1. Lineage (NCBI taxonomy): Eukaryota > Viridiplantae > Streptophyta > Magnoliopsida > Fabales > Fabaceae > Lathyrus > Lathyrus oleraceus. Next base: position 380,696,921 of record NC_066582.1, on the reverse strand, counting down.
TTTGTAGGACCATTCCCACCCTCTTATGGTAACGAGTATATGCTTGTCGCAGTTGATTACGTTTCTAAGTGGGTTGAGGCGATTGCCTCACCTCGGGCGGATGCGAAAACGGTGATAATTTTTTTGAAGAAAAACATATTTTCCCATTTCGGAACCCCCCGAGTGTTGATAAGTGACGGAGGGTCACACTTTTGTAATGCACCGTTGGAAAGCATTTTAAAACATTACGGTGTATCACACAGAGTGGCAACTCCGTATCACCCACAGGCTAATGGGCAAGCTGAGGTCTCTAATCGTGAGATTAAGAGAATCCTCGAAAAAACTGTGTCAAATTCGAAAAAAGAATGGTCACAAAAATTGGATGAAGCGTTATGGGCATACCGTACCGCCTTTAAAGCTCCAATTGGCCTAACTCCTTTTCAATTTGTGTTGGTAAAACTTGTCATTTGCCGGTCGAATTGGAGCACAAAGCCTTGTGGGCTCTGAAATTTTTAAATTTTGAAAATGATTTGGCCTGTGAGAAAATGAAGGTGCAACTGCTTGAGTTGGAAGAGATGTGCAATGCCGCATATCACTCAAGTTGGTTGTACAAAGAGAAGGTAAAAAAATACCATGACAAAAAGCTCCGAAAGAAAGAATTTGTGCCCGGACAGTTGGTCCTCTTGTTCAATTCTAGGTTGAAGTTATTCCCCGGAAAGTTGAAATCAAAATGGTCCGGGCCATTTCGGGTCAAAGAATTTAAGGAGTACGGAGCTATTGTCATTGAGGACCTGGAAAAGAAGGACAGTTGGACCATTAATGGCCAACGTTTGAAGGTTTATCTTGGCGGTCATGTGGATCGTGAGAGCTGTGCTATTTCTTTGGATGCTCCTCTGTGAGCATCACACCGTCGAGCTTAGCCGACGTTAAACAAGCGCTTGTTGGGAGGCACCCCAACATTGTAATTATTTACAGTTTCTCTGTTCTGTTGTAGTGGGATTCCAATTGTTAAAACCTTGCTGAATGTACCAAGAATGTTGTTTTTGAAAAGCCAAATGCTGTCATGCTCGCTTGATGCTCGCTAGGCGAAGCAGTAGCGAGCAGATTCGCTAGTTGCTCGCTAGGCGAAGCAGCAGCGAGCGCTGCGTGACAGCACTAATTTATTTTCTCAGCAGGCCACTCATTTTGGGCCCAAACACAATTTTCTTTTTTTTTACAACTCTGCTGAGGCAATCGCACGAACACTCACCACACTCTCTCATTTTTCATTTTTCTCACAAACACTCAAACCCTAAACTGAAGCATTGCAAACTTCACTGCACTTCAAATTCAATCAACCCATTTTGCTAAGGTTTGCCCTAATGCCATTTCTTTATGTTTGAACTTTGTGAATTTCTGATTTGCATGTCATTTAGGGTGAATTTGGGGGAATGGGGATTTTAGGTTTTGCATGTGGGAAATTTTAGGTTTTGCATGTGGGTTTGTAATTACATATAGCATAGAACGATTCTTTTCTTGATAGATCGTTTTGTTCTGAAATTGACACCTTGAGAACGTGGGTTTTGGGAAAATTTCACTGTAAACATTGCAGAACCCAAAAACCCGTAAGGTTCGCTAGCAACTCGCTAGGCGAACCTGAGGCGAGCATTCGCTGCCACTTCGCTAGGCGAAGCAGCAGCGAGCATGACAGTACTTTGAATTCTGGTTTTGCTGTCTAATCTATTTTGTGTTTGTGTTGCTTCCTCTTTATGTTTTGCAGATGGAATCCAGATCCGGAGCTTCGAAGAAGAGAAAGGGCGGGAACACTTCCCGTCCCGTACCAATACAATTCGACACCGACAAATTTGTCGGGGCGAAGCAAGCCGCAAGATACGTTGCTTTGGAAAAGCGAAAAATTCTACCGGAAAAGAGATTCATCATCAACCCTGAAGGCACAAACCGAACATTCGCCGGGTTGATTGACACCAAAAAGTGGGATCGGTTAATTTCCCCCCTGGAGCATTACGATATCGCAACGGTGCGTGAGTTCTATGCAAACGCACTGCCGGATGATGACGAGCCATTTACATGGACATCTAGAGTGTTCGGCCGTCCTGTTGCGTTTGATCGGGATGCAATTAACCGCGTCCTTGGTCAACCGCTCCAACTGGGAGCCGAGGAGAGAGACACCTACCACACAGAATTAAGGCTTCACCGGGATACTGATGCAATTTCTGCTGCCCTGCTTTTGAGAGGGAAATCAGTTGGGCTGAACCCATCTGGGGTTCCCATGAGATACCATAGGGAGGACATGACTCCCTTGGCTCAACTGATCTTGTTGTTGGTTCTTACAAACATCAAACCTAAGTCCCACACTTCTAACGTGCCGATCCCAGTGGCACACTTGGTACACTGTATCCTCACTAACGTCCAGATCGATGTGGCGAGGATTGTTGCTTATGAGCTTAAGTCCATGATTGAAAGCGGGCTAAAGTCGGGGGCAAGAGTGAATTGTCCCCTGGATTTCCCTTGCCTAATTATGAGTTTGTGCATGCAAGCGAGGGTGAGGCTACCCTCTAGGGGTCAAGTAAGGATCCCGCCACCCATTGATGACCGTTACGTGGCCAAGTATTGTAGGGCGAAGAATGTACGAGGTAGTTCAGCTGTTGACGTTACTGGGGCTTCAGATGGTCCTGGTACTTCTACTCTAGGATCCGATCCTTGCAGCAGGCGATCTGCAACTACAACTGGGACTGGATGGCGGCAACTCAGCGTGCCATGCTCGATATGCACGATTCTATACAGCTGTTACAGCTGCAGGGACGTGACCCCACCGGTGATCACTCATTGATGACGCGTGAGCAGTTTCTGCTTAACGCTAACTGGCCTGTGGACAGGCCTGTGTTTGGAGAGGGGGCGGGATTGGTGCTTCTTCTGGTGCTGCTGATGGAGATGATGATGATGATGATGAGGCTACCGGTTCTGAAGCCGGTAGTGAGGAGGGTTCTGAGTCCTTGGAGGGCTAAGTTATTTTATTTTTCATTTTATGTTTTATTTCTATTGTATTTTCAGAATTCTGTATTTTGATTTTGGCTATGTACTTTTGGGGTGTTTTGTCCCCATGAACAATTTAAAATTTTGAAGTTAATGTTATTATTTATGTTTTAAATTTTGTTTGTTTTAATAAATTTTTGGTTGGTTGAGTGGCAAACCTTCTAGATTGGTTGCTCCTCAAAGAAGTATCCAATGAAGGTGCATCCGAGCTTGGATGGCAATGATAAAAATAAACAAGTGAACAAGGCTAAGGTACATGGTTACCTCCAGCTAGAATTTTAGAATGCACTAAGAACTTTACTCTTTTTTGTAATTGAGTATTGTCTTTTTGCAACATAATTGAATGAATGTTTCATCTAGGACTTAAAACCACAAATTGTGAGGAAACCTCCATTTTACACTTAAATGCTGGATTCTAATAAGCTTTGTTGATTCATTTGATTCATGCTTTGTCTTTTATTATTGTGAATATGTGGAAGCAATTAGAAATGATCAAGGCACTTGTTTTCTATCGAGCACAACCAGTTCCAAATACAACTTACCTGTGAGCAGAGAGAGTATTCGTTAACCCCTTTGAGCTTAAACAGTTAAATCTTAGCTTGAAATAAAGCGAGATTTCAAAAATCTTTTTCTTGAAACCCGGAAAATTTTGATAATTGTTCTTTTGCCGTAAAAAAGTCAAGAGCATTCACTTAGGGTGAGTAAGAAATAAGTTGGGGAGAACGAAAATGAGAATCGGTAAGTGCCACAACTCTTGAAAAACCGAGCAAGCATATAAAAAAAAATTATTAGAAATGAGAAACATCTGTTTTGTAAATATGATGTGAAAGAAAAGAAAAAAATAGAGAACATAAAAATGAATGCTTGCTTGGAAGAAAAATAGTGAAAAACAAAAATTGAGTTGTGAAATAAGAGTTGTGAAGGTTTTAAATGAGAAATAAATGGAACGAAGTTGAGATGTGTGAATAATGTACAGTGAATGTCTCTTTTGCATCGGCAATTTCGTTTTCAATGGCCTTAGAAATGACCCTTGTTTGTTAACCTAACCAAGCTTCAACCGAAAAGCCCTTAGTGATCTTCGTGCTTCCACATTACCATTTATAATTGTTAGACATTGTATGAATCGAATTGATTTTTTCATTGTTTGTTAGAGAGTGAGATTATTCCCGCGGTTGCAAACGCGTAATTTCTTCAATCCTTATTCGAAGAGGAGAGATAGGGTGATTCATTCAAGATAATATTGTTGTAGATAGATACATATTTCGCATTGCTACTAAGTCTTAGTTCTTGTGTATTATTTTATTCGAACAGTTGGAAATTTGTATCTGCTGATTCGCTTGTGTTTGAGCCGTTTTATCCAACTTCGGAGAAACCTTTCTCTTAAAGCAAATCCTCTTGTCCTTCAAGAGGCATACTTTGCTTGAGGACAAGCAAGAATCTAGTTGGGGAGAGTTGTTAGATACCCAAAAGTGCTTATTTGAGCTATCAAATATGGGTATCTTTCACTCCATTTCCTTGGTAAAGTGTTCGAAACCACCTTTGTTTTAGATGAAATGCAATACAATGATAAACGATCTTGGTACCTTTGATTTGTGTGTTATTGTGCAGGAATTAGGCATGAAATAAAATAAGCATTCATCAGCTTGCTCGCTAGGCGAGGGCTGTGGCGAAGGAATCGCTAGGCGAGCGTCCAGCGAGAGCCCAGCGAAAAGCTCCAGTATTTTACAGTGGCAAACATCACCACACTCGCTAGGCGAGCTTCCAGCGAGGTGTGTGGCAAACACGTTCAGACTTGGTGAAAAGCGCAGCCAGCACTCACTCGCTAGGCGAGCCTTTAGCGAGCTCCCAGCGAGCATTCCAGTAGAAAAACCTCTCAAGCTCGCTGGAGCGAAGGTTGAAGCATGACCTTCGCCTAGCGAAGGTTTTGTTCGCTCAGCGAACATGACAGTCTGGCAATGGTTGTTTCTCTGGGCGCAGGTGCCTCAGGTGCCTCATTTAGAGGCTCGCTAGGCAAGCCATTATGCTCGCCTAGCGAGCATGACAGCTCAGTAGCAGCTCTATAAGTAGCAAGGGCTACTTTTTGGAACCATACCTTACCTTCCATACTTTTGTACTTTTTTAGATATTTTCCAGCATTGCTCTAAGGATCTTTTGTGACTTAGAAACCATTTCTCTTCATCTCTTAACAATCTTTCACAAAAAGAAGGTGGATTCCCATCCAATCTCGATTATTCGACTCAGATGTTGATCAACCTTCTTCCGAAACTTGTTGAACAAGCTACCATGAAAATGAGTAGCTAAGCCCTTCATTTTGTCAAGGTTAGATGTAGATGATCATTAGCTTTGTGTGTAAGTGTAAGGATCTTCATTTGTAAACTCTTTAATGGTGAATATATGGTGAAAACTTTGTTCTTATTGAAAACTCTTTGTGTTGGTTTATGATCGAGAGATGTTTACCAACTCTTAACCTAGGTTTTCATCCAATCTTCTTTGTTAGCTAGAGATAGTAATGAATGATTTTGTTCACCATAAGGTTGAACCAAAAAGTTGTCATTTTGATAGATTATGTTAGAGATAAACAATGGATCAAAATGGGAAAACTCACAATGTGTGTTAGAGATAAACACATTGGGAGGACGTTGTGAAATAGTTTATCATCTAAAGGAGTTTATAATTTTTGTTGATCGAACATATACATGCAAAGTGATCGTCGAACCCTAACTTTGGCAATATTTCTCAAATATTAAAACCAAAACTTTTACCGCATTTTATTACACTTTTATGCAAGATACCGTGACAAACACCAAAACCCCATTGTTACCTTAAGCTAAGAATTGAAACAACTGTCGAAAGGCGGTGATATCTCACAATCCCTGTGGAGACGATAACAAAAACCCGACACTTAAAATTACATTCAATAAATGTGAAAGAGAATTTTGGATCTAGAAATGTGAAAAATGATTAACCTCCCTCAATTTTGTTATGATTAGAGTATATATATGCCTTCTTAATCAACTTGCTAATCCATAATTAATTTGGTTAAGTGAAATAAGGTGTTTTGCAAAATTCTCAAAATGCATGGTGCATGGGCTAATTACACGTGAACAGTACCCTTTGCCTCATCATTCTCACTTAAAATCCACTTTTAAACCTAATGGCAATGCTAAAAAGTCCATACAATGCACCATTTTTGAATTTTGCATTTTCCCTCCAAAAAAGGCATGGAATAGCAAGTGATCATGTGATGAGATTTTATGTAATGTGATGCATGATTTGGAAATTAGAGGTCAAGAGGAGAATATTGCAAAAAGAACAACTCATTTTGGAGCTTTGAATCAAAAGATACGGCCATTTGAAGTCCCATGCATATTCGGCAATGATTGGACCATATCTCCTCAACAACACATCATAAATCCATGATCTTGGACATTTTGGAAATGGGAGAGAAAGATCTACAACTTTCATGTTCAACAAAATTTCATTTGAAGATTTTTTGATGATGTAAGATTGAGTTGAATTTGGTCCAAAACCCTTCCATTTTTGGAAATCTCAAATTATGGGTCACTTTCTATTTTGGGAAATTTTTTGACTGGACCTCAAATTCTTCAATGTGAGTGTTTGAAATGTCAAATGAGACTTGTTTGAACATGAATGAAGTATTTCTAATCACTTCCCACCTCCAAATTCACAGTTGACTTTGCATTTGACTTTCTAGGTCTTCAGTTGACCTGAAAGTGTTCTGATGAAATTCAAGCCTCTACCACTTGGGATTTTGCTTCAAAATGACATCATAACTCATGTGAATTCTTATGAATGATTGTGGGGTCCAAATCTCAAGAATGACCACCATCTATTGCTCAATGAATGCCTTTAATTGCCTTGGCCTGTTAAAGCTTCATCTGTAAGACAAAGGTTAGATGACATATTTTTGTACTTTTGGTTAGTGATTAAGAGAAAAGCAAATGATATAACATGCAAGTAATGATTGGTGATCAAGAACCACTCAAAACAGGATCCCACCCCACATGGAAGGAAGCACAGTGCACAATGATCCTTGAGGCTATGCAATGATATGATATGATGCCATGAGGGATCTTAGGGACAAAATTGGGGTCTTACAGACGTAGACGCTTAGCAGCCCAAGCTAATGCGCAACAAGTCTTCTCTGGCATAGAATACCGAGTGTCACAGTCGGTGAACTTCTTAGTGAGGTAGTAAATAGCATATTCTTTCTTTCTAGTCTCATCTTGCTGACCTAGAACACAACCATTACTATCTTCAAGCACATTCAAATACATGATCAATGGTCTTCCTTCAACAGGCGGAGACAAAATCGGTGGTTTAAGTAGATATTCTTTGATACTGTCAAAAGCTTTCTGAAAATCTTAGGTCCAATCACAAGACTGATCTTTCCGAAGAAGCTTGAATATAGGCGCACATGTGGCAGTCATGTATGAAATGAAACTTGAGATATAATTCAAGCGGCCGAGAAAACCTTTGACTTGCTTCTCAGTTTTGGGGGCAGGCATCTCTTGTATTGCTTTGATCTTGGCAGGATCAACTTCAATACCCTTCTCGTTGACAATAAATCCCAACAACTTACCAGAACGAACACCAAAAGTACATTTATTGGGATTCAAGCGGAGTTTATACTTCCTCAAACGCTGGAATAGCTTCAACAAATGCTCGACATGTTCCTCTTCATCAATAGATTTAGCAATCATATCATCAACATATACTTCAATCTCTTTATGCATCATATCATGAAAAAGAGTAATCATTGCTCTTTTGTAAGTTGGACCAGCATTCTTTAAACCGAAAGGCATCACTCTATAATAGAATGTTCCCCAAGGTGTAATGAATGTGGTCTTCTACATATCTTTGGGTTCCATCTTGATCTGATTATATCCGGAAAATCCATCCATAATTGAAAAGACTTTGAATTTAGCGGTATTGTCTACCAACATATCAATGTGTGGCAGAGGGAAATCATCTTTTGGACTAGCTTTATTCAAATCTCTATAATCAACACATATGCGGATGTTTCCATCTTTCTTTGGCACAGGCACAATATTGGCCACCCATTAAGGGTCCTCAGCGGTCACAAGGAAACCGGTATCAATCTGCTTTTGCACTTCTTCTTTGATCTTTACTGCCATATCAGGATGTGTTCTTCTCAACTTCTGCTTGACTGGTGGGAATTCTGGCTTCAACGGCAATCTATGCTCCACAATCTCAGAATCCAAACCAAGCATGTCTTGATAGGACCAAGCAAACACATCTGAATATTCTCGGATAAGATCAATCAACCCGTTTTTAACCTCCGGACACAGTCGAGACCCAATCTTGACTTCCTTCACATCATCTTCGGAACCCAAGTTGACTAGCTCAATTTGCTCTTCGAATTGCTGAATGGCTTTTCCTTCATGCTCAAGAAGACGAGACAATTCATCATTCACTTCTTCATCACTTTCCTCATCAGCCTCAGACACAAGGAATGCAAAATTTGGAGAAGGAGAAGGATCATTGTATTCAATGAGGTTAGAAACCATCCTGCATAATGATTTGATATTTTGACTTTAGAGAAGTGAATTTGTGACCAAATATTATGCAGATGGACAATTATATTGTTTATTTATGTTTTTTGTGATTACCATTTTCAGAATAAAGCAAAAAGTAAAAATAAAACATCATAGATGTGGATGAATAGAATTATATTTTATTGATGATCAAATTTGAAAATGCCAAACAATGTTCAGTTCTCCCTTAGGCATAGGAGAAGGATTTTTGAAAACAAATAAAAGTAATTACTTAGATCGATGCATAATAACAGGAATATCAACAGCAGTCCAATTGTTGCAAGTCTTTCCATGCGTCACAAAATTGGTGCAATCTTCCTCTTCGTCGTCCTCTAGCACATCAACTAAGTCTTGTTCATTGCCATGAATGAACCCTCCGCTACGGAAGTTCAGTTACATATCCTCTGATCTAACAGCTGATGAACCATGCTGAAAATCCAGACCGATTCTATTCTTGTTATCGGAGTCCTCTGCCACTCGCCCCCATTGATCAACAATTCCTTCTTCAACAATCTTCCTTGCATCTTTTAGTGAGGACATATGTGCCCCAACTCTCTTTTCAACAGAAATAGATAAGGCTTGGAACAGAGTTCCAACCTCACCCTCAGCTTCAACATAAGAGAAAGATGACAGGTGGCTAACCAACAACGCCTTCTCCCCGCCAACAATGACTAATTTCCCGTTCTTGACAAATTTGAGTTTCTGATGCAATATGGAGGTAACAACTCCTGCCTCGTGGATCCATGGCCTTCCTAACAGATAACTATAGGCCGGGTGGATATCCATTACTTGAAAAGTAATCTGGAAGTCACTTGGACCTATCTTCACCCGAAGGTCCACTTCACCAATCACTGTTTTGCGTGAACCATCAAAAGCTTTAACGATCACACCACTATATCTCATAGGCTCTCCTTAATATGACAGCTTTGATAATATTGACTTCGGTAACAATTTCAACGAAGATACGATGTCAACAAGAACATTGGATAAAGCGTCATCTTTGCAATTCATGGAGATATGCAAATCCAAATTATGATTCCTACCCTCCTCAGAGAGTTCCTCATCACATAAGTTGTCATTATTACAAAAAGTGATGTTAGCTATAATATGATCAAACTGATCCACCCTAACATCATGTTCCATGAACGCTTGCTCTAGAACTCTTTGTAGTGCTTCTTTGGGTGCTTCTGAATTCATAAGCAGAGACAATACTGAAATCTTCGAGGGGGTTTGGAGTAGTTGCTCCACCACATTAAACTCACTCTTCTTTATCAATCGAAATACATCATCATCATCGTTAGTCTTCAAATTGCTGGATTCACCAGACTGACGCTTTGAAGCACTAACTGGATCTACTGCAGGCACTTCCACCTTTTTACTAATTGTTTAATCTTCCACATCTTTTGGGAACACCGGCCCAAACACTCGACCACTGCGGGTCACCTTGGTTACATCAGCAATGCTCACGACAAAATTGGTCGTAGGTAATAGGACTTCTTGACCATCCTTCCCCATAGTTGCATTATACTGATAAGGAATAACCTTATCAGATGCGTACGGGAATGGACCTGCCAACCGTATGACCAACGGTGATACCGATCTCTGGCTGATACTATTATTGTTGTTGATATCATATTGAATCACCACTCTATCGGGATTCTTAAACACGGGAACAATCATACCCTCATCCATCAACCGCTGGATGTCTCTTTTCACAACCATACAACCCCTTGGGTTAACACTGCAGATAGCACAACCATTATGGTCATGCTTACAATCACTAACCAAGAAAATATCCTTGTGCATCGTCACCAAGGACCTTCTTATGAAGCATACATCAAATACCTTGAACTCCTCTGGACAACCGTCTACCATATTAACAAATGAATTTCCATGGGCAGGCAGTGGGTTTGCTTTAACATTCGACGCACGGTCCTCAAAGGACACCATTCCACTCTTAACCAGCTTTTTAACTTCATACTTGAGTGGATAGCAGTTCTCAATGTCATGTCCGGGTGCTCCTTGATGAAAAGCGCATCAGAATTCTGGCTTGTACCACCATGGAAGTGGTTTAGGAATTTGTGGAGGGTTTCTTGGTTGGAGTAGGTTCTTGAGAACCAATGATGGGTAGAGCTCTGCATATGTCATAGGAATCGGGTCGAAAGAAACCTTCTTTCTTTCAAAATTCTATTGTTGATGGTTGTTGGTATTGTTGTTGTTGTAGGTGTTTCTTCGTTGCTGTGGTTGTTGTTGTTGACGTTGTTGTTGTTGAACTGGTGCTAATTGACTTGCTGAAAATACAGGAATAACCGAAGATACCTGATGATGATGTCGACGGGGTGGTTGACTTTTTCTGATTTGAGGCCTCCTCTGCCTCCCATTAACAATTGCATTGGCTTCATTATCCTTCTTCTTACCAAAATTGTTGTCGTATCTCTTGTTGGACGATACTTCCTCCTTAGACAACCGTCCTTCTTGGACACCTTCTTCTAACCTCATCCCCATATTTACCATTTTGGTAAAATCACTGGGGGCACTGGCGATGATCTTCTCATACTAAAATGAGTTAAGGGTCTTTAGAAAAAATTTGGTCATCTCCTTTTCCTCTAAATGAGGATTGATCTGAGCAGCGAGCTCTCTCCATCTCTGTGCATACTCCTTGAATATCTCCTTGTCCTTCTGAGATAGTGATCTCAACTAATCTCGGTCGGGAGCCATATCAACGTTGTACTTGTACTACTTTACAAATGATTCACCTAAATCGTTAAAAGTGCGGATGCTTGCACTATCCAACCCCATATACCATCCTAATGCAGCGCCTGTCAAACTGCCTTGAAAGTAGTGGATCAACAGTTGATCGTTGTCTATTTGGGTAGATATTTTGCGGGCATACATCACCAAATGAATGAGCGAACATGTGTTCCCTTTGTATTTTTCAAAGTCAGGCACTTTGAATTTCACTGGAATATTCACATTTGGCACTAGACACAATTCAGCAGCACTCTTCCCAAATAGATCCTTACTTCTCAAGGTCTTCAATTCCTTGTGCAGCTCAAGAAATTGATCTTTCATTTCATCCATTTTCTCATATACATCTGGGCCCTCAGATGACTCGGAATAATAAATGGTTTCCTCCACACGAGGTAAGGTATGCGCGACAGGCGGTGGCATAGACATGATCGGGCTAGATATCGGCATAGAAGCAAATGTAGGTGCAAAGCCTTCAGGCATGAAGTTCGGAGGCATTCCCCACGGGAATCCGGCAGGCATGGCAGGTGAAAAATGAGCAGCAGCTGCGGGAACAGTAGAGGTAGCTACCTCTGAAATAACAGTCCTTTGAGGAGGAGGAGTTGCAGGTGTTGGAGAAGACTGGCTATGTGTAGCTAGAACTGACTTCATCATGGTAGTCAGGCGGGCGATCTCCTCTTTCAAATCTATATTCTCTTGCTCAAGATGTTCCATAATTCTGGAGTGATTGGCGCGAGTATTGTACCGATGAGTCAGCTTGGCTGAAGCACAGAAGAAACACCAATGAGACATCTGGTGAAAGAGAAACCTGCTTATGCAAATGATGCATGAAATGCAATGTTTGATTATTTTTATTTTCAAGGAACTTACTATATTGTTTGCAAATATATATATATATATATATATATATATATATATATATATATATATATATATATATATATATATATATATATATATATATATATCTATATATATATATATATATATATATATATATATATCTATATATATAGATATATATATATATATATATATATATATAACAACAATTGCAACAATTTGATATGACCATAAAAATCTCTTTTATTTATATAATTGGAAGGATTACACTGAGTACAATTTCAGAAATCAAATGAAAAATACAAGAGAAAAGGACACTAGTCATCCTAAGGATCCCTAACAACAACGTCAGAAGATCTGGCTGTAGGCGCGTACTTCCTTCGAATGCGTCAGATCTCGGTCTCAAAAGAAGCCTTCATCTGAGTCTTCTCGAGGACAAGCTGGTTAACAATCTTCTTCCAAGCAACGAAAGGCTGAGGCATGCTAGAAGATGAAACCTCCGGCTCTCTCTGTCTCTTTGTCACTCGGTCTTCAAGTAGTTCAATAAGTGCGTTTTTGTCCTTACACTCAAGCTGCAACTCCTCATGCTTTTTGCTCAAAGCATGGAACCGCACTTCCCACATATCCTTCTCTCGCTTCATCTTGGCGAGTGCATATTCCAACTCCTCTACATCTTGTTTAGGGAGAATTAATGGCTCATCCGCAACCATAGACATAGGTATTTCACAAGGATAAGGCATCTTCAATTCCAAAGCTCTTTTCTTCACCCAGAGAGTGTAAGCTTCCAAAGCTACACAATTGCGTGAATCAAGCTCGAATCTTCTTTTTCTATGCATATTACGCCAAGCATGCACAATCTTCTGCTTCAAATGTTAGGGATCTTTACCCTCTTGATAGAAAAGACCTTCTAACAACATGTTATTAGGTTTGTCTCTCAAGGGGAACCCAAGTTGACGACGAGCCAAAGCAGGGTTGTAGTGAATTCCTCCTTGTGTACCAATGAGAGGCACATTAGAGAATTCACCACAATAATCAATGATCTCCAAACTTCTCAATGAAGGATCATACCAAACTATATCATCATTAGTGAGAGACATAAGTCTCTGAGACCATCGTAGACATTATTTATTCTCCACAAAAGCAGGCGTCTGAGGCAAGTGCGAAATAAACCACTTGTACAGAAGAGGAATGCAACAGACAATAGTTTCACCACCTTTAGAATTCATTAGATTCAAAGAGAAGTACATATCACCCAACAAAGTAGGCACAGGATTCCCAATCAAGAAAATTCTGATGTCGTTAACATCAACAAAACCGTCAATGTTAGGGGACAAAGCTAATCCATAGATGCACAATCTAAAACTGTACTTCTTAGTGTTCCTTCGTCCATAATCCATGGTCTGAAAATATTTGCAAATAACACCTCAGTTCCTTGAAATTTTGGTGTGATGAATGTTATGATGCGCATGAATGCATGAATGAAACAATCACAAATAAGGGATCACACACAAAGCAAAAAAACAAAGGTCAAGGGATGAATCAAGTCATTGTCAAGATCAATCATCCATTTTGGTGGATTATGGTTTACACCTTATCAACATCCAAGTTACATTGATATTGACAAGACATGATTGGATCAACCAAGAATCAAGGGTTTGTTGTAATTCACGAGCATGGAGTCTGGGTAAGAACCATCCCAAGAGAGTAACCTAAGGATAACAACCTGTAGATCATGTTCTAAAAAGTTTCCAGAGTCTTAATTCCATCTATCGGATATTACAAGTTAGGATGACTGACTCATCAACCCATAATATTCTCAAGAGAAACTCGTCTGAGTGTAGTATCGCATAAAAACTGTTATCAAGTCTACACTAGAACAGTCTCCGCACTATGTTCTAAATAGGCCAAGAAGGGTTAAATGTTCTACGGTCCTCAGCTTCTCGGACCCTAAATTAGAGATAGTAATGCCTAACCATAAATACTTGTGTGACATTTCCAAATCCAAAAGGGTCTCCACTGAGTAGATAGATCTCAAGCCAACTTGTTAAGGACTACTCCATACAAGTCGAACATGACTATACCATCCTACTATCTTAATTGCACTCAAGTTCGGGTTAGAACTTATCTCACCACTCAAAGATCACCAAGCACAACAAGCAAATTATATCATACAAACAAATATACATACATCAAACATACAGTTATATACACACAAAAAGTAGGCTAAACCCACTGGAGACTACTCCCCAGCAGAGTCGCCACTTAATTTCAATAGCGATAAATTCATGATCATCAAGCTATGGATAATCTAGACATCAAATAACAAGAGTCGCCACCGCGCTTTTATTCTTTCCAAGGGAAAAGGGAAAAGTACGAACAAAACCCAAAAATAAGAAGTTTTCAAATCAAAACTAATAAAATGCCAGAGATTACAAATAAGGGGGTTGATTACACAGAGGGAAGGTGTTAGCACCCAAAGTGTCCTAGATACTCCTAGGGAGCCCTTTTTTGTGTGCATATGTATTTTTGTACAAAATGATGTTTTATAAATAAATAGAATGGGGGGATGAGAAAAGAATTCATTAATTATATTTTTGTGTTTGACAAGACCTTCGGACTTGTGCCTACGTACCAACATAAAAATGAGGGATAAAAACCTCGTAGTTCGTGGTATAAATTTCAAAATGAATGCATTGCTTTTAACAAAAATTAGGTTTGAAAGGCACAAAGCCCTAAAAATGGTTTGAATGAGTTAGTTCTTTTTGGCTTTTAAAAATTTTAAGTCAAATATAATTATGTACATTTACAAGTTTGATTAAGAAAAGAAGTTTGGAAATGCAATGGCTTAAGGCCAAAGTTTCTAGTTTGCAATATGGTCTATGTTTGGAAAACAAGCACAAACAAAGAAGATTTTTTTAAAAAAAGGAGGGAGAGATTTTGAAATTTAAGAAATGGGGAAGAGATGAAGAGACTAATCCTAAGCATAAATTTAAAAGTTAAAAGTTGAAAAGATCTGACCAATGGGCTGCAATCCAATAGACAAGAATGTCATATAGAAACCCAAATTCTCTTGGACATTAGAATCAAGCAACAAACAATGCACAAAATATCAACTTGAAGAGAAAGGCATCAAATAAAGATAGTCACATCCAAGATTAGCAACTCCATGATCTTTCTTCAAATTTTCCATGTAGTAGTTGAGTATCAAGATGCCATAACTCACAGGTTCAAAATAACAGCTTCATAATGATCATGTTACAGATGAACTCAAAATCGATCTCCAATGATGTATCAGATGAAGTTTCAAATCATAAGCACTTGGTTACATGAAAATTTGCATTGGCCAAGTCCTTTTCATAGGGAGTGTTGCCTAAATTCTAAGTCCAAAAGTCTCAGATCAAACCAACAGTCCATACAAGATCTTTTTTAAGGTTTTTTATTCTTATTATGTACATTAATGCTCAAAGACCACACAAGCAATCACAATATACACAAGCAAAATATCACAAAGTATGGTCCAAGTAGACAAAGTGAGAATCACATTAACATAAACAATTAGGATGATATGAATAATGGCAAATGAATAAGGCTTAAAAAATAAAGTACATTGAAGTAAATGACTTGAAATTAAATGTTAGTTCTTAATGAGTTAGAAGTTAGTATTGCTTTTGCTTTTTATTTAAGTCATTCTTTGGAGAACACTCAACCCACTTATCACAAGCATGGATCCTTGAACCAAGACATCTTCCAAAGGAAGGAAAAAAGGCAAAGTTTCCACACAATACCATGAAAGAGGGGAGACTTACAATCTCACTAACTAGAATTTATGCCTTTTGTGTAAAAATTTAGTGCTATGTTAAGCAATCATAATTGGACTTATGTAGAAGTCACAACTATTTGAGGTCGGGCAATAGAATTTTGGTGTTAATGCATGTTAGAGACATAATATAATTAAATATGCTCATGAAACATACCACACACAAAAAGAATATGCAAAAGTAGTGGCCTAATCTCATCCATACTCATGTTGATTTTACAATCAACTAGCCTTAGGATATAGAGATATCATAGGACCATGACATGAATGCATAAAGAAGGCGAATGAGATGAAGAGGGAGGGGGAAGTGGATCAAACTCAAATTGGACAAAGGAGGACTTTTACCAAATTAAGATTATTCATTCATTTTGGGAGATGGAATGTACATTCCATTAATCCCCTAAATCCAATGATCTTAACATAGCAAAGTCAAATCAACCTTGACAAAGGCCCAACAACACAAGTCAAACTTACAAAAATCAATCAAAATGGCTCAACACAATTATTTGATATTTATTCAATTTAAAAATACTAAAAATAATGCATTAATTTAAATATGGTTGGTCAAATTCCTAAAACCTCATCAAAACACCAAATAAATGGCCATGAGATTTATCAAAGGTCAAACAAGGTCAATGGACCTTGGAGAAAAAATTTCAGAATTTTTGGAAACTTAAAAGTATTTTTAAACAATTAAGAATAATCACAAAATCAATTAAATCATGAAAAATATTAATAATGATCCAAAAAATAATTTTAACTCGGAATATGAAAGAGGATTTTATTTAAATAATTTTGGTGAAACTCTCATATTTTTTGGATCAATATTAAAATTAATATGAATTAATGAAAATCAAAGGAATAAAATGAAAATCAGAAATTACAAAAAAAACGTGGACCACTTGATCTCCCTCATTAATTGAGGTGGCAGATCAAGTGGACACAAACACACGTTCCGTGATGGAACTCAGTCAGTGCGCCACAAAAGTGGTAATTAGAACCAACGCTTGTGATTAAAATAATTTGAAATGGATCAATGGTTCTGAACCGCGCCACCTCACCGCCGGAGCTAAAGGCCTGTCACCTTCTCAGGCGAACCTCGCCGGATTGGTTCAATCATCACCATGACTATAATAAAAAAAAGAGGACATGATCTGAAAGAGAAAATGACGTAGAGCACGAATCTAACCTCAATTTTAACTAACTCCAAATATATAGGTAGATATGAGGAGTTGAATTTTGAGGTGTGTCAACTGAGTTGCTTTAATTTGACCTCAAAGCAACTCAATCTTCTTGCCTATATTGGTAGGAATTTAGACAACCAAAGATCCAAGAGAATTCATGAGAATTGAGTGAGAATCGAAGAGAAGAAAAAATCTGGAAAATATCTTCAATGTTGTGCAGAACTTGGTCTCTCTTGCTTCAATTCACGTTTGATCTTGCTCCAATAGCTTGCAGAAGTGGTTTAGGATTGGTGCAAAGCTTTGGATATTGGAGTTGTTGAATCTCCAAACAGTGAGATTCAAACTCAATTTTCAAGTGAAAATTATCAGGTTTTCCTTTGAATTGTAAGGGTTTGAAGAGTGAAGGCAAAGCTGGCGCGCAAGGATCCTCTCAAATGAGCTTAGAGGGTCTCTAACTTGAAACTTCTTCCAGAATTGGCAATGTCATGTTCATGCTTGCATGGGCGTGTACATGCCCATGAAGCAATGCAATAAGGTACAAATTTAACTATGTTGAAGTCTGAATGAAGCTTGAATGGCAAGGCAAAGTGAAATGGTCATTTGAAGTTTTGATTTTGCCAATTGATGCAGGCCTGTTAACACCATGCGCAGCCCTAGCAAACCTCATCCAAAATGAATGAATTAGGACTCTTTAGAAAGCTTTGATCAAGACTAACAATTCTTATGTTGAAAATATTTCCATTTGAAACTTGGATCATGATGAATTTTGAGGTGGAAGTTTGAAATTTTCAACATGTTGAATAAATTTCTAAGTGTCAAGTCATATACTTCAATATTCCACCTTGGTTAATATTTTATGTGAGCTCCAAATGAGAAACGTGTCTTCATCAAAGTTGTAACTCTTTCAAAGACCTTAAAAATTGTCACAAATTTGAAATCATTTGGATTTATAATGAGAGATTTATTCATTTTTGAAGTTGAGGAAAATCACTTATTCAATGGTATTGGTCCAAAATGACCTATAATGTTTCCTCATATCACATGCTCATAAAAGTTGATTTAGCTTTCACTCCAAACATCAAAGTTTAAGTAGATATCTTTAATTTGATTGTGCAACTTTGAAATCTTTCATCTTATAAACATTGAGCAAGTTATGGCCTTGGGAAGTTGACTTTCAGGTTAGGGTTTAGACAAAATGACCTATAATGTTTCAACATAGAAAATGGATTTCCAAGCAAAATTAGCTCTAGTCCTAGACATGAAAGTTGTTTGTAATGTTATTCATAGTAAGGTTTCTCTTGGAATCATTTTCATATGATGAAAATAGTAGGAGATAGGGTCTAGGGGGCCCAATTTTGATCAAATGAATTCATCTGACCAACCACCATCAACCAACTTGATAACTTGCAATTCTATTTAATTTTTAGGCTCATGGTAGATCATATATGTATAAGATGATGAAATTTGAAGTTTCCCTTGATAAATTTGATCAATTAAGGAGGAATCTTGTTGAAGAAGTTACTCAAGATACCCAGACAGACTAGGGTTTCCAAGGCAAACCAACTCCAAACTCTTGAAGAAATCTTGATCAAAATAACATGCAAAGATCATTGGGACTCATATATGATGCTTAGAGACATTGTGGATCAATCCTTGGTTGTGCTCTTAGCCATGAGGGTCTTAAACCCTAGATATGAACTTGATAGATCAATGGGGATCATGCCCTACCTACAAAAAAGTTAGACAAATGCAAATACATATTTTTGGTATTTTAGTTATAAAATTGATAATATACAAGTATGATACAATCACATGGTGCTTAGTGATCTCTCCCAAAATAAACCTAATGAAAGAGGGGTAAGGAGGATGCCAATGTGTGATCACAATGCTAGTGCATATGATGAAATTGCATGAGGGATATTAGGGTCAAAATTAGGGTCTTACAGGTTTCACATCTCCTATGCTTTAAAGAATAACTAAGCCATGCTTTAAAAGTTGTTTCACTTGCAAAACCTAGCCCCACAAACCAAGAGTTTTGAATATATGGTTATCCACTAAAGGATTGAGTGATGCACATGAATGAGTTATTAATGTATGCTATTGATCCCCAAGTCAAGAGGTTGGATGGAATAATGAAAAAGTGGAGGGAAATTTTTTGGGTACAACACCTTAAAACGATCGTTGCCAAACTTGAGTGAGACAAAGAGAGCTTGGAGTACAGTCTTTATGACATGAATTATGAAAAGAATCTGGTGAGCTATAAATTTGAACAAAGGGACAAACAACTTCTTGAAAGCCAAAAATATATGAAGACTGAAACAAGTATAACGCAGAAAAGATTGGGAGGATTGTTAGGCGTATGGTTTAACCTTGAAGCTCTGAACAAGAAGTTAAAGGAAGCCCAAACAGAAGGTCAAAGGTGGAAAAGAGCATGAACGCTGCCTATGTGGGAATAGCAAGAAAGGAAGAGTGCTTTAGTAACTCAAATATGTGGACTCGAAAGGGCACTTGCAGAATCTCAGGCTGGTGTTGCTAGAAAAAACAACTTAAGATGGAAACAGGGCAAATGTTACCAAATAATTGGAGGAGGACCTAAGAAGAGCTCCTAAATCTTAGAGAACAAGTGCATTACCAACATCAAGACCATGAAGCCTTGAGAGCCCAAGTCACGCAATTGGAGGGAGAAGTCTTGTACTTGAGGGATCTTGCCGATGTTGCTCAAGTTATAGTTCAAGAACAAGGTGGTAAGGCTGAAGCATGGAGGATAGAACATTCCAACTTGGTAGAGTTCGCCAACAACATGGTCCCAGACGTTCCAAGGAAGGTCCAAAAGAGATGATAGTATGAACAACTTCAACAACACCCCTTAATAATTCCTCAAGTTTGTTAGGTTGTCTGATGTTCTGCTAAAGGAGTTTAGGGCCCACTTAAAAGTAGCTATCGAGGCACCACTTTAGTTTATGTTTTGCTTTAAGTTTTTTTATTTCAGTACCTTAATGTTACAGATTTGTTCACGCGTGGACCTTTTTATCTTGAATAAATAAAAGTTATCTTTTCTTTCGTTATATCGATTGTATGGTTTTTTATTTCGTTCATCTTCTTAATTATGCAATAACGAATTTTTAAATCCCCCCCCCAAAGGAAGTTAAAAAACAATATATTTTTACATACATTCATACATACTTCATTTTCATACATTAAAAAGAAAACAAAATCATTTTCTTTTCCCATACTTTATCAGTATCATCGAACGTGACAACCTGAATCTCCAAACTCTAGCTCAATGCAAGAAGGCCATGGAGAAATTTGAACAAAATCAGGGTGCCCTTAGGGAGGATATGGACTCAATCAAAGGGAATATATAGGAAATTAAAGACAAGATTGATCAACTCACGAGAGAAATTACTAACATGATGGCTAGAGAGGTTGAAGCTGACAGGAGAAAGACTACTTCTGCATCTACCCGTCCACCCGTGGATGATAACTGTCACACCCCGATTTTGACCCTGAATCGCCGATTCAACACATTCATCATAGCCATTGCATATCTACATAGCATAATATGCATTCCATACCGCATAATGCCTAGAATATCAGTCGAAATATTTTTTTTGGGAATTACAGGCGAACCGGTTGAATTAATTGACAGATGTTCGTCAAATCAGTAGACGGAAAATTTCCAAATCAAGCTTGCAAATACCAGTTTTAATAATCTACGTTTCACGTAGTTTAATCTGGTATGCTCGATTTATTTTTCGACTAATTTTTCGGTCACCTTTTGACCCGCCTGAGCCTTTTAACCGGTCAAAATTTATTTTAAAATTAAAAGAAACGTTGTATTTTTTCAATAAGTATATTTTGTGTTGATCATTCTAGTGCGTCCGATTTAATTTTTCGAGCAAATTTTCGCCCGACTTTTATCTTTTTTTTAGTCATTTTAATTTTATTCTTCTTCCAAAATATTCAGATTAAATAAATAGAATTTTCCATGCTCTTATTTTAATTTTATCATGATTATTTGGAGAGTTGTGAATTTTATTTGAATTGATTGATTTAATCCCATTTAGATTAATTAAATCATCTAGAATGAGCAACTTTGCCATTTTAAAATTATTTATGTTTCTTTGAGTTAATATAGACCGTCGATTCGAATTTAATCAAAGGTTTAGATGCATTATCCTCACTTTCTCTTGTTAACCAATCATAAGTTAGCATAGTATTTTACTTGTTTAAATAATAAAAATCAGAAAAATAAAAAATATCTCCTCCACCCAATGAACATCAGCCACGCGTCCCGCTCACTAACGGTAACACGCACAAAAATTTCCATCTTCCTCCACTAACAGTACAGACGCGTCCCACTCACTGTTACTACACAGGCAAAAAACCACATTTTTCTCCTTAACCCTCCATAACACCATTTTTTCCTGCCACTTCCAAGAAAACATCCCCATTTTCGATTTTGCTCTCTCCCTCACAATCCCTCCTTTTGCCTCCTTCACCACTTTTGTTTCCACTTTAATACCTCTTCTCCATAACTCTCCCTCAATCACCGTGTAACATCCATTTTCACCATATGACTCACATAAATAAAACGTGAACCTCTCATTTCGCCTCATTCACACGAGACACCAACAATACTATCCATAACCATTCACCCACCGTGTTTCCAGCTTCGTCCGACTCAGAGCACTCCTCGGTGTCCATAAAGAAGAGTGACTCTCTAAGAAATTGTTGGATCTACACAGTGCTGGGGAGAGTTGTGTAAACATTTTGGTAAGAATATTCTCCCATTCTTGTTTCTTTTCATTTTTAATATAATATAGATTGTTTATTTTTGACTGTGATGTGTTTATCGGAACTATTTTTTAGAAAGCTTGTTTTGATTTTAATTTGATGTCCACTGTTTTGTTTAGAGATTTTGGAGATTTTTTTTTTTTGATGGGGAAGCTTCATGTTGCTTTGTCTCTATAAAGAGATAACTTAATTTGTGAGATTTTGAGGAAGAAAAGATTTTGTTTGCATTTTCCATACATGAAGGAAGGAGAACGTTGGAGTTGAGAGAGGAAGAAGAAAAGAAGTTTTTATTGAAAAGTGAAAGTTTTGTTACTGTGTTTCTGAACATTGATGGAATGAAGGGTCTTTGAGTTATTTGTTTAACTTTTTATTTTTCTTTTAAATGCATCGCCACATGTCATGTTCTAATTGGTGTTTTCTAATTTTTGAAAAAAATAAGATTTAAAAGGTTTGGATTTACTGTCTTGGCAAAGATGAGAATAAAAGGTTCCAACGGTCCTCCTCTCTTTTCTCACATTTTTGTTTTGTTTTATTTGTTAGTATTTCATCATTTAATAATTTGCAAGTTAATTAGAGTTAGAAAATAATTTAAATATTGGGCCAATTTACTATGTTTCTTTTGAACTCTCTTTTGTTCTACTAACCTTTACATTACCATATTTCATTTCACACCTCCCATGACTTTTGTTTATTTTTGTTTGTTTAATTTATTTAATTATTTGGTTTAATTATTTTTTTTTCTTGGTTTAATTTTGATTTAGTTTGTTTCATTTGATTTAATTAAGTTATTTCCTTTTTATCTATTAATTTAAAATACTCTAAAAAACCAAATTTCTTTTTGTATAGTTAACATAATAATAACAAATCAAATTGAATCAAACACTCGATTCAATATTGAGTCAAATTCCCACACCCTTGTAAGTCAATTGCTTTTAGGCGTCGTCATCAATCTCACATGGCTTACTCTTGGGCCTTCTTACAATGAGCTCTTAAGCAACATCAACTTAACTTTCAATAATTTCAAACCTCTATACTTTGATTATTTTAATTTATTATTCAAGATATTTTCTAAATAAAATTGGAAGAAAAAGATTATCCTGGAGGGAATATCCAGTTATAATCCCGAATATTTGGCTCAAGCTGTAAGAGCTTGCAAGCCGTTAATATTCGTCTTCTCTTTAACACTCTAATATTCAAATCATTTTCTAAATAAAACGTGAAGAAAAAGATTATCTTGGAGGGAATATCCAGTTATAATCCCGAATATTAGGCTCAAGCTATAAGAGCTTGCAAGCCAGAAATATTCGTCTTCTCTCCAAAACACTTGTAAATATCTCAAACCATCTTCTTAATAAAGTTGGAAGAAAAAGATTACCTGGAGGGAATATCCAGTCGTAATCCCGAATATTAGGCTCAAGCTGTAAGAGCTTGCAAGCCATAAATATTCGTCTTCCCTCCAAAACATTCATAAATATTCGAATCATTTTCTTAGCAATATTGGAAAGAAACAGACTGCCTGGGTGGAATGCCCAGACGTAGTCCCGAGTATTAGACTCAAGCTGTAAGAGCTTGTAAGTCACAAGTACTCGTCTTTCAAACTTCAAAATACCTAATTCCTACCTTAATACTTTTTTAATAAAGATGGAAATGAAACATGGTGTATACCGTGCACTCCTGAGACAAGGATTCGAGATGTATATCTCGCTCATCCAAGTTCTCGCCATTATTCAAAATACATTGAACCAATCAATTTCTTTCCTCGCCGTCGTGCGATTGATCTCTTAAACCTTTTCACAAACGAAAGGTACTTTGTTTCAAAACAATGCAAAGCAATGTTTCTCCACTTGTTTTGGGTAGCCCAACAATGTTTCCGTCGATTTGACACAAAGTATCTTTCGCTAAAATCGACCAACAAACAAACATTTTTCTACCCAGAACTACGTAAGCCTTGATTTCTCTTTTGAGATACGTAGGAGTAGGATTCGTAAATCTTGTCAGGCCCACTAATAAAAAACTTAGGTTTAGTCCTTCGTCAAAAATCCAAAAATATTCTCTTCTCAACCTTTCTTTCTTTCCCACCTAATGACTTGAAAAGCCTAACATTTTAAACTAACACTAACGCGCGCAACTGACCTAATGGTTCCCGTTGAGTACAACGGACGTGAGGGGTGCTAATACCTTCCCCTCGCGTAATCGACTCCCGAACCCTGATTTGGTTGCGATGACCAATAATCATTGTCATTTTGTTTCTTGGGTTTTATCGATGTTTCCCCTTTCCTTTTTAGGAATAAATAAAGTTCGGTGGCGACTCTGTCCAGTCCATCATTGCGAGCGTGCAATCGCGCTTCGCTTAGGTCGTATCCCCATTTTTCATATGAGGTACGACAGATGGCGACTCTGCTGGGGAGTACCGATCCCTAAGTGAGTCAAGCCTAGTTAGGTCGTTTGTGTGCCTTTGTTTGTTTACCTATGTGGCTTTTCTTTATTGTTTTTACTATCTCTATTGTCATATTGATATGAATCTGTTGTATTGGTTTGATTATGGTTTGGTACTTGGATACTCTGATTGCAAACCTTGTGGGAAAGACTTTTACCCGAGTCTCGAGTAAAAACATAAGATAGGACGAGGTTGAGTAGTGCGGGTCCGCGAGATGTATTTCTCGTTGGGTCGGTACGAGAACCTTACTTAGAGTAGATTCTTGAGAGGATGTTTTCGCTCGGCAAGTAAGTTGCCGTCAGCTTCGATATTTTCTTTAGGATCCATGACTTTGAGAACCATTTGTAGAACCTTAGTTCTTTGCCCAACTAGGAAAGATGGTTGCGTAGTGTGGGTATGCGAGATGTATTTCTCGTTGGATCGATGCGAGAACCTCACTTAGAGTAGATTCTTTAGATGGAGTTGATGCCCGGAAAGTAAGTTGCCGCAGGTAGCAAACAGTCTAATGGATCCATGACTCTAGGAACCTTTTTAAAATAAAAAAAAAACTGAGACCATACCTGGTGAGAACCATGTTCTATACAAAACAATCAGACTTATCCATGCCTTAAGCCTATCGAACCTATACAAAAAAATGCATCACATTCATACATTGCATCAATATCATAAAAAAGCAAGCTCTTAGCTGTCTCTTATTTGTTTCAGGAATTGAGAACTTGAAAATGACAACTTCAATAAGACACACTTTCACGCTTAAGTACAAGGAACCTAAGTTGGACAGTCTGAAGGGTTTGATCTCTGATTTGTCTCTCAGCAGACGTGATGAGTTCGGAAAAAACTATGGGAAAATTTTGAGCCTTCTAAATAAGAAAGTTGACTATGGAATTATCGGCTCTCTGGCACAATATTATGATCCACCTCTGCGTTGTTTCACATTCGCTGATTTCCAGCTAGCTCCTACTTTGGAAGAAGTTGAGAGGATCATGGGTCTCAAGTTGAAAGATTTTAATCCGTTTCCAAAGCTCGAAGAAGATATGGGCCCAAAGAAGATGGCTTTGGCCCTAAGTATCAATGTCCCGACTGTTCGAGACAATTGGGTTGAAAAAGGGGGTTGCAAAGGTTTTACCGCGATGTTTTTGGAGGATTTGGCTCTAAAGTTCAAGAAAAGTGGAAATTGGAATGCATTCTATGCTGTTTTGGCTTTATTGACCCATGGGATTGTGCTATTCCCAAATGTTGAAAAATTTGTGGATCAAGTGGCCATAGAAGTCTTTCTCTCTGACAATCCAATACCATTTCTCTTAGCTGACATTTACTATGCCCTTCACGCTCGACATGAAAAGAGGGGTGGAACTTTGTTGTGTTGTGCTCCTTTGCTTTACACTTGGTTCATGCAACACATGCCCGAAGAAGGTCCTTTTGTGGCAAAAGAACTTAAGTCTCCTCAGAAATTAGCTTCTCTCACCACAAGTTCCATCAGATGGTATATCCGAGAGTGGGAAACCCCAGACATTATAGTCAGCTGTGGGGAATTTCCTAATGTACCGTTGTTGGGTACCAAGGGTTGCATCAACTATAACCCTATGTTATCTCGATTACAACACGGTTACTCCATGGATGGTCCTCCTGACGCAAAAGACTTACAGCCATTTGTGTTCTCTGACATCCAAGCAAGCAATCCTGATGTAAGAGCAGTACGAAAGGCTTGGTTAAAGTTTGTAAGAAAGGGTAAAGAGTTTGGAAAAAGAAGCATTCTTGCCAAAGAACCTTACACGCAATGGATGAAAGAAAGAGTTGAGAAAATCCAGTTGCCATTTATCTTAAAGGCTTCAGCTTTTCCTAAAACTCCTGAGCCCGAGCCCATACTCCCTGAGGACATGGAGAAACTCGCTACTAAGGCTAAGGAGCTCGAAGTGGAGAATACTGAATTACGAATTCAGATGAACCGAGTTATCTTGGAAAATCAGAATTTGAAAGAGGAACGTAAGGGAAAAGCCCAAGAACTTGAGGGTAGCAACAAGAGAGCCCGACTATTGGAAGACCAGAAAGATGATCTTGATCATATCCTATTGGGTTCCACATCAGTGATCTGAACCAGGAAGGAAGAGCTCAAGAAAGCTGAGTATAGGATCTGTCAGTTAGGGAGAATGTTGGATAAATCTCTTATGGATAAAAAAGAAATTAAGCTTGACTTTGAGGCACAGATCCGTGACTTGAGGGACGCTCTGAAGAAATGCTAGGAAAAATTGTCTCGCGAGATACTCCAAAAGGAAGAAGCTGAAAAAAACTGTCACCATCTCAGGTACCAGTTGGAAGAAGCTACTAGGAGGTTTGCAGTTTTTGAGAGCCAAGAAGGTGATGCAGCCTACTTACTCCTGAAGAATGATTGTGTGTACTGGAAGAGGTTGTATAGAGAGGCTAGAGCAACCTTAGATGAAGATCAAAAGGTCATCCAGAAATTCCAAGAGCTCTATGTTGAATGGAATGGAAAGTTCCGCAACTTAGCTAGGTTTGTTAACCTCAATATGTTGGAACTCCCAGAAAAACTCCAGGAAGCGGATTGGTGTATGTGTCCAGAAAACACGCCTCCTCAAGTTTTCAACTTCGTCAAGTTTATCAAGAAAATGATGAATGAGCTCACCACAGATCTGGCTACAATCATAAGAGCTGAGACAGAACTTAAGTTTACTTGTACTTGAATTTGAATTGTTGGTGTTAAATCTTTTGTATTTGAATCATGTGTACTTGAAGTTAAATCCCTTTGTATTCGAATCTGATTTTAATTAATGGAAGTTGTCATTTTGGGTCTCAATTATTACATGTTGTTCTTATATTCTAACATTGCTTGAATAAATAATAAAGATGACTATGAGTTTTGCAAACAAATGCATCCATACATGCATGCATACATCTTCAAAAAAAAAAGAGTCTCACTCCGCCTTTTCTTCCACCAGTTTCACGCTGAATTTTCAACACCAGTATAACACTCGCACCAGAGCAAGACAGAGAATGGCTGAACAAGAACAAGAGAGCGCCCGAGTTAGAGCTGAACTAGACGAAATCAAAGGAGGCATGTCCCAGATGCGATAGATGCTGCAAGCTTTAACCTTCAGGTTCGAGATTCCACAAGCGACCGTGATTTCAGAGACCACGGGCCCAGCAGTGGAAGTCCCACCTCAGAGGACGTTACCCTCAACCCTTCCTCCATATGGGCTACCCTATGACTTCGTCCCCCGAGCGGAGGTGGTGCACGACATGGGGCAATCTGTCCAACAAGCCGTGCCATTACCGGTTTACACCGACGCACGTCCAGTCATCCATATTGTGGTTCCACCAGACGCCTATGCTAGGCATATTCCTCATTATGAAGATCAAAACCACATGTATCAGACTGTTGACTCAACAGTTGCTGGTGACGAAGTAAGGTTTGAGGATTTCAGAGAGGTAAAGGAGAACATGCAGCTCCTTGAGAAGAAATTCCGAGATCTAGAAGGAGACCACGTCTTTGGATCTGCTGCCAAAGAAATGTGCCTTGTATCCGGGTTGGTGATTCCAGCAAAATTCAAAACTCCGGACTTCGACAAATACAAGGGGCACACTTGTCCAAAAAGCCATCTCATCATGTATTACCGCAAAATGGCTGCACACGTGGAGGACAACAAGCTAATGATCCACTGTTTGGCAGCTTAAGTGGGGCTCCTTCCAAATGGTATCTAAGTCTGGATCAGAACAGGATCAGGTGTTTCCAAGACCTGTCAGACGCGTTCATAAAGCACTATAAATACAACATGGACATGGCGCCTGACAGAAGACAGTTGCAGAGCATGTTCCAGCAGGACAAGGAGTCCTTCAAAGAGTACGCTCAGAGATGGAGGGAACTGGCTTCTCAAGTTGAACCACCTCTTGCTGAAAAAGAATTGGCTGAATTGTTTATTGACACTGTCCAACCCCAATTCTACGAGAAGATGGTTGGAAGTGCTTCTTTGGGATTCTCCGAGCTTGTTGCTATAGGAGCTCGCGTTGAATATGGCGTAAGGAATGGCAAACTGGCGGCTGTAGCTGGAACTTCAAATGCTAATCCAAAGAAGTTCTCTGGAGGGTTTCCTAGAAAGAAGGAAGGGGAAACAAATGATGTGACTGTTGGTCAGGGAAGAGCTCCTCCAAGAAGGAGACCACAATAATATCCACCTCAGCAATATGTTCAACAACCAATTCCCTATCAACAACCCATGTATCCCGTCCAGTATGCTCCGCAACCATACGTAGCTGCTGTGACGCCTGCATTCAATCAACAGCTTGCTCAGGCTTATCAAGCGCCTCCAGCTTATCGACCAGCTCCAGTTCAACAACGTGTTGCGGCTCCTCCAATTTATCAACAAGCACCAGTAGCTCCTGTTTATCAACAGCCGAGAGCTTAGGCTCCGAGGCAAAATGCTCAGAACCAGAACAGGAGGCAAGGGGAGAGGGCGACCTTCAATCCAATCCCAATGTCGTACACTGAGCTTTATCCCTCCTTGTTGCAAAAGGGGTTGGTAGTTCCCATACCTATGGGACCTCCACCTGACCGTCTTCCTCCATGGTACAACCCTAATGCACACTGTCCTTTTCATGAGGGTGCCCCCGGGCATGACCTAGAGGGTTGCTACGCTCTGAAGCATAGGTGTCATACGGTGAACTGACTTTATGTGTTTTTGCTTTGTAAAGCAAATGTCGCGGATAGCAAGAGTCGCCACCGACTTTTCTTTCATCCAGTAAGGAAAGGCGGAAAAGAACAGGAAAGACCTTAATTTAGATTTTGGGTTCGGGAGGTACATTATACAAAGGGAAGGTGTTAGCACCCTTTGTATCCATGGTTACCCATGGGCTCTTAATTGCTTGATCACTTATGTTTTTCTTGTTTGAAAAGTGTTGGTGAACTGCTTAGAAAACGTTTTGAAAAGAGAGTTTAACTTTGTAATGATTCTTGTACGAATGTATACAAAGTATTTATCTCGTTTAATTTTGAAAGCTGTTTAGAAAAATATAACTTGACAATGATTCTAGTACGAATGTATGCCAAGTGGTGATTTTCTAATGGAGGTTTTGAAAAGTGTGAGGTGTGAAAAGTAGTTTTAGTTGTGAGCAAGCATTTAGGAGTTATACCTACCCAAGGTCTTTATGGGCATTTCCTATCCTTATGAGGGTAAAACTGTCCTTACTATTGAGAAGTAAGTAGTTTTATCCTTTGGATGTAAAAGGGTCATCGTAGGGTCATCGACTGGTCATTGAAGGCAACATTTGTAAGGATACCTTAGCGTTCGAAGGGACAATCATCATTTAACCGTAGGCTATACCGAAGGGTCATCGAGGGACAAAGGCAACATTCGAGGGACTATGATGATTTAACCGAAGGGTCTTTGCTAAGTTCATCCCCACATTCGCGGGACATGGCCATAATACCGTAATATCGTAGGGTAACAAAGAGAGGTCCAAGATCGCATATTTAAAGGCAAAGTTTTATAATTAATTAGATAGCCGTAATCGATTAAGCAATTAGGTCCATATTAAAATCGATGAAATCAATACATTAAAATTAGCTAGGTAATTTAGGATGAATCTCCACATTAAAATTAAGTAATTCAGAATCCATCTCCATAAGGGTATCCCACACATAAAGTGGAATACCTAGCCGGCCGTTTCCTCGGGAATATGTAAGCCTTTACACAATTCAGCACACGGGTTAGAACATCGAGATAAAGCACAATTGAAAATTGCACCATAAAATAAACACAACAGTCATAAAGTCAGGCCAAATAATGCAGAATTATAATAAAACTTGATTAGATAAACATAAGGCAGAACAGAATAGAAACAAAACAGCCACTGTCCCGTTTGCTCCTGTTTCGCCTAGCGAAGGCTTAGCGAGTGCTCGCTACAGGCTCGCTTAGCGTGGTGCTAGCGAGCGGCTACGGGTTTTGAGTTTGATAGCAGCATGATCTTCGGAACCCTGAACTTTATGGCATTTAATTACAGGAATAGCATGGACAAACATTCAGGATATTCAGGCATACTTAAATTTACATGTGAAATCAAATTACATATCCGAAAATTTAATCATGATGCCTTATGTATGTAGAGATTACCGATTAAAAGCATAAAACAGTAGTGATGCGCAAACCTGTTTGCAACTGAGCTGCGATGTTGAAGGGACCGACCACTCTTGGTATCGGATGGAGTTAGGCGAATGTAACTTCGGTGCGGATGAGCGACCTTCAGGGTTTCTTTACTCGGAATTCTCTGAGTTAGTCTCCAGGGTTTCTATGCCAGGGTTTCTGTCCGTCTTCCTCTGTCTATTTTCTTGACTGAAGTGTCGGTATTTATAGTGATCGTGGTGACCTAATGGGCTCAGAATGAAGCCCAAAAATTCTGATATTCGCAAGCTTCGCTAGGCGAGCGTGTAGCGAAGGGTTCGCTAGGCGAAGGAGTTGCTCGCCTAGCGAGCAGGCCAGTTTGGGCCATTTTCTGGATTGGGCCACTCGTGAGCTGGGCCTTGGTTCTTTTAAGATCAATGCCTTGAAAAATAAGTGGGAGTGCCTTAGAAATGCCTTGTAATATTAACGGGCAAATTTTGGGGTATGACAGTTGCCCCTGTTCAATATTCTTGAACCGAGAGAGTTAGAATGGTGTGTACGCCATTCGTGGTCTGGAGGTGGAAGATTATTAAACACTAGAATGCCCCAAAATTTTGCTCTTGTTAATCAAAGGTTAGTCTTGATGGAGATGGACTTAAAGATGCCATCCAGGAAGTTTGATGATGAGAGCTTTCAGAGTGCGTCGTGTATTAGACGATATCTGAAGACATGGGTGTCATACCGGGTCATACGCTAGACCGTATAGTGAGTCATCCATTAGGCTGTCGACTTCGCTGGGGAGTCAGAGTGCGTTATACGCTTCTGGGGATAAAGGATCAGAATGGACCATACACTAGATCGCATCTGAATAGCAGAATGAGTTATCCATTAAGCGGGTGACTTCACTGGGGATGGAAGATTAGACCGGATCGTACGCTAGATCGTGTCTGAGTAGCAGAAGGGGCCGTCCGTTAGGCTGTATCTGGAGAAATAAAGGTCAGACCGGATCGTACGCTAGATCGTATCTGAGTAGCAGAAAGGGCCGTCCGTTAGGCTGAATCTGATGATGAAAGGGGTAGTCGTACGCTAGACTACGCTTTAGAAATGTACCGTACGCTAGGTAGCATCTGAGGACTTGAAGGTCTAACTGGGTCGTATGTTAGACCGTATTGGAGTTGTTGAATGAGCCGTCCGTTAGGCTGAATCTGATGATGAAAGGGGTAGTCGTACGCTAGACTACGCTTCAGAAATGTACCGTACGCTAGGTAGCATCTGAGGACTTGAAGGTCTAACTGGGTCGTACGTTAGACCGTATTGGAGTTGTTGAATGAGCCGTCCGTTAGGCTGAATCTGATGATGAAAGGGGTAGTCGTACGCTAGACTACACTTCAGAAATGTACCGTACACTAGGTAGCATCTGAGGAGATGAAGGTCTAACTGGGTCGTACATTAGACCGTATTTGAGCAGAATGAGTCGTCCGTTAGGCTGAATCTGATGATGAAAGGGGTAGTCGTACGCTAGACTACACTTCAGAAATGTACCGTACACTAGGTAGCATTTGAGGAGATGAAGGTCTAACTGGGTCGTACATTAGACCGTATTTGAGCAGAATGAGCCGCCCGTTAGGCTGTTTCTGAATAGTTGAAGGAACCATACGTTAGGCTGAATCAGAATGAGCCGTCCGTTAGGCTATATCCGATGATATTTGTATATGTTGTATTTGCAGTAAATGTCTGGGATGGGCTTATAGATGCCATCGTTAGGAGGATGTCAGAATGAATGTTGACATGGAGTATATCTGAAAGATGTAGTTGAATCCTGAATGTAATTGATAAAGATGTCCGTCTGAATGGATCTTTGTTTTGACTGTATCAAGAGGATAATTAACCTGAAAAATAAAGTTAGCTTCATGCCATGTCATGATGCATGAGATGTTTTATGCTTCTGAAAATAAATGCGAACAAATCTATGCATGCGTATGTTGTGAATTGATGTAATGACTGCACTATGCGTCTGAAACGTTCTTCCAGGGGACTCTACTGGGGAAATAAATCTCAGTCTTCTGGTCGGAGATATTTGTATTGATGATCCTTTCTTAGCTGGGGGATACTTGATTTCTGTCTGACGATGGAAACACTTAACAGAGCCCGGCTGGGGATAGAAGAGATGACCAGTCTGTCTGGTGATGCCGACCTCTTCTGGAAATAGCCCGTTTTTGTTGGGGAACAGGATTTGTAACCGGACTTGTTGGAAAGCATGGTTAGACCTTATCTTCGACCCTAAAGTCTTTCAGTAACTGTTATTGCTATTTCATGCATGTTTTTTCGGTAAACATCAATCATATTCAAATGCATATATCAATTCAAATTAAATCAATGGACGTTTATGCAAACAAAACAGAGAAAGTAAAACAAAAGCATCTTTTTGGAAGATGAAATGGTATCGACTTTGAAAGAGGGCCTATAAACAGGCAATTTGAGTACAAGGAGACAGAAATCCTAGTAAGAGGAAATTGTCCAGAAAACAAAGAGAAAGCTATGCAGAAAAAGTCCCATCGATTTTAATTCCACTATTGTCATTATGTCTTCAAGCCTCTCATCTCCTGCTGTCGGATAAAAGCGATTGGCTTGTTCAGTCCCTTTGATTTGGGTGAAGCTGACCGAGAACGGGACATAGTCATACGCTTTAATCCCTAACTTTTGCCTGGACTGCCTTTTCAGGTTTTCAGTCCACCAGGATACCCTTTTTTGCCCAAGCCGCCTTTTCAGGTTTTCGACTTGCCGGGTGTACATGCGTAGTATTTTTTTTTAACTATGTCCGTGTTCACGGGATGCGGGGATTCTTCGTCATCCACTGTAGCAAGCATTATGGCTCCACCAGAGAATACCTTCTTAACTACAAATGGCCCTTCGTATGTGGGAGTCCATTTGCCTCTAGAATCACCTTGTGGTAGAATGATACGCTTTATTACCAAGCCGCCACTTCGGAATTATGGTGTTTTATTTTGAACTGCGTGCAGAGTTCAGTAATCATCTTGTTGTTCAGATTAGCACCATTATCAGTGATAGCTCTTTCAGGAGACAACAGGTTTCTCAAATAGATATTTGATAGAATCCATCTTAACATAAAGCGGTATGATTCAACATATACTGTCTTAGTCGGCGAGCAGCCCAGGCCAAAGCACAGCAAGCTTTCTTGAGCTGTGAGTATCTTGTTTCACAGTCGGTACCTTTTTGCTAAGGTGGTATATTGCATGCTCTTTTCGACCAGACTCGTCATGTTGCCCCAGCACACCCTATTGAATTTTCTAACACGGTTAAATACATGATTAGAGGTCCTCCTTCAATTGGTGGCATCAGAATTGGAGGTTCTTGGAGATACTTTTTGATTTTGTCTCAGTAATTTGAAGATGGATTTGCAAGTAGCGGTCAAATGGGAGCTAAATCGGGCGACGTGGTCCAGATTCACGATTTCGATCGATGCCTCATGCGGCTGAATAGTCCTTTCTTCTTGCAGTAGTCTGGCAAGTTCTCAGGTACTTCACAATCTTCCTCACTTCCATCCTCGGCTTGGTAGATCGGATTTTCAAAGTCACAATGAACAGTAGCAGAATTACTATCAATAGGATCCAAAGTGGATATGGATCGGTAATTTGTTACGTGAGTGTGTGCAAGAAAACGTAGCTTTGTTTAAAAGATGACAGGAAAGATAAAGAGCACAATATTTGAATGCAAAAAAGTCCATTGATTCATTGAATATGAATATGCTTATGAAAATGACAAAACATTTGACCAAATTTGATACATTAGATAAGCAATAACGATTACTCCTGACTAAAGGAAATCGGGATAGTGTCTTCAACCTTCCAGTTATTGAGTCTGTCACCAATTGTGGGGTGAATCCAGCTATCCAGGTCGCAATCATTATCAGCATCTTCTACAGCATTGACAGTCTTGTCATGATTAGGCAGAGGAGCAGTGATGTCATTAGGAGCCTCCGGAGGATCAGAGATAGCCGCCTGTATCTTTCCACTTTGAATGTCGCGTTCCACATGCTCACCTGTTAATATAAGTTCAGTGAAACCCAATGAGGAACTCCTCAATAGATGGCTGTAGAATGGGCCAGTCAGTGTGCTCATGAACATGTCCACTAATTCTCGATCAGTCATGGGGGGTTTGACTCTGCCAGCCAAATCTCTCCATTTTTGAGCATATTCTTTGAAGCTTTCTTTAGATCCCATAGTCATATTCTGCAACTGTATCCGAGTAGGCGCTAATTCAGAATTATACTGGTAATGCTTGTAGAAAGCTGTCGATAAATCAGTCCAGGTGCGAATGTCAGAGCTCTCGAGCTGATAGTACCATTCTAACTGTGTGCCAGACAGACTCTCTTGGAAGAACTGGATCCATAGTTTCCTATCAGTGGTATACGGCTGAATCTTTCTCACATAAGCTCTCAGATGCATCTGAGGACAAGATGCCCCATCGTATTTAGTGAACGTGGGGATCTTGAATTTGCGGGGAATGACCACATCAGAGACCAGACCTAAGCCTTCTAAATCCAGACCGGGTGCCTTTTGACCCTCCATAGCTAGCATACGCTCCTCCAGCAACTTGTACTTATCGTCTTTTGGAGAGTACTGTTCATTTTCATAATCTTCATCGTCATCCTCCTGGCTGAAAGGATCAGCGTTCTCATCTTCTGAACCTGTCCCCTCTTCTTGATCCTTCGGAATTCTAATCTTGACTCCTGCAGCCTGTCCTTTAAGCCTTCTTCCCGGGTTAATGTAACTCACAGGTTTCTTGTCTTTCTTTTTCTCGAGCAAGAGAGCCTTCAGTTCCTCCTGCCCCTTGGATAAGTTCAAGATCATCTCCTGGAGTTGAGCATTCTGAGCCTGGAGATCTTTGACAGTTTGTTCGAGAGCC
Source organism: Lathyrus oleraceus (assembly GCF_024323335.1). Classification (NCBI taxonomy): domain Eukaryota; kingdom Viridiplantae; phylum Streptophyta; class Magnoliopsida; order Fabales; family Fabaceae; genus Lathyrus; species Lathyrus oleraceus. The sequence goes on along the minus strand of NC_066582.1, from coordinate 380,661,468 downwards.
ATTTTTCTGTTTGGAGGAAAACCGTGAGAACATTGATCCCTTTAGAGTGCCTGTTATGCAATGTTATGCTGTGTTATGCAATGTATGAAATGTTTTCAAGGACTTTTGGAATTTAACTTTGCGTAAACTACCAAAAAAAAAAAGGAAACTTTTGTTGTTGTTTTTTTTTTTTTTTTTTTTTTACAAAACAGAGCAAAGTTAAATCCCTAAGTCCTCGAAATGGTTAGTACAATGCCATGATGTTATGATGTTATGATGTTATGATGTTATGATGTTAGGTAAATAACAAGCACAAGCAAGTCCCACAACCATCATTCCTGAGTTTCTAAGGCTTGCATGAGTTCCATAGGTAAGTACCCTCCCTACTGAAGTTTGGTTGGTTCAACCTGTCCTAGAATAGTAACCGGGTTCTAGAAGGATCTCAAATCATCGACCTTTCCTTAAGTCCACTTCAGTGCAACGCCAAGTGGTTGACCAAAGCTTCCCTAAAGTCCAATCTCAAAGAGTGTAGTATCGAGTCTCAACCAACCCCAGTCGGAACCGAAGTCAGTTATCTCACTACTTTCTAATGGCTAGGATGAGTCAATTAGGGTTCTAAAGGTCTGGTTAATGCTTTGATGACACCACGCGAATGCCAAATTTTTCCTCAAGTAAACATGAGGAACATCAGGACATCCAAAGTGTCACATTAACCGTAGCCATCATTTTAACCATTCCAGTATACGCCGGATAGTCGCGATGATTTATTGTTACTTTCCTAAGGTACACTAGATCCGGGTGTAGGATCTTTCACTCAAGCATACCCTTAAAAGAAGGAACAAATTGAAAACATAAATGATTTTTACCTTAAGGTGACCTCTCTTTGTAGTCCCCAGCAGAGTCGTCAGTTCTGTCATACGGTGAACTGACTTTATGTGTTTTTGCTTTGTAAAGCAAATGTCGCGGATAGCAAGAGTCGCCACCGACTTTTCTTTCATCCAGTAAGGAAAGGCGGAAAAGAACAGGAAAGACCTTAATTTAGATTTTGGGTTCGGGAGGTACATTATACAAAGGGAAGGTGTTAGCACCCTTTGTATCCATGGTTACCCATGGGCTCTTAATTGCTTGATCACTTATGTTTTTCTTGTTTGAAAAGTGTTGGTGAACTGCTTAGAAAACGTTTTGAAAAGAGAGTTTAACTTTGTAATGATTCTTGTACGAATGTATACAAAGTATTTATCTCGTTTAATTTTGAAAGCTGTTTAGAAAAATATAACTTGACAATGATTCTAGTACGAATGTATGCCAAGTGGTGATTTTCTAATGGAGGTTTTGAAAAGTGTGAGGTGTGAAAAGTAGTTTTAGTTGTGAGCAAGCATTTAGGAGTTATACCTACCCAAGGTCTTTATGGGCATTTCCTATCCTTATGAGGGTAAAACTGTCTTTACTATTGAGAAGTAAGTAGTTTTATCCTTTGGATGTAAAAGGGTCATCGTAGGGTCATCGACTGGTCATTGAAGGCAACATTTGTAAGGATACCTTAGCGTTCGAAGGGACAATCATCATTTAACCGTAGGCTATACCGAAGGGTCATCGAGGGACAAAGGCAACATTCGAGGGACTATGATGATTTAACCGAAGGGTCTTTGCTAAGTGCATCCCCACATTCGCGGGACATGGCCATAATACCGTAATATCGTAGGGTAACAAAGAGAGGTCCAAGATCGCATATTTAAAGGCAAAGTTTTATAATTAATTAGATAGCCGTAATCGTTAAGCAATTAGGTCCACATTAAAATCGATGAAATCAATACATTAAAATTAGCTAGGTAATTTAGGATGAATCTCCACATTAAAATTAAGTAATTCAGAATCCATCTCCATAAGGGTATCCCACACATAAAGTGGAATACCTAGCCGGCCGTTTCCTCGGGAATATGTAAGCCTTTACACAATTCAGCACACGGGTTAGAACATCGAGATAAAGCACAATTGAAAATTGCACCACAAAATAAACACAACAGTCATAAAGTCAGGCCAAATAATGCAGAATTATAATAAAACTTGATTAGATAAACATAAGGCAGAACAGAATAGAAACAAAACAGCCACTGTCCCGTTCGCTCCTGTTTCGCCTAGCGAAGGCTTAGCGAGTGCTCGCTACAGGCTCGCTTAGCGAGGTGCTAGCGAGCGGCTACGGGTTTTGAGTTTGATAGCAGCATGATCTCCAGAACCCTGAACTTTATGGCATTTAATTACAGGAATAGCATGGACAAACATTCAGGATATTCAGGCATACTTAAATTCACATGTGAAATCAAATTACATATCCGAAAATTTAATCATGATGCCTTATGTATGTAGAGATTACCGATTAAAAGCATAAAACAGTAGTGATGCGCAAACCTGTTTGCAACTGAGCTGCGATGTTGAAGGGACTGACAACTCTTGGTATCAGATGGAGTTGGGCGAATGTAACTTCGGTGCGGATGAGCGGCCTTCAGGGTTTCTTTACTCGGAATTCTCTGAGTTAGTCTCCAGGGTTTCTATGCCTGGGTTTCTGTCCGTCTTCCTCTGTCTATTTTCGTGACTGAAGTGTCGGTATTTATAGTGATTGTGGTGACCTAATGGGCTCAGAATGAAGCCCAAAAATTCTGATATTCGCAAGCTTCGCTAGGCGAGCGTGTAGCGAAGGGTTCGCTAGGCGAAGGAGTTGCTCGCCTAGCGAGCAGGCCAGTTTGGGCCATTTTCTGGATTGGGCCACTCGTGAGCTGGGCCTTGGTTCTTTTAAGATCAATGCCTTGAAAAATAAGTGGGAGTGCCTTAGAAATGCCTTGTAATATTAACGGGCAAATTTTGGGGTATGACAATAGGGTCCATGAATTGATTGAGAGCAAGATCTTGTCTTTTAAGGACGTGGGACCGAATGTGAAGAACAATCCTCTTCCTCCCCATGGAGATCCTGCGGTGAACGCCATTAAAGATGCATCTACTGTTATTACGGTTGATAAGGTGGATGATGTAAAGACTCCTTTGGCAGCATTCCATGCCCGATTGGTGGAAGCTGGCATGATTAATGTTAATCATGACAACTGTGAAGAGTGTGCAACACACCCAAGAGGATGTCAGGTGGTACGAGACAACATTCAAAATTTGATGGATAAAGGAGTGCTTCAAGTCTCTAGTGTTGCAAAGAACGAAGACGTGTTGGTAATTGAACCTTGTTTCAATTTACCTGAACCGGTCGAGATCCCATATTACAGTGGTGAAGTGGTCCCGGTGAATAGTAAGCCGTCGCCTGTGGAGATATGTACGCCCACGCCTTTTCCATATGAGAGCACCAAGGTCGTGCCTTGGAAATATGAGATTACTGCTGTGGATAAGGTTGTTGAAGGAAGTGCAGACGCTAAAGTGACAGAAGCTGTAAGTGAAGACGTCACCAATATTGCAGGAATGAGCAGAATGACCCGTAGTGGTCGAATCTATACGCCTGAATTCAATGTGACTACTCAAGGGCTGGCCAAGGAATCAACGGTTGTGGCTCCCACTAAAGAACCTGAAGTGGTCTAATCAGAAGATGCTGTTGAATTCTTGAAGTTAATCAAGAGAAGTGACTACAAGGTTGTGGACCAGTTGCATCAAACACCATCTAAAATCTCTATTCTGTCTCTTCTATTGAACTCCCAAGCCCATAGGGAAGCTTTGTTGAAGGTGCTTGCTCAAGCTCATGTAACACAAAGCATAACAGTTGACCAATTTGATGGAGTAGTTGCAAACATCACAGCTTGCAATACTTTGAGCTTCAGTGGAGAGGAATTACCTGAGGATGGACAAAATCACAATCGTGCTCTCCATATCTCAGTAAAATGCAAAGATGATGCTTTGGCAAGAGTTTTGGTTGATACCGGATCTTCTCTGAATGTTATGCCAAAGAGAACACTCGCCAAGTTATCTTATCAAGGACCAGCTATGAAGCCTAGTGCCTTGGTAGTGAAAGCTTTTGATGGTTCCAGGAGAACCGTGATTGGAGAGGTTGAGTTGCCCATATTGATTGGCCCTCACGTATTCCCGATTAATTTCCAAGTCATGGATATTAATCCAGCACATAGTTGCTTATTGGGACGTCCCTAGATTCATGCTGCAGGGGCAGTCACCTCCACGTTACACCAAAAGATGAAGTTTGTGGTGGACAATCAACTAATCATCATTTCTGGGGAGGAGGACTTTGTGGTTAGTCACCTTTCATCCTTCAGGTATATTGAGGCTGATGAGGACGCTTTGGAAACTTCTTTCCAAGCTCTTGAAATAGCCAATGCCACTTTTGTGGAAATGAAGGACCCTGTTGGGAAAGCTTGTTCATCTTTCGCTTCTCTGAAAAGCGCAAAGTCTAGCATCGAAGGAGGAAACCCTGAAGGTTGGGGTCAACTTATTGATATTCGTGAGAAGCATGATCGCTTTGGTTTGGGATATGTGCCTTCCGCTATGAAAGGAGCCCGAGTCCCTGCAAAGGACAACACCCGAAGCATCCAGGAAGTATTCCTTAGCACAGGATTCATCCATGGAGATCAGGTCAATGCCATTGAAGACAACACCGAAAATGAAGATGTGCCATGTTTGGTTTACCGGTGTGAGACAGCTTTGAACAACTGGAAGGCGGTTGAGATCCCCGAAATTTTTCCTTTGTCAAAGTAATAATTGTTGTATTTTTCCTTTCAAATCCTTAGCTCTGCCCAAGGCTAATGGATCATGTTGTAGGGCCCCTTTTCATTTTCAAATAATCATTATCAACGAATGACATGCATTTTGTTAAATTCTTCTTATTCATTTATTTTTGCTTTCTCTTAAGAAAATGGCAATCTTTTCAAAAACAAAAAAACTCTTCATTTATGCATCTTTTATTTTTACTTTTCTAAAAATCAATCATTTAAACATGCAGAATAAATGAGAACCCCGTTGAATCCAATGACTTTACTACCTCTCATAACTTTGACTCCCCTATCTACCAAGCGGAAGAAGAGGGTGAAGAAGATTGTTACATCCCCGACGAATTGGCAAGGCTGCTCGAGCACGAGTCCAAAGCCCTTCAACCACATGAAGAACCGGTGGAAACAATCAACCTTGGCACAGAGGAAGAGAAGAAAGAAGTCAAAATCGGCACCACGCTTGAAGCAAGCATCAAAGAGAGATTGGTCAAGCTGCTACAAGAATATGTGGATGTATTTGCATGGTCATACCAGGATATGCCAGGTCTAGACACCGACATCGTTGAGCACAAGCTCCCGCTTCAGCCAGAATGCCCGCCAGTAAAACAAAAGCTTCGAAGAATAAGGCCAGATATGGCTCTGAAGATTCGTGAAGAAGTCAAACGACAACTTGACGCTGGTTTTCTCGCAGTGGCGAAGTACCCACAATGGGTAGCTAATATTATACCTGTGCCCAAAAAGGATGGAAAGGTGAGGATGTGTGTTGACTATAGAGATCTGAACAGAGCTAGCCCAAAGGACGATTTCCCTCTACCACACATTGATACTCTGGTAGACAACACTGCAAGTTTTGCTGTATTCTCCTTTATGGATGGTTTTTCGGGATACAATCAAAACAAGATGGCTCCAGATGACATGGAGAAGACCACTTTTATTACCCCTTGGGGCACGTTTTGCTACAAGGTAATGCCTTTCGGTCTCAAAAATGCTGGGGCAACTTACCAAAGAGCTACGGTCACTCTCTTCCATGATATGATGCACAAGGAGATAGAGGTCTATGTCGACGACATGATCGCTAAATCTCATAATGAAGTAGACCATGTGAACCATCTGAAGAAGTTGTTTGAACGCCTCAGAAAGTTTAGATTACGATTAAACCCTGCAAAATGCACATTCGGTGTTCGTTCAGGGAAGTTACTTGGTTTCATCGTTAGTCAACGAGGAATTGAGGTGGACCCTGACAAGGTCCGAGCTATACAAGAAATGCCTGCTCCACGCACCGAGCGAGAAGTCAGAGGTTTCCTTGGATGTTTGAATTACATCTCAAGGTTTATCTCCCACATGACGGCCACGTGTGAGCCTATCTTCAAATTGCTTCGAAAAGACCAAGTTGTTGAATGGAATTCTGATTGTCAAAATGCTTTTGAGAAGATCCGTCAATACTTGCAAGAGCCTCCTATTTTGATTCCACCTGTCCCGAGAAAGCCATTAATCATGTATATGACTGTGCTTGAAGGATCAATGGGATGTGTGCTGGGGCAACATGACGAAACTGGTCGGAAAGAACATGCTATTTACTATCTGAGTAAAAAGTTTACCGATTGTGAAAGCCGATACTCACTTTTGGAGAAAACTTGTTGTGCGCTAGCATGGGCCGCTCGTCGTTTGAGGCAGTACATGATTTGCCATACTACTTTGTTGATCTCGAAGATGGATCCAATAAAGTATATCTTTGAGAAACCTGCCTTGACTGGAAGACTTGCCCGTTGGCAGATGCTCTTGTCAGAGTACGACATCCAGTACGTAACCCAGAAGGCAATCAAGGGAAGTGTGTTAGCAGAGTATCTTGCTCATCAACCAGTTGAAGACTATCAGCCATTGAAGTTTGATTTCCCCGATGAGGATATAATGGTGATAAAGGATTGTGAGACCCCAGGCCCAGATGAAGGACCAGAACCAGGATCTCGATGGAAGCTCGCGTTTGATGGTTCTTCCAATTACAGTGGTCATGGTGTGGGAGCTATTTTGATGAATCCCAATGGTGGCTTTACCCCTTTCACAACGAGGTTGTGCTTTGATTGTACAAATAATGTCGCCGAATATGAAGCTTGTATCCTTGGTCTTGAAGCTGCAATTGATCTCCGAATCAAGATCCTTGAGGTGTATGGAGATTCAGCCTTGGTGATCTATCAGGTCAAAGGTGAATGGGAGACCCGTGATGCGAAGCTGATCCCGTATCGTGCTCATGTTGTGAAGATGATAGAATACTTCGACGATATCACTTTCTATCACATCCCAAGAGTAGAAAATCAAGTGGCTGACGCTTTGGCAACATTAGCATCAATGTACCAAGTCAGATTCCATAATGAAGCTTCGCTTATTAGAATCGAACGAAGAGATGAGCCTGCTTACTGTCAGCTGATTGAAGAAGAAACTGATGGTAAACCATGGTTTCATGACATCAAGCGATATCTTCTAAGTCAAGAGTATCCAGAAGATGCTACATTGTTGGATAAGAAAACTCTAAGGAGGTTATCGTCCAAATTCTTTTTGAGCAATGATGTGCTTTACAAGAGAAACCATGACATGGTTCTGCTCAGATGCGTGGATAGACACGAAGCAGACATGTTAATCAAGGAGATTCATGAAGGATCCTTTGGAACCCATGCTAATGGACATGCCATGGCCAAGAAGATTTTGAGAGTTGGCTATTATTGGTTGACCATGGAGTCTGATTGTTTCAGCTATGCAAGGAAATGTCATAAATGCCAAATTTATGCTGATAAGGTACATGTACCGCCCACACTTTTGAATATTTTGACGTCGCCTTGGCCTTTCTCAATGTGGGGCATCGACATGATTGGTGCTATAGAGCCTAAGGCTTCCAATGGTCATCGCTTCATCCTTGTTGCCATTGATTACTTTACTAAATGGGTAGAGGCGGCTTCCTATACCAATGTGACGAGACATGTGGTTGCCCGCTTTATCAAGAAGGAGATTATCTGCCGCTATGGAATCCCAAGCAAGATCATCACCGACAATGGTTCAAACTTGAACAACAAGACAATGACAGAATTATGTGAGAGTTTCAAGATTGACCACCATAATTCTTCTCCATACCGTCCAAAGATGAACGGTGTTGTTGAAGCTGCCAATAAAAATATCAAGAAGATCCTGCAAAAGATGGTGAAAACTTATAAGGATTGGCACGAGATGTTACCCTTTGCTTTGCATGGATACCGAACCTCAGTCCGCACTTCAACAGGGGCAACCCCATTCTCCTTAGTGTATGGGATGGACGCAGTTCTCCCAGTCGAAGTAGAGATACCTTCAACGAGAATATTGATGGAAGCCAAGCTGGATGAAGCTGAATGGATCCAAAACAACTATGATCAGCTTAACCTCATTGATGAGAAGCGTATGACCGCTCTGTGCCATGGACAATTGTACCAACAACGAATCAAGAAAGCATTTGACAAAAAGGTCCGTCCTCGAGAGTTCAAGGAAGGAGATCTTGTGCTCAAGAAGATCTTGCCAGTACACAAAGATTCACGTGGGAAGTGGACTCCCAACTATGAAGGCCCATACGTTGTAAAGAGAGCATACTCTGGAGGTGCTCTGTTTCTCACAACTATGGATGGCGAAGAGCTCATTCACCTTGTGAACTCTGATGCAGTCAAAAGATATTATGCCTAACAAATCCCGGTGGACTAAAAACCCGAAAGGGCGGTCTAGGCAAAAGTTAGGTATAAAAAAATGGTAGCTCGGTAAGTTGAAAACCTGAAAGGGCGACTTAAGCAAAAAAGAGCGTCCCGGTGGATTGAAAACCCGAAAGGGCGATCCAGGAAAAAATTGGGACAAAAGGCATAGACTGGATCGGTTTGTCACTAATCAACACCGAAGAGCTAAAAACGAAAGATCAATCTGGTTACTCCCTTCAAAAGCGAGGTCTCGTGGAGTCATTGTTATTAGGGATAGTAGTAGTCATTGCGATTCAATGTAAACCTTTCCCTATTGCCATTTTCAAATTTGTAGCATTCCATGGAGCTACGCCATTTGTGTGCTACCATTCTTGAATAAATACAAGTTTGCCTATCAAATTCTATCATTCTCTGTTTTTCTCTGATTTTCTTTGTTATGCAAAGTGTCATTTATTTGTTAATAATGAAATTTTGAACCCAAAAAGATTTTTTTCAACATATTGAGAAACACAATTTTGCTTTGACATGTGGAAATATTAAAAGGAAATCTTTCGTCTTTCCCCGCAAGTCTCATGTTGCAAGACTCCCCTTGGATGATCAATATCTATCTCTAGAGAGCACAAATTTATCATTCTCTGGAAGGATTATTGGGCCAGTTGTAACTGCTCAGCTTGATAGATCCTCCTTTGATGCATTATTGGTGTTGAGGATTCAGTACCTCCATAAAGCTTTCCCTAATTTCCAGTCTGTATATTGTCAGCATTCGCATTTCATGATCATTCATACATCATGCAGATGTGCAAAATCCAAATCATGCATAGCCCGAAGTGCTTCGCGCTCATTTGCATAATCTCAGGTCTCGTTGTTGATTGTATCCCTTGACCTCTGAGACCAGTTGTTACTGGCATCGTCTGTTAAGTCTTGTTGTCACCAGTGTCTTTGACCAAATCCAGTTGTAACTGGTATCCTTTAAGGTCGGGTTGTAACCAACATTTAGTTTAAACCCAATTGTCGTTGGCATTACTGTCAGTCTGTTTGTAAATACATTTGTGATCGATATCTGAAGTTTGGTTGCCGCCAACATCATTTCAAGTCCAGTTGTTGCTGGCAAACTCCGTTGTGGCCGATAATTGTTTACTAATGACCTTCATCAAGTCCAATTGTTGTTGGCAAAATCCGTTAAAGAATCTGGTTGTAATCCATTGCTTACGGTCAAAGTCCAATTGTTGTTGGCACGTACAGAGAGTTTGAATACCTTGTCTTTCCTGATGGTTCCGTGAAAGTCATGTATGACTCACCATCTTGAGGAGTTCCCAGAAGCTTGGAGGTTTGGTTTGACTTTTCTCTGTAAAGAATCATCGTAGCCTTTTGCGTGGATGATCTACTTATAAGAAGACTCCCGTCTATCTTTGTTTTGCATAAATTCCCTGTTAGGAATCTCCGAAATCTGTGATTGGATGAATTTCTTGTGAACCTATTGTTGAACTTGCTTTGTGTGTTTTCCAATATTCTCAGGTCATGTATGAACCTATTGGTAAAACTCCCTTTGATTTTTCCCAAGGGATGTCAGGTCATGTATGAACCTATTGATGAAACTTGCTTTGTATGTTTTCCAATATTCTCAGGTCATGCATGAACCTATTGGTAAAACTCCTTTTGTTTTTTTTCCAAGTGTTGTCAGGTCATGTATGAACCTGTTGTTGAAAATTCTTTGGATGTTCCAACATTGTCAGGTCATGTATGAACCCGTTGTTGTTGAGCTTTTATTCCAATATCCCCAGGTCATGTCTGAACCTATTTTTGAAGAATCTTTCCAATGTTGTCAAGTCATGTATGAACTTGTTCTGGAATTTTTCCCAAAATGTTCAAGTTTGTCATCAGGTCATGTATGAACTTGTTGATACACTCTCTTTGATTTTTCTGAGTTTGTTAGGTCATGTCTGAACCTGCTGTCAGAACTTCTTGATATTCTCCAGCATTGTCAGGTCATGTATGAACCTGTTGTTGAGCCTTCATTCCAGTATTACCAGGTCATGTATGAACCTGTGGCTGAACCCTTTATTCCAGTGTCGGCAAGTCATGTATGAACTTGTTGTGGAAATTTTCTCAAAGTATTCAAGTTTGTCATCAGGTCATGTATGAACCTATTGGTATACTCTTTTTGAATTTTTTTGAGTTTGTTAGGTCATGTCTGAACTTACTGTCAGAAATTCTTGATATTCCCCAACATTGTCAGGTCATGTATGAACCTGTTGTTGAGCCTTCATTCCAGTATTACCAGGTCATGTATGAACCTGTTTTGAAGATTCTTTCTCTATGTTTATTTCAGTGTTGTCAGGTCATGTATGAACTTGTTGATACACTCTTTTGAGTTTTTCTGAGTTTGTTAGGTCATGTCTGAACCTGCTGTCAGAATTTCTTGATATTCCAACATTGTCAGGTCATGTATGAACCTGCTGTGGAGCTTTTATTCCTATATTACCAGGTCATGTCTGAACCTATTTTGAAGAATCTTTTTCTTTGATTATTCCAGTATTGTCAGGTCATGTATGAACCTGTTGCTGAACCTTTTGTTCCAATGTTGTCAGGTCATGTATGAACCTGTTGTAGAAATTTTTCTTATTCGGGTTTAGTAAGTCATGTGTGAACTTACTGCCGAAATCTCTTGTATTCTAAGTGTCGTTCATCGAATTTCACTTTGAGTACTCTCTAGTGTGTGTCTGATTCTCCAGCAGGATTGTTATCCCCAACGAGTTGTTTTACCCTTTTTGTTTGTTTCTCTGTGGGCCGTCAGTATTCCCCACGGATCGGTCTGTCTGGCATGACATCTCCTATTAAGGATTAACCGTGCCCCTAACAGGTAAATTCAGAGTAAAAAGTCTTTCACCCATGCGTATCATATCATGGCATTTTTATTCCAGGATCAAAATCCGGGTATTCTTAGTATTTAACTATCTCCCACTATGATCATATGAAAAGTGTTCTACTTCATATTCTCTAGTTGAAGATACTTAAATAGGGGCAACTGTCACACCTCGATTTTGACCCTGAATCGCCGATTCAACACATTCATCATAGCCATTGCATATCTACATAGCATAACATGTATTCCATACCGCATAATGCCTAGAATATCAGTCGAAATATTTTTTTTTGGAATTACAGGCGAACCGGTTGAATTAATTGACAGATGTTCGTCAAATCAGTAGACGAAAAATTTCAAAATCAAGCTTGCAAATACCAGTTTTAATAATCTACGTTTCACGTAGTTTAATCTGGTATGCTCGATTTATTTTTCGACTAATTTTTCGGTCACCTTTTGACCCGCCTGAGCCTTTTAACCGGTCAAAATTTATTTCAAAATTAAAAGAAACGTTGTATTTTTTCAATAAGTATATTTTGTGCTGATCATTCTAGTGCGTCCGATTTAATTTTTCGAGCAAATTTTCGCTCGACTTTTATCTTTTTTTTAGTCATTTTAATTTTATTCTTCTTCCAAAATATTCAGATTAAATAAATAGAATTTTCCATGCTCTTATTTTAATTTTATCATGATTATTTGGAAAGTTGTGAATTTTATTTGAATTGATTGATTTAATCCCATTTAGATTAACTAAATCATCTAGAATGAGCAACTTTGCCATTTTAAAATTATTTATGTTTCTTTGAGTTAATATAGACCGTCGATTCGAATTTAATCAAAGGTTTAGATGCATTATCCTCACTTTCTCTTGTTAACCAATCATAAATTAGCATAGTATTTTACTTGTTTAAATAATAAAAATCAGAAAAATAAAAAATATCTCCTCCACCCAATGAACATCAGCCACGCGTCCCACTCACTAACGGTAACACGCACAAAAATTTCCATCTTCCTCCACTAACAGTACAGACGCGTCCCACTCACTGTTACTACACAGACAAAAAACCACATTTTTCTCCTTAACCCTCCATAACACCATTTTTTCCTGCCACTTCCAAGAAAACATCACCATTTTCGATTTTGCTCTCTCCCTCACAGTCCCTCCTTTTGCCTCCTTCACCACTTTTGTTTCCACTTTAATAACTCTCCCTCAATCACCGTGTAACATCCATTTTCACCATATGACTCACATAAATAAAACGTGAACCTCTCATTTCGCCTCATTCACACGAGACACCAACAATACTATCCATAACCACTCACCCACCGTGTTTCCAGCTTCGTCCGACTCAGAGCACTCCTCGGTGTCCATAAAGAAGAGTGACTCTCTAAGAAATTGTTGGATCTACACAGTGCTGGGGAGAGTTGTGTAAACATTTTGGTAAGAATATTCTCCCATTCTTGTTTCTTTTCATTTTTAATATAATATAGATTGTTTATTTTTGACTGTGATGTGTTTATCGGAACTATTTTTTAGAAAGCTTGTTTTGGTTTTAATTTGATGTCCACTGTTTTGTTTAGAGATTTTGGAGTTTTTTCTTTTTATGGGGAAGCTTCATGTTGCTTTGTCTCTATAAAGAGATAACTTAATTTGTGAGATTTTGAGGAAGAAAAGATTTTGTTTGCGTTTTCCATACATGAAGGAAGGAGAACGTTGGAGTTGAGAGAGGAAGAAGAAAAGAAGTTTTTATTGAAAAGTGAAAGTTTTGTTACTGTGTTTCTGAACATTGATGGAATGAAGGGTCTTTGAGTTATTTGTTTAATTTTTTATTTTTCTTTTAAATGCATCGCCACATGTCATGTTCTAATTGGTGTTTTCTAATTTTTGAAAAAAATAAGATTTAAAAGGTTTGGATTTACTGTCTTGGCAAAGATGAGAATAAAAGGTTCCAACGGCCCTCCTCTCTTTTCTCACATTTTTGTTTTGTTTTATTTGTTAGTATTTCATCATTTAATAATTTGCAAGTTAATTAGAGTTAGAAAATAATTTAAATATTGGGCCAATTTACTATGTTTTTTTGAACTCTCTTTTGTTCTACTAACCTTTACATTACCATATTTCATTTCACACCTCCCATGACTTTTGTTTATTTTTGTTTGTTTAATTTATTTAATTATTTGGTTTAATTTTTTTTTTCTTGGTTTAATTTTGATTTAGTTTGTTTCATTTGATTTAATTAAGTTATTTCCTTTTTATCTATTAATTTAAAATACTCTAAAAAACCAAATTTCTTTTTGTATAGTTAACATAATAATAACAAATCAAATTGAATCAAACACTCGATTCAATATTGAGTCACATTCCCACACCCTTGTAAGTCAATTGCTTTTAGGCGTCGTCATCAATCTCACATGGCTTACTCTTGGGCCTTCTTACAATGAGCTCTTAAGCAACATCAACTTAACTTTCAATAATTTCAAACCTCTATACTTTGATTATTTTAATTTATTATTCAAGATATTTTCTAAATAAAATTGGAAGAAAAAGATTATCCTGGAGGGAATATCCAGTTATAATCCCGAATATTTGGCTCAAGTTGTAAGAGCTTGCAAGCCGTTAATATTCGTCTTCTCTTTAACACTCTAATATTCAAATCATTTTCTAAATAAAACGTGAAGAAAAAGATTATCCTGGAGGGAATATCCAGTTATAATCCCGAATATTAGGCTCAAGCTGTAAGAGCTTGCAAGCCATAAATATTCGTCTTCTCTCCAAAACACCTGTAAATATCTCAAACCATCTTCATAATAAAGTTGGAAGAAAAAGATTACCTGGAGGGAATATCCAGTCGTAATCCCGAATATTAGGCTCAAGCTGTAAGAGCTTGCAAGCCATAAATATTCGTCTTCCCTCCAAAACATTCATAAATATTCGAATCATTTTCTTAGCAATATTGGAAAGAAACAAACTGCCTGGGTGGAATGTCCAGACGTAGTCCCGAGTATTAGACTCAAGTTGTAAGAGCTTGTAAGTCACAAGTACTCGTCTTTCAAACTTCAAAATACATAATTCCTACCTTAATACTTTTTTAATAAAGATGGAAATGGAACATGGTGTATACCGTGCACTCCTGAGACTAGGATTCGAGATGTATATCTCGCTCATCCAAGTTCTCGCCATTATTCAAAATACATTGAACCAATCAATTTCTTTCCTCGCCGCCGTGCGATTGATCTCTTAAACCTTTTCACAAACGAAAGGTACTTTGTTTCAAAACAATGCAAAGCAATGTTTCTCCACTTGTTTTGGGTAGCCCAACAATGTTTCCGTCGATTTGACACAAAGTATCTTTCGCTAAAATCGACCAACAAACAAACATTTTTCTACCCAGAACTACGTAAGCCTTGATTTCTCTTTTGAGATACGTAGGAGCAGGATTCGTAAATCTTGTCAGGCCCACTAATAAAAAACTTAGGTTTAGTCCTTCGTCAAAAATCCAAAAATATTCTCTTCTCATCGTTTCTTTCTTTCCCACCTAATGACTAGAAAAGCCTAACATTTTAAACTAACACTAACGCGCATAACTGACCTAATGGTTCCCGTTGAGTACAACGTACGTGAGGGGTGCTAATACCTTCCCCTCGCGTAATCGACTCCCGAACCCTGATTTGGTTACGATGACCAATAATCATTGTCGTTTTGTTTCTTGGGTTTTATCGATATTTCCCCTTTCCTTTTTAGGAATAAATAAAGTTCGGTGGCGACTCTGTTCAGTCCATCATTGCGAGCGTGCGCTCGCGCTTCGCTTAGGTCATATCCCCATTTTTCATATGAGGTACGACTGTAACCCTCTACAAGGATTCATCTATGACATCCAAGAGGGTGAAGCTAATAATAGAATTATTCATATTGAAGGGTCTATCCCAACCATTGTTGATAGTGGGGCATCTCGTCCCATACAAATACCAGTTCTGCAAGACAAATATGTGGATCTGAGCCAATAATATGAGGATGAGGATCATAGGGTTATGGTCCAGGAAAGTAAACTTGTTGCTCACCCTGATGTCACTATTGGAGAAACAAGAGATGAAGACAAATATAAAATCTTGGAGGAAAGGCTGAGGGTTGTTGAGGGCTTCAATATCTTTGGAGTTGATGTTGTTGGAATGTGATTGGTACCTAACATGGTTATACCACCAAAATTAAAAACGTCGGAGTTTAAAAAATACAAGGGTGTTAGATGCCCTATGAGTCATCTCCGAATGTTTGTCAGGAGAATGGCCGCATACGCAGACGATGCGAAATTAATGATGCATAGTTTCCATGACAGTCTAAGTGGGGCATCCTTAGATTGGTATATGCAATTAGAGAGAATCCATATCAAGACCTGGGAAAACCTGGCCAACGCCTTCCTAAATAAATATTGTAGCGGTAAATTCATGATCATCAAGCTATGGATAAGCAAGACATCAAATAACAAGAGTCACCATCGCGCTTTTATTGTTTCCAAGGGAAAAGGGAAAAGTACGAACAAAACCCAAAAATAAGAAGTTTTCAAATCAAAACTAATAAAATGGCAGAGATTACAGGTAAGGGGGTTGGTTACACAAAGGGGAGGTGTTAGCACTCAAAGTGTCCTAGGTACTCCTAGGGAGCCCTTTTTTGTGTGCATACATATTTTGTACAAAGTGATGTTTACAAACAAATAGAATGGGGAGATGAGAAAAAAATTCATTAATTATATTTTTGTGTTTGACAAGACCTTCGGACTTGTGCCTACGTACCAACATAAAAATGAGGGATCAAAACCTCGTAGTTCGTGATATAAATTTCAAAGTGGATGCATTGCTTTTAACAAAAATTAAGTTTGAAGGGCACAGAGGCCAAAAAAATGGTTTGAATGAGTTAGTTCTTTTTGGATTTTTGAAAGTTTAGGTCAAGTATAATTAAGTCTATTTATAAGTTTGATTAAGAAAACAAGTTTGAAAATGCAATGGCATAAGGCCAAAGTTTCTAGTTTGCAAAGTGGTCAAAGTTTAGAACAAAACTAGTTCAAGCAAAGAAGAATTTTTAAAAGGAGGGAGAGATATTGAAACTAAAGAGATGGGGAGGAGATGAAGAGACTAATTTTAAGCAAAAAATTAAAAGTTAAGAGTTGAAAAGATCTGACCAATGGGTAGCAATCCAATAGACAAGAATGTCTTATAGAAACCCCAAATTCCCTTGGATATTAGAATCAAGCCACAAACAATGCATACAATATTATCTTGAAGAGCAAGGCATCAAATAAAGATATCCCCATCCATCTTGGCCACTCCATGATCTTCTTCAAATTAGCCCATGTAGCAGATCAAGTCCACAAGTCACGGGTTTAAAATAACAACTTCACAACGATCATGTTGCAGATGAACTCAAAGGGATCTTCAAAGATGTATCAGATGAAGTTTCAAATTGCAAGCACTTGGTTACATGAAAGTTTGCATTGGCCAAGTCCTTTAGCATAGGAAGGTTGCCTAAATTCTAAGTTCAATTGTCCAAGATCAAGTCAACAGTCCACACAAAAGTTTTTTAGGGTTTTTGTTGTTATTATGTACATTAATGGTCAAAGACCACACAAACAAACAAAATATACACAAACAAGATATATCACACAATATGGTCTAATGATATTAACCTAGCAAAGTATAATCAACCTTGACCAAGGCCCAACAACACAACTCAAACTTACACAAACCATCACAAGAGATCAACACAATTATTTGGCATATATTCAATTTAAAAATACTAACATATAATGCATTTAAATTAAATATGGTTTGTAAAATTCCTAAAACCTCATCAAAACACCAAATAAATGGTCATGAGATTTATCATAGGTCAAACAAAGTCAAAGGACCTTGGAGAAAAAATTTCAGAATTTTTAAAGACTTAAAAGTATTTTTAAAAAATTAAAATTAAACACAAAATCAATTAAATCATGAAAAGTATTTATAATGATTCAAAAAATAATTTTAATTCAGAATATGAAAGAAGAATTTATTTAAATTTTTTTGGTGAAACTCTCAAATTTTTTGGATCAATATTAAAATTAATATGAATTAATGAAAATCAAATGAATTAAAACAAAAATCAAAAAATCAAAAAAATGTGAGCCACTTGATCTCCCTCATTAATTGAGGTGGCAGATCAAGTGGATGGAATTGCGCGTTCCATGGTGGAACTTAGTAAGCGCGCCACACGCGTGGTAATCAAAACCAACGCCTAAGATTAAAACATTTTAAATGGATCATGTGGTCTGGAGAAGTGCCAACACACCGCCGGAACCAGAGCTTCAGTCTTCTTCTCCGGTGGACCTCACCGGACTGGTCCACCCTCAACCATCACCAAAATAAAAAACGACGACATGATCTGAAAGAAAAAATGGCGTAGAGCACGAATCTGACCTCAATTTCAACTAACTCCAAATATATAAAAAGATATGAGGAGTTGAATTTTGAGGTGTGTCAACTGAGTTGCTTCGATTTGACCTCAAAGCAACTCAATCTTCTTACCTACATTTGTAGGACTTCAGACAACCAAAGATCCAAGAGAATTGAGTGAGAATCGAAGAGATGAAGTTTTTTGAAATTTACCTTCAATGTTGTGCAGAAATGGATCTTGCTTGCTTCAACCTTGATCTGATCACACTTGAGAAGCTTGCAGGAGAGGTTTGGCAATGGTACAAAGCTTTGGATCCTGGAGTTTCTGAATATCCAAACAGTGAGATTCAAACTCAATTTTCAAGTTGAAAATTCTCAGATTTTCCTTTGAATGGTGAGGGTTTCAATTAGGGGGAAAAGCTGGCGCGTAAGGTGTGTTTGAATTGAGCTCCAAGGGTCTGTATTTATAGCAATTGGGATTGATATTTCCCCTCTTGAAAAATTGCCAAATTTGGACATTTCATGCACAAGTTTGCATGGGCGTGTACAGGCCCATGAAGCAATCCAATTTGATCCACTTGCAACTGTTCTGAAGTCAAACCATGCTTGGATGTCAAGGCAATGTGAAATGGAGTTTTGGACATTTGATTTCTTCCAATCATGCAGACCTGTTAAAGCCATGTGCAGACCTAGCAATCCTTATCCAAAATGCATGAAATTAGGTTCTTTGGAAAGCTTAGATCAAGGGGAATAGCTTTGATGTTGCACACTTTTTCATTTTGAAGTTGGATCATGGTGAATTTTTAGGTGGAGGTTTGGAAATTTCAACATGTTGAAATTTTTTCTAAGTGTCAAGTCATATATCTCAATATTCCACCTTGCTTTACTTTTTATGTGAGCTTCAAATGAGAAAAGTGTCTTCATCAAAGTCGTAGCTCTTTCAAATACCTTCAAAATGGTCACCAATTTGATGTAATTTGGATTTATAATGATAGAGTTATTGATTTTTGAAGTTTAAAAAATCACTTGTTCAATGGTATTGGTAAAAAATGACCTATAATGTATCCTCATATAACATGCTCATAAAAGTTGAATTAGCTCTCACTCCAAACATAAAAGTTGAATTAGACATCTTAAATTTGATTGTGCAACTTGAAATTATTTCATCTCATAAAAATTGAGCAAGTTATGGCCTTGGGAAGTTGACTTTCAAATTAGGGTTTAGACAAAATGACCTATAATGTTTCAACATAGAAAATAATTTTACAAGCAAAAATAACTCTAGGTCTCAACATGAAAGTTGTTTGAAATGTCATTTATAGTAACTTTTCTCTTGGAATCACTTTCATATGGTGAAAATTGTAGGAGATAGGGTCTAGGGAGACCCAGTTTTGATTAGATGAATTCATCTGGCCAACCACCATCAACCAACTTGCTAACCTTCAATTCTCTTGACTTTCTAGGCTCATGGTAGATCATATATGCATAAGATGATGAATTTTTAAGTATCCCTTGATAAATTTGATCAATTGGTGAGATAGCTTTTGGAGAAGTTACTCAAGATACCCAGTCAAACTAGGGTTTCCAAGACAAATCACCTCCAAACTCTTGAAGAATGCTTGATCAATATAACATGTAGAGACCATTGGGACTCATATATGATGCTTTGAAACATTGTGGATCAATCCTTGGTTGTGATATTAGCCATGAGAGTCTCAAACCCTAGGTGTGAACTTGATGAATTTTGATGATCATGCCCTACCTACAAAAGAGTTAGGCAAATACAAAGACATAGTTTTGGTATTTTGGTTAGTGAAATGATAAAATACAAGTATGATACAATCACATGGTGCTTGGTGATCTCTCCCAAAGCAAACCCAATGAAAGAGGGGTAAGGAGGATGCCAAGGTATGATCCCAATGCTAATGCATATGATGAGATTGCATGAGGGATCTTACGGTCAAAATTGGGGTATTACAAATATAAGTATAACTTGTATATGGCTCCTAATTGCATGCAACTCCATAATCTATCTCAAAAAGGAAATGAATCATTCAAGGAGTATGCTCAAAGATGGAGGGAACTAGCTTCTCGTAGGAAACCCTAACTCTTGGAAAACGAACTAGTTGACATGTTCATGGGCACCTTGCAAGGCCCTTACTATAAAAACATGATCGGTTTGGTGTGTACCAAATTTGTGGATCCGGTAATAATAGGGGAAAGGATCGAGAATAGCTTGAAGAATGGTAAGATTAGAAAACCACCCTTCAATCAAAACAGTAACAAGAGGTACTCTAGTAATACTAATCCGAAGAAAGGTGAAACCAATGTTGTTGTAATCTAGGGTCATTCTCAAGTACCCTATAATCCTTATGTAGTTGCAGTAGTCCCTAATCAATATCCACAACATGCATACTTTAGGCCTTAAGCACAACAGGCTAGGGCACCGCCTCAATAACCATAACAGAATGGGTATCCCTTGAGGGATCAGCAAAGACCATGGGAGAACATTATCCCCATACCTAAAACATATACTCAGGTCTTACCCTACTAGATTCAAAAGGGATTGGTGAAAATTAAATCTCTAGTGCCTTCGTCAACTCCTCCTTCTCGTGGTTACGATACTAATGTCAGGTGTGACTTCCATGCTGGATCACCTAGGTATACCACTGAGAAATTCTTGGCTCACATATTCAAAGTACAAGACTTGTTGGATCGTAAGATTATCTCTTTCGCTCTAGAGGACCAAAATGTGAAGGTAAATTCAATGCCAGTACATGGTGGTCCAACCATCAATGTGGTGGAGGGACTAGATGACAACGTTTTAATCCAGGTAGTAGATCAAGTAAAGACTTTTATGTCAAGGGTAAGTGAGAAATTGATTGGTTGTAAGGTGTTCAAAGAGTTTCATGTTAATTGTAAAATTTACCTGATCAATCCAAACACCTATGAGAGAATGAAGGGGTGCCTTCAATAAATGATGCATAATGGTTTGGTCCAAATTGGATACAAGAGGAAGTTATAAGATGTCTCATTTATATAATCACCTGGGCACACGCCTTTTGAGATCCCTTACCAGCAAATGGGAGCTCCAACACCATTTCAAATATTGGTTCCCATGTTTACTCAGACGACAATACAAATACTAGCTCCAATGTCGTTTCAAATTCCATTTCAAATACCAGTAAAGTCAGAAGACCCTATTGTCTTACGTATTCCTGCATCATTCCCATTTGAAAGCCCTAAGTCTATACCCTGGAAATATAACTCTACAACATATGTAGGAGGCAAACCTATAGTGCTAGAACTAATAGACACTAATATTGTTGGAATTGGGGGCATTACCCTGAGAGGAAGAGTGTTCGCTCCTAAACAATAATTGAAGGGAAATATGTACGATATTTCTAAAGAGAAAGAGGTTGTAAGTTCAGAGGAAGGGTCTTCCAATAAGGCTATACCTCAAGAAGAAGCCTATGAATTCTTAAGGTTGATCAGAAAGAGCGACTACAAGGTGGTATACCAGCTAAACCAAACGCCCTCCAAAATATCTATATCATCTCTATTGCTAAGTTCCGAGGCTCATTGAGAATCCTTATTGAAAATATTAAACGAGGCCCATGTGACTCATGATATAATAGTTAATTAATTTGATGAAGTGGTGGTTAATTCACTACTAGCAGTTGTTTCGGATTTAGTAATGATGAATTACCGCCAGAGGGACACGCTCATAACAAAGCCTTACAAATATCAGTCAAATGCCAAGATAGGCTTCTATCGAGGGTATTAGTGGACACTAACTCATCTCTGAATTTCATGCCTAAAAACACTCTGGGAAAGCTAAATAATGTAAGAACTTCCATGAAAGCTAGTACTCTGGTGGTCAAGGCTTTCAATGGTTCGAAGAGGATGGTAGTTGGAGAGGTTGATTTACCAATAACTGTAGGACCACATACATTTATGGTTACGATCCAAGTGATGGAAATTAATCCATCTTACAGTTGCCTTATAGGAATACCTTGTACTCATGCCGCAAGAGCCTTCACTTCAACCCTGCACCAGAGGTTAAAATTTTTAACTGAGCATAAATTAATAATCATCGAAGGAGAGGAAGACATGTTCGTTAGTCACCTTTAATCATTCAGATACATAGAAGCGGATGGGGAAACATTAGAAATACCTTTCCAAACTTTGGAGATTGTAGCAGTCACTCGAAGGAGAGAATAATCAATGTCTCCATGGGATAATATGTCAAAATTAATCAAGGGTAGAGATACACAAGGCTGAGAAAAGCTGTTGAAGATACCGAAAAAGAAGGATCGGCTCTGGTTGGGTTACAAACCAGCTAATGAAGGACTTCAGAAGACCAACCAGAAAAACCCTGTACATTTCAAGAGACTTTCCATAGTGCAGTATATAATGGTGAAGATTAGGTGGCTATGGTTGAGGAAGACGAAGGAGGGATACCTAACTTGGTGTGTCACTTCTCACCAAATACAACTCTCAAAAATTGGAAGGCCATCGAGATCCCGGAGATGATTTCTAGTTCGAAGTAATTTACAGTTTTTTTTAATAATAATAAGTCCTTTATTATGCCCAGAGTAAATGGACAAGCTTTGTAGTGCCCCTTTCGTTTCAATAACTTATCCATGAATAAAATTGCATTTTTGTTTTCAATTAAGATCTATTTCTTTTCATTTCCATTTTTTCAAAAAAATGGCAATATCTTTTCATACACTCTCATACCTCTCAAAAGATAATAATAATGAAAATCTTCCTCATGCAGATTAATTAATGAACGTATTGAAAATGACACTGCTATAGTCCCTTATAACTCAGAATTCCCAATTAACCGAGCGGAAGAAGGTGATGAGGATAACTGTGAATTGCCTGAAGAGTTAGCCATACTGTTGAAGCAAGAGGGCAAAGAAATTCAACCTCATCAAGAATCAGTGGATGTGATCAATCTAGACACAAAAGAAAATAAGAAAGAGGTTAAGGTTGGCACTTCCTTAGAGGATAAGATCAAGAAAAAGTTGATTGGGCTCCTGCATGAATATACATATGCATTTTCTTGGTCATACCAAGATACGTCGGGGCTAGACACAGACATTGTCGTACACAAGCTACCGCTCAAACCAGAGTGTTCGCCAGTTAAGCAAAAATTGAGAAGAACCAGACCAGACATGTCTCTCAAGATCTTGGAAGAGGTCAGAAAATAGCTTGACGCATGGTTCTTAGCCGTTGTAAAATATCTAAAATTGGTGGCTAACATTATTCCAGTTCCGAAGAAGGACAACAAAGTCAGAATGTATGGGGATTGTTGGGATTTGAATAGAGAAAGTACTAAAGACGACTTTCCACTACCACACATCGATGTACTGGTAGATAACATTGCGCAGTTCTCAGTCTTCTCATTCATGGACGGATTCTCCGACTATAACCAGATAAAGATGGATCCTACATACATGGAGAAAACCATGTTTATGACTCCTTGGGCCACCTTCTGTTATAAGGTAATTCCTTTAGGATTGAAGAACTCTAGGGAAACATATCAAAGGGAAATGGTGACTTTATTCCATGATATGATCCATAAAGAAATAAAAGTCTACGTCGATGACATGATTGCCAAATCACATACTTAAGATGATCACATAGTCAACCTATAAAAGTTGTTTGATTGTATGAGAAAGTTCAAGTTACGGCTTAATTTGGCAAAGTGCACTTTTTGGGTCATATCGAGAAAGTTATTAGGGTTCATAGTCATCCAGAGGGGAATTGAAGTCGATCCCGACAAAGTAAAAGCCATCCAAGAGATGCCAGCTCCAAGGACGAAAAAAAGGTTTGTGGATTCCTGGGGAGATTGAATTGCATTGCTAGGTTCATCACACATCTTATGGCTATGTGTGAATCGATCTTCAAGTTGCTTAGGAAAAATCAAGTCATCGAGTGGAATGAAGATTTTCAAAGGACCTTAGATAAAATAAAGGATATTTGCAAGATCCACCTATCTTGGTGCCACCAGTGCCAAGAAGGCCACTTATAATGTACCTAACGATACTTGACAATTATATGGGATGTGTACTAGGGTAACAAGATGAGACCGGAAGAAAGGAGCACACAATTTATCACCTAGGCAAGAAATTTACCAATTGTGAATCCTGATATTCACTCTTGGAGAAAACTTGTCGTGCGCTAGTCTGGCCCGCTCGGCGGTTGAGACAACACATGGTGTATCATACTGCTCTATTGATATCCACAATGGATCCCATCTATATATCTTTGTAAAGCCGACAATAACTGGGAGAATAGCCCGATGACAGATGCAACTAATAGAATACGACATCCAGTATGTCACACAAAAAGTTATAAAAGGGAGTGTGCTAGCGGATTATCTCGCGCATCATCCAAAAGAAGATTATCAACCTATATAGTTTGACTTCCCTAACGAATATATTATAGTAATAAGGGATTGTGAGACCCCAGGTCCTGATGAGGTACCCGGACCGGAAACACGGTGGAAGCTAGTATCCGATGGTGCTTCAAATGCAACCGGACATGGAATTGGAGTTGTCATAACTTTCCCAACCAGGTACCATATTCCCTTCATGGATAGGTTATGCTTTACTTGTACTAATAATATGGTAGAATATGAGACGTGTATCCTAGGGATTGACGAAGTCATTGATCTGAAAATCAAGATCCTATAAGTATATGGAGATTCAGCTCTCGTCATCAATCAAATCAAGTGATAATGGGGAACCTATAATGCTAAGCTAATCTGGTACCGAAATCATGTCCGGAAGATGATCACCTACTTTGACGAGATTACCTTCCACTATATCCCTCGGGAGGAGAATCAACTAGCAGATGCCTTGACCACTGAAGTGTGTTGTGTATTAATTCAAACTTAGTTAGTTAGTTAGTTAGTTACTACATGTGTATATATAATTACTTATGTAGTTTTGTAATAACTTTACCTAACATAACTCTCTCTTATTCAATATTCATTACTCTCTCTCTTTTCTTCCCTTCCACGGTGGACTTCCCTAACGAATATATTATAGTAATAAGGGATTGTGAGACCCCAGGTCCTGATGAGGGACCCGGACCGGAAACACGGTGGAAGCTAGTATTCGATGGTGCTTCAAATGCAACCGGACGTGGAATTGGAGTTGTCATAACTTTCCCAACCAGGTACCATATTCCCTTCATGGATAGGTTATGCTTTACTTGTACTAATAATATGGTAGAATATGAGACGTGTATCCTAGGGATTGACGAAGTCATTGATCTGAGAATCAAGATCCTATAAGTATATGGAGATTCAGCTCTCGTCATCAATCAAACTAAGTGATAATGGGGAACCTATAATGCTAAGCTAATCTGGTACCGAAATCATGTCCGGAAGATGATCACCTACTTTGACGAGATTACCTTCCACTATATCCCTCGGGAGGAGAATCAACTAGCAGATGCATTGACCACTGAAGTTTGTTGTGTATTAATTCAAACTTAGTTAGTTAGTTAGTTAGTTACTACATGTGTATATATAATTACTTGTGTAGTTTTGTAATAACTTTACCTAACATAACTCTCTCTTATTCAATATTCATTACTCTCTCTCTTTTCTTCCCTTCCACTCCAACACTCTCTCTACCTTCCTCTCAATTAACTTTCACATTTGCAAGGTGTAATAACACCAACACCATGTATCGTTCCTCTAAAGCACAACCGACTCAATTTGCATGGCTTGGTTCCAACAATGATACTTACTTCCCTTAGCATAAAGCATAAGTTCATTTTGTGCCATGATTTACAAGGAAAAACGACATTGAAGTATTGACAAATTAGAATAATAAATATAGTAAGATATAAGATAAGAATTACTTGATGCTAAGTGATTTTTGTGAGTCATGAGAAGTGCACACCTAACAACAAACAAAAAGAATAAAAAGTAACAACCATAAAATCACCAACTAAGAAAACAAGAACTCTAAATCCTAGAACCTAAAAAGGGAAGGACTTCTAACAGGCTCCCAAGAGATCCAAAAACATGCTTAGGAAGACCAATGTAGAAGTCGTTCCACGTAACGAGAAACCAAACCTCTAGCTACTAAAGTCTCATGAAGAAGATGCATGGGCTTTTCCGCCACTCGTAATAGGAACAAGAGTTCCTAGACAAGTTGTCAAGATAACACTTCTAAGATGATCGAAAATGCACTTATCAAACAATTCTTCCGTGTTTATCGACTTTTCTTAAAAGATAAAATAGTTTTGTAATTTTTAGATAGACCAAACTATAACATTTCAAATTATTGTCAAATTTGATTAGATCGACTAGGATATAACAACCTCTAACACCATAGAAAGATCACTAGGTTAATAAAAAAGTTAGCCAATCTTCATGAAAATTCTATTCCTCAAACAAACTAGAACCTCACAGATGAGAAGACTTCTCAAGAACACATAAAATCTAAATTTATAGTTTCTATTTTTACAAATTATGGGCCAGTTTGTTTTAGCTTTAAAAAAATGGATTTTTTCTTTGTATTTTTCAAAATAGATTTTACAAAAATATTTTTCAAAATATTACAAATTTTTCTAAATTTATTTTTTATAAATTAAAATATTGAATTGTTCATTGTATAACATAAATATACATTATTGAAAATTAAAACATAGTCAAAATCACAATTTTTTTTAAAAATTGTATCTCAAAAATGATTTTTAGAAAAAGCTATTTGAAATAGCTTCAAAATTAAGTGATTTTTTGAAATTTTGATATTCAAATTTTTTTTCGATAAAATGGGAAAATACCTAAAATAACGTTTTAAGAATAACTATTCAAACAAAATTTTCATTTGAAGCTTTTATGAAAAGTTTCTTTGTAAAATTTTTTTACATTAAAATATATAACACTATAAAAATCATTTTTAAAAAAAGCCAAAACAAACGGACCCTATATCTTCAGTGTACTGTTAAATTTTTGTTATTCATTATGTTTTTTTAACTTTTGGAGTTAAAATTATTGATGGTTTTTGTTTTCCATGCATTCCTATATTTCCTAAGCCCTAAGATGTATATAGAGATAGCGTATCTAATGAGATCTTATATCTATGGTGAAAAATAAAAACTATCAATATCAATCGTCAAATTTAATTAATGATTAAGATTTATTAATTTCATACAAATAGTTTATTCTTGAATTTTTGTTTATAATGATCAATATTTAAAAATTATATAAAAAGGTAAATTTTTCAGAAATAATTTATATTTTCTATAATTATTAAAATATCATCACAATAATTGAATTTATTTTAAATGGACATAATCGTTGAATTTGCAAAAAAAATAATTACCGAACTTATAAATTAATAAATCAATCAAATTAAAATATAAGTAATAATTTCACTTACTTCAATATTTTTAAACAAATACAAATATAAGTAATATATAATTAATGTCTTTTATGTAAAATAGTCACAATAATAAAACATGCAAAAATAAAATAAAAAATTGGACTTGCAATTAAAAAAATCAACCAAATTAAGATATAGATGATAATTTTATATTTTTGAATATTTATAATTTAATAAAAATGTAGGTGACAAATCAATAATGTGTTATATTTATAACTATGTAATGAATAAAATATAGGAGTTCTAAAATACAAATTAAAGACTACATTCATACTATTATTCAAAATTAAATAATGAATAAAGCTATCTCAATTCTAAGTATAAACTATATATATATATTTATCATTAGAAGTGGAAATACGATTGGTTAAGTTTTAGAAGGTCTGAATCTGACGATAAATTTATAAAGTCTAAGTTTGATCTATGATGTACTATAAGTCTATTTTTTTGTTTGATCTTTTTAAAACTATGGTCTGATCTAAAAATCTATTTAAAAACCTATTTTTTTTTTAAGATTTTTAATAATTCATATTAGTTAAGAAGTTTATATATATATATATATATATATATATATATATATATATATATATATATATATATATATATATATATGTAGAGACAAAAGTGAAATAACACTTAAAATTGGAAGGAAACTTAATTGTGTATTTATTGAAATGAATCTAAGGCATTTTATAGCCTTTTACACGTACTGAAGTAAAATAGAAAGACCAATTTTTATGGCAAGTTATAAGGAAATTCAAAAGCAACTAATCCTAGATAATAGGGAAATCCATAAGACTAGGGATTTATTGATGACGTGAATAAAGTAAATAACTAATTTTGACTATCATTCCCTCCCTTAAGCTAATGCATCTGCATTGAGCTTAAACTTCAACTGCATCAATTACTCCAAGCATTCCACGGAGCTTCACAAATTGCTCCAATTTGAGAGGCTTTGTCATTATGTCGGCAATCTGTTCTTCAGAGCTACAAAAACTCAACTTCACAACTCCATCATTTACCAAGTCTCGGAGAAAATGAAATCTTACTCCAATATGCTTGCTTTGTCCATGAAAGACAGAATTTTTGGACAGCTGAATTGTAGAGCTGTTGTCACAATAAATTTCCGTGCTTCCTCTTTCTTCAGCTCCAAGTTGCTCCAATAATCTCCTAAGCCAAATACATTGACAAGCACAAAGTGCAGCAGCAATGTATTCAGCTTCTGTAGTTGATAGGCTCACTACAGGCTGCTTTTTCGAAGCCCATGAAATTGCTCCAGACCCCATAATGAAAGCAAAACCTGATGTGCTCTTCCGGTCATCCAAATCTCCAGCATAGTTGCTATCTGTATAGGATGTGAGACCTGCATTTCTTCTGCCTCTTTTGTAGAGTATGCCAAATTCAGTGGTTCGTTTTACATACCTTAAAATCCTTTTTGCTGCAAACCAATGAGATGACTTTGGATTTGCCATGAACCTACTAATCAAGCTTACTCCATACATTAGATCTGGTCGAGTGGCTGTGAGGTACATGAGGCTTCCAACTGCTTGTTTAAACATGGTAGTATCTATTCCATCTCCAGCCTCATCTTTTGATAATCGTGTTCCCGGAATGATGGGATTCTTCACGGAATTGCTGCTCCCCATGCCGAATCTTTCAAGAATTTCTCGAGCATATCTTCTCTGGCAGATAAATATTCCAGCTTCATTCTGTATCACTTCAATTCCCAGAAAATATCTCATCATTCCTCCTTCTTTCTTGGTAAATAAGGTGTGCTCGCTGGAACATTTTTCAAACCCTTCACGTATAAAAAAAGCTTCTATTTTGCTATACCAAGCCCATGGCGCCTGTTTAAGGCCATACAACGCCTTCTTCAATCTGTAAACCTGGTCTTCTTTCCCCTTTTTGATAAACCCTTCTGGCTGTTCAACGAAAACCTCTTCTTCAAGTTTTCCATGAAGGAATGCACTCTTCACATCAAGTTGAAATATTTCCCATTCATATTGAGCTGCAAGTGCAAGAATTAGACGTACTGTATCAAGTCTGGCTACTGGTGCAAAAACTTCCATGTAATCGATTCCATATCGTTGTGCATATCCTTTTGCCACCAATCTTGCTTTGTGCTTTTCTACTTCTCCACTTTCGTTGAGTTTGGTTTTGAAAACCCACTTGACTCCAATTGGCTTGATTCCCGTCGGTAGATCGGTTAGCTCCCATGTGTTGTTCTTCTCTATAGCCTCCATCTCAGCTTTCATTGCCTCTTGCCACTTTATGCATCGATGTGCTTCTTCGAATGAGCATGGATCATTTTTGCTTTCGGCGATCAGCATCATGAGATTTTCTTCTTCTTCAGCCAAATCAGCCCATGTCACATAGTCTGTCATCCATATTGGTTTTCTTCTAGCTCTTATGTCCCTCCCTTGAACTAGATTTTCTGGAGCAGTGTTGCTGTCCTCACTTGAAGGTGATATGATTTCACTTGAGTTGCCACCACCATCTTCATTTTCTTCTTGTTCAACTTCTTCTTCTTGCTCAACTTCTTCTTCTTCAAGATTGCCATCTTCATCTTCACATACTAACACATCAGCTTTCCTTTCTTCATCGGTTCTGCCCCAATCCCAGCTTTTCTCTTCTTCAAACACCACATCTTTGCTTACAATGATTTTCTTGGAAACAGGATCAAATAATTTGTAAGCTTTTGATCCATCACTGATTCCTAAGAAAACACACATCTTACTCTTATCCTCAAGCTTGGTTCTTCTTTGATCTGGTATATGAACATGAGCCACACACCCGAAGACTCGAAAATATGCCACCGTAGGCCTCACATTGCTCCATGCTTCTTCGGGAGTTGTATTTTCTATTGCTGAAGTTGGACTTCGATTTTGTACGTGCACACACCATCTCACAGCTTCTGGCCAAAATACCTTCGGAACTTGCCTTTCGTTCAATACAGCCCTCACACCACTCATGATCGTCCTATTTTTTCTCTCAACGACTCCGTTTTGCTGAGGAGTATAAGCCGCTGTTAATTGCCTTCTAATGCCTTGAGTTTTGCAGAATTCGTCAAATTCATGTGAGGTGAATTCACCACCTCTATCTGTTCTCAAACAAGCAATGTGTTCACCAACTTCTTTTTCAACACTAATTTTGTAGTTCTTGAAGTTTTGGAATGCTTCGGATTTCTCATGTAAGAGATAAACCCAAGTTTTACGTGAGAAATCATCTATAAAGCTTAAAATATACCTCTTGTTGCTGTTTGAAGAAGGCTTGAGAGGACCGCATATGTCGGCATGTACGAGTTGTAGTTTCCTTGAGGCTCTCCACATGCTTTTCTTTGGAATTGATCTTCTGTGTTGTTTTCCAATTAAGCAGGTGATGCAGGTCTTCTTTGGGATCTTCAGATTTGGTAAGCCATCTACCAAGTGTTTTTGTGATAATGTATTGAGACCCTTGTGATTAAGGTGCCCAAACCTGCAGTGCCACAGGTGAACTTCTTTTTCTGTCTCTAGCCCTGTTTGTAGACACATGGTCTCCTTTGGTGCTGCAGTGGCTGCCACATGAAACATTCTATTTCTACTCATATTACTTTGCATGATTAAACCCTTCCTAGAGTGAAATACTTTACATATTCCATTTTGAATCAATATTGCCAGCCCTTTTTGTTGAAGCTGTCCTAAGCTAAGCAGATTATTCTTAAGCTCAGGAACAAAGTAGACATCTGAGATTACTTGAGTGACACCATTAACTTGCATTCTTACATTTCCTTTTGCTACCACATCCATTGTCATGTCATTCCCCAATTTCACAGTTTGAGAAATACCTTCTTCTAAATTAGAGAACCAACCTTTGTTTCCTGTCATGTGGTTGCTACATCCTGAATCCAAGAACCATACCTCCTCTTGCCTTGTTTGGTGCAGATCCATGTGTGACATCAGCAAGAGATCCTCTTCTTCTTCCATCTCTGCATAGTTTGCCCTTTTCTCCCATTCTGGACATTCATATTGAAAATGACCAAGCTTATGACACTTGAAGCATTCAATAATTGATTTGTTTAGGGCCCATCTTTCACGTCCTCTTCCTCTTCCACCTCTAAAAAAGGCTCTTCCTCCTCTTCCTCTTCCAAATCTGTCATCATGAGCAACTTTCAACACCTGTTCCTCCACTTGATGTTCCTGCATCCTTTGTTCATGAACAAGAAGACTTCCATGGAGTTCATCAATGGTTAAGATGCTCAAATCATTTGACTCCTCTATCGAACATACGACATAATTGAATTTAGAAGTCAATGATCTAAGTATCTTACTGACCACCGTGCTTTGCCCCATGTCTTCACCATTTGATTTCATCTTGTTCACCACACTGAGGGTTCTTCCTAGAAAGCTGTCCACCTTCTCTCCTTCTTTCATAGCAAGCAATTCAAACTCTCTTCTCAGAGCCTGAAGTTGTGCCCTCTTTACCTTTGTGGAACCTTGGTACTTTTGCCGCATCGATACCCAGATTGCCTTTGATGTCCCTTTGTCAAGAATAGTTTCCGGAATTTCTCTATCAATAGCCTGGAATAAAAAATTCTTAACCTTCAAATCCTTGAGCTTGGTTTCCTCCACGCCTTTTCTCTGTGCTTCACTCGTTGTTGAGGTTCCAATCGCCGGCGCCGGTATTCCTTCGTCTACAAGACTCCACATCTCTTTGCTTCTCAGAAAATTTTCCATCATCATTGACCAATGATCATAATGACCGTCAAATTTTGGAATAGCTGGTTGCACGAACTTTTCTGACATTTTGTTTGTAGACTCACACACTTTTCACTCCCAATCAGGCCCCTTGCGGAGCTCTGATACCAAATGTAGAGACAAAAGTGAAATAACACTTAAAATTGGAAGGAAACTTAATTGTGTATTTATTGAAATGAATCTAAGGCATTTTATAGCCTTTTACACGTACTGAAGTAAAACAGAAAGACCAATTTTTATGGCAAGTTATAAGGAAATTCAAAAGCAACTAATCCTAGATAATAGGGAAATCCATAAGACTAGGGATTTATTGATGACGTGAATAAAGTAAATAACTAATTTTGACTATCAATATATATATATATATATATATATATATATATATATATATATATATATATTATATATATATATATATATATATATATATATATATATATATATATATATTATATATATATATATATATATATATATATATTGATTTATAAAAAGTTTTTTAATAGTTTAAATCTGTTCTACTTAATTAAATAGATTTTTAAAAAATATAAATTTGATTTTTTTATTAAATAGGTATGGCTAGCCGATTTTAAAAAATAAGTTAGACTATAACCCTATGTAGGTTTATATGACCTCTTCTCATTCCTATTTGTCATTAAAAAATCAAAATCATCATATCTCATAAACATATTTGATCACCATAACTATTTAATAATAGGTAATTAAAAAAAAATGAAATTTGAAACTTGAAATGACTACTTAAATGTGTAAATAAAATATAAAACAAAACCATTTAAGATATGACACGTTATATTAGATGGCACGACTTTGAGAACACGCCTCTATCGTGGATAGCATATTTTAATCCGTTGCTTTTTCTTTCCATAGAAGGGGGCCCTAAGCCCTGAGCTTCCTTTTTTATTCAATCAATAATGCAATTCAATTTCTTCTATTTAAGGCATGGGGTTGCATACACTTTTCTCTCATCAATTATTTTATTCCTAAAAAATGGTGCTCTCTGGTAAGCTTATTACTGAACTTGGTATCAAAACACCCGCTGAAAAGTTCTATAAACTATTCGCGGCAGAACTTCACGAAGCGCAAGTCATTTGTGAAAGAGTTCATCATACCAAACTGCATGAAGGTGAAGACTGGCATGACACTGCTACAGTTAAACACTGGACTTATGTCATAGGTAATTTATGTACGGTTTATGTAAAATTTAGTTGTTTTTGTTGGTATTAATTTCCCGTGACGTGAAAACAGATGGTGAGGTACACACATGCTACGATACTCTTGAAGAAGTTGATGAACAGAACAAAAAAAACACTTGGAAGCTATTTGGTGGAGATATTGATAAGCACTATAAGTCCTTTAAGCTCACCCTTCAAGTAATTGATAAGGCTGAAGATGGCACTGCTGTTGCTAAATGGACCGTTGAATTTGAGAAAATCAACGAGGATATTCATCCTCCAAATGGATGGATGGACTACATTAGCCAATGCACTAGAGATGTTGATGCGCATCTTTCCAAGGCAAGGGCCGCTCGAAAAGATTAAAAAGAAAGTAACAAATAAGATGGCATGGTTTATGGATGGAGTTGGCTTATCTGATCATCTTATAATTAATTAGTGTGATGCTTGTAATATTTGCTTTCTGTTTTCGTTTCTCTGTGTGATCGGTTCAAGAGTGTGACTTAAATCATGTGATGCAAATCAATAAATGGATATTTCATTATGCTTTTATAAAAAAATAGGATTTCTAGTAATAAATACATAAGTATACACGTAAGAATAATTATATCGCAAAATAGATTAAAACATATTGATGTACCTCTGTCTAAAAGGTATGGTGTTGTATTGATGTACTTTGCTGAAGATGGAGTTTTGAATTGTGAGTTGGTAGTGTCGTTTTCAATTTTGGTATCGATAATTATTGCTCTTGATTGGTCAAAGTTATTTGACCTTATTTGACCTTATGTGTAGGCGTGCAACATAATTCGTATCCGTGGGGATCCATCCGAATTTGTCCCGAAGTTGATAGGGAAAACCCGTTTTGATTGGGTTTGGATTCGGGTTTGGGTTTTCCTCTATTATAAAATAAGGGGATCAGTCGGATAATGAGACACTAGTATCCACTCAGAACCCACCCCCTCGAATCCACCCCATTTATTTCATTATATACATTACTGTTGATTTTTTATTATTTAGAATATTAAATATGTGGTTAATGTTTTGATATTTTAATTTTAATTTATTATTTAAAATATTTGAAATGTATTTATGGAATTTTTTTACATTGTTTTATTTTATTATTTGTAATATAATTTTATTTTGAAAATAATAAATATTTTTATTAAAAAAATTGATTTCACTAAATAAATGATAGCGGAGTGGGGATACCTGAACCCAACCCGAACCCATTTAAGACGGGTTTGGGTTTTGATTCTCCATCCTCGTTTGGA
The DNA here is from genome assembly GCF_024323335.1 of Lathyrus oleraceus. Taxonomy (NCBI): domain Eukaryota; kingdom Viridiplantae; phylum Streptophyta; class Magnoliopsida; order Fabales; family Fabaceae; genus Lathyrus; species Lathyrus oleraceus. Next base: position 380,627,186 of record NC_066582.1, on the reverse strand, counting down.
TTTGAGGCGGGGAATGAAGATTGTTTGGGGATTCGAGTTTGGATTTGGGAGAGATAAAAACCCCCCCGACCCGCGCGGTTGTCATGCCTACTTATGTGTGATGTCATTAAGTATGTGAAAGGAATTTTCTTTAATCAAAGACAATAAGAATATGCATTTGATTTACAAATGATTCAATAAAACCCTACTATACGTTGACCAGGTTAACTACACCACTACATAAAAAGAGTTTACAGTTTTTTCTATAAGTAAAAGAATCATTCATGTACAATCAAGAAGCGTGAACTCAACAAATAACCTCCTAATACAATTTAAAGGGGAGTTAAACCAATCAAAAGAATTACACCTCATACGAATTTTGAAAACTAGAGTAGATCTTCAAAATTGAAAACTTCACCCTTAAACATGATAGCATCCCTATAAAGCCATAAATTACAAGTTGTATATAACCAAATAAGCCCAACAATATCTCTGTCATCCAATTTCTTCCAATCTTGACTCTGGAAAATGAAACTTCACAAGCATCTATCTTGGCCTCCCTCCTTCCAACTGGCCCATTTTTGAATAGCTCCCCACATCTTTTTGGTGACTAAGTGTAACACCCTTCTAAAATACCCCAGAATATTTAATTAAAATAGCAATATATCAATCAGAGTAATTATGCAATTAAGGGTGTCACACAATCATTTCACACCATTTTCCAAAATGTCCTGTCATGCTCATTTATTTAATCAAAATAAAACATTTGCATAATACGCAGCGGATAGAAATTAACAACAACATTCAAACCATGTAACACATTACATGTAAAGTCGTTCAACAACCAAATGAAAACATAGTAAAACATCCCATCCCGATGTTACATCTACCAGAGCATGACCCACTAAGGAACTATACTAGACTCCAAGGACTAGCTTCTACTCAATCACTGCTCGTTACCTGAAAAATAGTTGTAAGGGTGAGTTCCTCAATCAATATAATGAGCATTATAAAATATCATGTCATGTTAAGTAATTTAACACATTAATCACCTTAATCACATCACACATTCGGTAACGGCACATCAATTCAAATATCATACTCAATACCAATACAATTCATGCTCATACTCAATATCAACACAAACACACGTATAATATTGGAATACATCCATTCGTATTATACGCCATACACATATTATGCAATGAGACTCCATGCATGCGGTACCGACTATTTGTGAACATATAGTTCACCTCACCGTCCAAATCCAGGCACGGCTACCAAGCCCACTAGTCCCACTCATTTGAGACCTAGTGACTCACTCACTAATTCCTCACCATGGGAATTAGCTACCACCCCAAGGGCCATGCTATGCACGCTAATTCACCTAGCATGCAAACATCAACAACAGTCCAAAATGACTAACTCACTAATTCCTCACCATGGGAATTAGCTACCACCATAAAGGCCACAATATGCATGCTAATCACCTAGCAATGCTAAATCATCAACCACAATTCAAGAATAGACATATGCTCACACTCTAAGCCATAAAACAGTCTATTCACAATGCACACATAACTGATACATTCACAAGATCATGCATACCATCACACATCATCAGTATTTTATCACATAAGCATATCAGATCATGCCAAAGAACAACCACAGTATTAGCACACTCTACTAATACCTATACTACTCAAAACAACGGGAAATGATCCCTAATATATCGTACATCAGCTAAATCACATTACTCAGCTGAACAACCAAAAACTGCACAACAACAGCACAGAAAAATCACAATCCTGCCCATACGCGTATTGCCTAGTCCCATACGCGTATGGCCCATTTCTCAGCCAAATCCCATACGCGTAACACCATCTCATACGCGTATGCTACGCGTATCACTTCCCCATACGCGTACCAACAGAGACCAAACTACGTTCAAAACATCATCTTCCTCATCCATACGCGTATTGCCTAGTGCCATACGCGTACCAGACCATCTCATACGCGTACTGCCTAGTGCCATACGCGTATGACCAGAAACCAGATTTCCAGATCTGCTATGGTTTTCTCTGCTACGAGATCTCCCAATTCCAACCTCTTACAATCCAATTTTACACAGTAATCGTTCATATCATCTAACACGAATCATACCCTATTCAATTTCACCAATTCTAACATTTTTACATCTAATTCCTACGAATTCTTTTCAATCATAATCCAATTTCGTTCACCCAAAAGTTCACAATTTCATCATGCATCATTCCAATTAGAGTCAAATCAATGGTCTATCACTACCCACTACATGTTATCCCACAATACCCATTAATCGACGATAAACCCCCCTTACCTGAGTTAATCCGGCGAATCTTTAAGCTTCAAGCTCTTCCTCTCTTCAACCCTTGTTCTCTGGCTCTCTTTGCCCTTTTCCACTTTCTGTCCCTTTTCCCTTTTCACGTGAAAAAAAATAAACCTTTTACCAAATGGGACCTTTTCTAAATTCCAACTTTTATTCCAATAATAATAATAATAAAATAATCCAATAATAATAATTCCAATTAATTAATTAAATTAATAAATATTATATTAATTTAAATTAAATAATTATCCTTATTTCATCGGGGTGTTACAACTCTCCCCCACTAAAAGAGTTTTCGTCCTCGAAAACATACCTCAAGCGAATAACTCTGGATAAGACTCCTTCATCTGACTCTCAAGTTCCCAAGTCACATTGCCACCTGCTGGTCCTCCCCAAGCTACCTTTACTAAAACAATCTCTTTACCCCGCAACTGCTTCAACTCTCGATCCTCGATCCTCATAGGTGATGTTTCAACAGTCAGGTTATCTCTCACCTGTACATCATCTACTTGGACCACATGCGACGGATCATGAATGTACCTCCTCAACTGAGACACATGAAAAACCTCATGCAAATTCGCAAGTGACGGCGGTAAAGCGATACGATAGGCTACCTCCCATATCCTCTCTAAAATCTGATAAGGACCAATAAATCGAGGTGTCAACTTCTTCGACTTCAAAGCTCGACCAACCCCAGTTATCGGAGTAACACGAAGAAACACATGGTCTCCCTCTTGAAACTCAAGTGACTTCCTCCTCTTATCATGATAACTCTTCTGACGACTCTGAGCAATCCTCATCTTCTCCTGAATCGTCTTAATCTTTTCCGTAGTTTGTTGAACAATCTCCGGTTCAACCACAACACTCTCACCGGACTCATACCAACATAAAGGTGTCCGACATCTCCTACCATACAAAGCTTCAAACGGTGCCATACCAATGCTCTAATGAAAACTATTGTTGTAGGTAAACTCAATCAAAGGTAAATAACAATCCCACGCACCTCCCTTTTCCAAAACACAAGCCCTCAAAAGATCCTTTAGTGACTGAATCGTCCTCTCAGTCTGACCATCAGTCTGCGGATGATATGCAGAACTCAATCTCAGCTTAGTTCCCAAAGCCTTCTGCAAACCTTCCCAAAACTTCTATGTAAATCTAGGATCTCTGTCCGAAACAATACTCGACGGAATACCATGCAGACTTACAATTTTCTCAATATACAACTCAGCTAATCTCTCTAACGGATAATCCATTCTGATCGGAATGAAATGAGCCGATTTTGTCAATCTGTCCACAATCACCCAAATAGCTTCAAAATTCTTACTTGTCCTCGGTAAACCAGAAACAAAATCCATACTGATACTATCCCACTTCCACTCTGGAATAGCCAACGGTTGCATTAGCCCAGACGGCTTCTGATGCTCAATCTTTGACTTCTGACAAGTCAAACAAGAATAAACAAAACTCGCAATTTCTCTTTTCATTCCCGGCCACCAAAATAACTTTTTCAAATCATGATACATCTTCGTAGCTCCAGGATGAATACTCAAGCCACTACGATGTCCCTCCTCAAGAATACTCTTCTTAAGTTCGGTAACATCCGGAATACACACCCGATTACCAAATTTCAAAACACCATTCTCATCAACTCTGAATTCACCACCTTGACCTTGATTCACTAGAGTCAACTTATCAACCAAAAGCACATCGGATTTCTGACCCTCTCTGATCTCATCCAGAATACTACTCGTTAACTTCAACATTCCCAATTTAACACTATTGTGAGTACTCTCACACACCAAACTCAAGTCTCTAAACTGCTCAATTAAATCCAATTCCTTAACCATTAACATAGACATATGCAATGATTTCCGACTCAATGCATCAGCCACTACGTTTGCTTTACCCGGATGGTAATTCAAACCAAAGTCATAATCCTTCAGAAATTCTAACCATCTCCTCTGTCTCATATTCAGCTCTTTCTGATCAAACAAATACTTTAAACTTTTATGGTCACTGAAAACCTCAAATCTTGACCCATATAAGTAATGCCTCCATAACTTCAGAACAAATACCACTGCTGCCAACTCTAAATCGTGTGTCGGATAGTTCCTCTCATGAACCCTCAGCTGTCTCGAAGCATAAGCTATAACTTGCTTATTCTGCATCAAAACACCACCCAAACCCAACAATGAAGCATCACAGAAAACCTCAAATGGTTCCGATGGACTCGGTAATATCAGAATAGGAGCAGTAGTCAACCTTCTCTTTAACTCTTGGAAACCTTCTTCACATTTTGAGTCCCAAACAAACGCTTGCCCCTTTCTAGTCAACATCGTCAACGGTAACGCCAACTTAGAAAATCCCTCAATGAACTTCCTATAATAACCTGCAAGTCCAAGAAAACTCCTTATCTCAGAAACTGACTTCGGAGCTTCCCACTTAGATACCGCTTCTATCTTAGAAGGATCAACAGCAACACCACCTCTTGAAATCACATGACCAAGAAAACTAACCTCTTCTAACCAAAATTCACACTTCGACAGTTTAGCAAATAACTTCCTTTCGCGTAGAACTCCTAAAACCACTCTCAAATGTTCAGCATGCTCTTCTTCAGATTTCGAATACACCAAAATATCATCAATAAACACCACAACAAACTTGTCTAGATACGGATGGAAAATCCTATTCATATACTCCATAAACACTCCAGGCGCATTAGTCACACCAAAAGGCATTACAGAATACTCATAATGTCCATACCTTGTTCTGAAAGCAGTCTTCTGAATATCCTCAGTTTTCACACGTATCTGATGATACCCGGATCTCAAATCTATTTTGCTGAACACACTCGCACCAACTAACTGATCCATCAAATCATCAATTCTCGGCAAAGGATACCGATTCTTGATCGTCACTTTATTCAGTTGCCTGTAGTCCACACACAACCTCATAGTACCTTCTTTCTTTTTAACTAATAACACTGGTGCACCCCACGGTGACACACTCGGACGAATAAATTTCTTATCCAACAGATCTTCCAACTGACTCTTCAATTCAGTTAACTCAACAGCAGACATACGGTACGGAGCCATCGATATCGGCCTAGTACCAGGTACCAAATCAATCGAGAACTCAACTCCACGCTCTGGCGGTAATTCATTCACTTCTTCAGGAAACACATCAGGAAAATCACACACCACGGCTAGATCACAAATCGCCAGTTTATCTTTAGCCTCCAAAGTCGCTAACAGCATAAACAACTCTGCCCCATCTGCTACTGCCTCATTCACCTGCCTTGCTGATAGAAACCAACTCTTTCCTTCCTCACTCTCAGGAAAGATCACAGTCTTATCAAAACAGTTGATATAAACTCGGTTAAACACCAACCAGTTCATACCTAGGATAACATCAATTTGCACTAGTGGAAGACACACAAGGTCCATTCCAAAGTCTCTACCAAAAATACTCAAAGGACAATTTAAACAAACTGAAGTAGTAGTCACTGAACCCTTCGCAGGAGTATCAATCACCATACTCCCATGCATCTCAGATATCTCTAATTTAAGTTTCACAGCACAATCCCAAGATATAAAGGAATGAGTCGCACCTGTGTCAATAATAGCTACAAGAGGAAAGCCATTAATATAACACGTACCTCGGATCAAACGATCATCTGCAGAAGTCTCTGAACCCGATAAAGCAAAGACCTTGCCTCCCGACTGGTTCTCTCTCTTCGTCTTAGGACACTGTGGACTGATATGACCCACCTCTCCACAGTTGAAACAAGTCACAGTCTTCAACCGGCAATCTGCAGCCAAGTGACCACCTTTTCCACACTTGAAACACTTCTTCTCATTACTGGTACACTCATGGATACGATGTCCAGCCTGACCACATCTGAAACACTTAGCAGGGGCACTGGAGTCTCCCCCACTAGGCCTCTTCATCCCACTCTGTCTCTGGAAACCTTTGCCAACTGCATACGGTTTCCCACGATCATTCTGATTCTTGCCTTTCCTATCAACCCTTTGCTGATAGCTTTCCGCCCTGCCCTTGGTATCCTGTTCAAAAATCCTGCAACAGTCCACCAGGTCAGAAAACACTCTAATCCGCTGATACCCAATAGCCTGCTTGATCTCGGGACGTAGCCCGTTCTCAAACTTCACACATTTTGAAAATTCCCCAGTAGCCTCGTTATAGGGAGTGTAATACTTTGACAGCTCTGTGAACTTAGCAGCATACTCAGTAACAGACCGATTACCCTGCTTCAATTCTAAGAACTCTATCTCTTTCTTTCCTCTGACATCCTCTGGAAAATACTTCCTCAGGAATCTCTCTCTGAACACTGCCCAAGTGATCTCAGCATTCCCAGCAGATTCCAACTCAGTGCGGGTAGCAACCCACCAATCATCTGCTTCCTCTGACAGCATATGCGTACCGAACCTGACCTTCTGGTTCTCGGCACACTCAGTCACTCGGAAGATCCTCTCAATCTCCTTCAACCAATTCTGAGCACCATCTGGATCGTATGCTCCCTTGAACATTGGAGGATTGTTCTTCTGGAACTCACTCAGTTGACGAGCAGCTCCCATTCCCATAACATTCGGATTCCCTCCAAGTACTCCAGCTAGCATACCCAGAGCCTCAGCAATCGCAGCATCGTCTCTACCTCTTCCAGCCATCTCTATTCTGAAAACCCAACAAGCTAAAACAATAAGTACTGATAGGGTTGCACAACACCTATCACGTACAGGGAAACAGAATAATTACGACTCGACTCGACCAACCAGGCTCTGATACCACTAATGTAACACCCTTCTAAAATACCCCAGAATATTTAATTAAAATAGCAATATATCAATCAGAGTAATTATGCAATTAAGGGTGTCACACAATCATTTCACACCATTTTCCAAAATGTCCTGTCATGCTCATTTATTTAATCAAAATAAAACATTTGCATAATACGCAGCGGATAGAAATTAACAACAACATTCAAACCATGTAACACATTACATGTAAAGTCGTTCAACAACCAAATGAAAACATAGTAAAACATCCCATCCCGATGTTACATCTACCAGAGCATGACCCACTAAGGAACTATACTAGACTCCAAGGACTAGCTTCTACTCAATCACTGCTCGTTACCTGAAAAATAGTTGTAAGGGTGAGTTCCTCAATCAATATAATGAGCATTATAAAATATCATGTCATGTTAAGTAATTTAACACATTAATCACCTTAATCACATCACACATTCGGTAACGGCACATCAATTCAAATATCATACTCAATACCAATACAATTCATGCTCATACTCAATATCAACACAAACACACGTATAATATTGGAATACATCCATTCGTATTATACGCCATACACATATTATGCAATGAGACTCCATGCATGCGGTACCGACTATTTGTGAACATATAGTTCACCTCACCGTCCAAATCCAGGCACGGCTACCAAGCCCACTAGTCCCACTCATTTGAGACCTAGTGACTCACTCACTAATTCCTCACCATGGGAATTAGCTACCACCCCAAGGGCCATGCTATACACGCTAATTCACCTAGCATGCAAACATCAACAACAGTCCAAAATGACTAACTCACTAATTCCTCACCATGGGAATTAGCTACCACCATAAAGGCCACAATATGCATGCTAATCACCTAGCAATGCTAAATCATCAACCACAATTCAAGAATAGACATATGCTCACACTCTAAGCCATAAAACAGTCTATTCACAATGCACACATAACTGATACATTCACAAGATCATGCATACCATCACACATCATCAGTATTTTATCACATAAGCATATCAGATCATGCCAAAGAACAACCACAGTATTAGCACACTCTACTAATACCTATACTACTCAAAACAACGGGAAATGATCCCTAATATATCGTACATCAGCTAAATCACATTACTCAGCTGAACAACCAAAAACTGCACAACAACAGCACAGAAAAATCACAATCCTGCCCATACGCGTATTGCCTAGTCCCATACGCGTATGGCCCATTTCTCAGCCAAATCCCATACGCGTAACACCATCTCATACGCGTATGCTACGCGTATCACTTCCCCATACGCGTACCAACAGAAACCAAACTACGTTCAAAACATCATCTTCCTCATCCATACGCGTATTGCCTAGTGCCATACGCGTACCAGACCATCTCATACGCGTACTGCCTAGTGCCATACGCGTATGACCAGAAACCAGATTTCCAGATCTGCTATGGTTTTCTCTGCTACGAGATCTCCCAATTCCAACCTCTTACAATCCAATTTTACACAGTAATCGTTCATATCATCTAACACGAATCATACCCTATTCAATTTCACCAATTCTAACATTTTTACATCTAATTCCTACGAATTCTTTTCAATCATAATCCAATTTCGTTCATCCAAAAGTTCACAATTTCATCATGCATCATTCCAATTAGAGTCAAATCAATGGTCTATCACTACCCACTACATGTTATCCCACAATACCCATTAATCGACGATAAACCCCCCTTACCTGAGTTAATCCGGCGAATCTTTAAGCTTCAAGCTCTTCCTCTCTTCAACCCTTGTTCTCTGGCTCTCTTTGCCCTTTTCCACTTTCTGTCCCTTTTCCCTTTTCACGTGAAAAAAAATAAACCTTTTACCAAATGGGACCTTTTCTAAATTCCAACTTTTATTCCAATAATAATAATAATAAAATAATCCAATAATAATAATTCCAATTAATTAATTAAATTAATAAATATTATATTAATTTAAATTAAATAATTATCCTTATTTCATCGGGGTGTTACAACTCTCCCCCACTAAAAGAGTTTTCATCCTCGAAAACATACCTCAAGCGAATAACTCTGGATAAGACTCCTTCATCTGACTCTCAAGTTCCCAAGTCACATTGCCACCTGCTGGTCCTCCCCAAGCTACCTTTACTAAAACAATCTCTTTACCCCGCAACTGCTTCAACTCTCGATCCTCGATCCTCATAGGTGATGTTTCAACAGTCAGGTTATCTCTCACCTGTACATCATCTACTTGGACCACATGCGACGGATCATGAATGTACCTCCTCAACTGAGACACATGAAAAACCTCATGCAAATTCGCAAGTGACGGCGGTAAAGCGATACGATAGGCTACCTCCCCTATCCTCTCTAAAATTTGATAAGGACCAATAAATCGAGGTGTCAACTTCTTCGACTTCAAAGCTCGACCAACCCCAGTTATCGGAGTAACACGAAGAAACACATGGTCTCCCTCTTGAAACTCAAGTGACTTCCTCCTCTTATCATGATAACTCTTCTGACGACTCTGAGCAATCCTCATCTTCTCCTGAATCATCTTAATCTTTTCCGTAGTTTGTTGAACAATCTCCGGTCCAACCACAACACTCTCACCGGACTCATACCAACATAAAGGTGTCTGACATCTCCTACCATACAAAGCTTCAAACGGTGCCATACCAATGCTCGAATGAAAACTATTGTTGTAGGTAAACTCAATCAAAGGTAAATAACAATCCCACGCACCTCCCTTTTCCAAAACACAAGCCCTCAAAAGATCCTCTAGTGACTGAATCGTCCTCTCAGTCTGACCATCAGTCTGCGGATGATATGCAGAACTCAATCTCAGCTTAGTTCCCAAAGCCTTCTGCAAACCTTCCCAAAACTTCGATGTAAATCTAGGATCTCTGTCCGAAACAATACTCGACGGAATACCATGCAGACTTACAATTTTCTCAATATACAACTCAGCTAATCTCTCTAACGGATAATCCATTCTGATCGGAATGAAATGAGCCGATTTTGTCAATCTGTCCACAATCACCCAAATAGCTTCAAAATTCTTACTTGTCCTCGGTAAACCAGAAACAAAATCCATACTGATACTATCCCACTTCCACTCTGGAATAGCCAACGGTTGCATTAGCCCAGACGGCTTCTGATGCTCAATCTTTGACTTCTGACAAGTCAAACAAGAATAAACAAAACTCGCAATTTCTCTTTTCATTCCCGGCCACCAAAATAACTTTTTCAAATCATGATACATCTTCGTAGCTCCAGGATGAATACTCAAGCCACTACGATGTCCCTCCTCAAGAATACTCTTCTTAAGTTCGGTAACATCCGGAATACACACCCGATTACCAAATTTCAAAACACCATTCTCATCAACTCTGAATTCACCACCTTGACCTTGATTCACTAGAGTCAACTTATCAACCAAAAGCACATCGGATTTCTGACCCTCTCTGATCTCATCCAGAATACTACTCGTTAACTTCAACATTCCCAATTTAACACTATTGTGAGTACTCTCACACACCAAACTCAAGTCTCTAAACTGCTCAATTAAATCCAATTCCTTAACCATTAACATAGACATATGCAATGATTTCCGACTCAATGCATCAGCCACTACGTTTGCTTTACCCGGATGGTAATTCAAACCAAAGTCATAATCCTTCAGAAATTCTAACCATCTCCTCTGTCTCATATTCAGCTCTTTCTGATCAAACAAATACTTTAAACTTTTATGGTCACTGAAAACCTCAAATCTTGACCCATATAAGTAATGCCTCCATAACTTCAGAACAAATACCACTGCTGCCAACTCTAAATCGTGTGTCGGATAGTTCCTCTCATGAACCCTCAGCTGTCTCGAAGCATAAGTTATAACTTGCTTATTCTGCATCAAAACACCACCCAAACCCAACAATGAAGCATCACAGAAAACCTCAAATGGTTCCGATGGACTCGGTAATATCAGAATAGGAGCAGTAGTCAACCTTCTCTTTAACTCTTGGAAACCTTCTTCACATTTTGAGTCCCAAACAAACGCTTGCCCCTTTCTAGTCAACATCGTCAACGGTAACGCCAACTTAGAAAATCCCTCAATGAACTTCCTATAATAACCTGCAAGTCCAAGAAAACTCCTTATCTCAGAAACTGACTTCGGAGCTTCCCACTTAGATACCGCTTCTATCTTAGAAGGATCAACAGTAACACCACCTCTTGAAATCACATGACCAAGAAAACTAACCTCTTCTAACCAAAATTCACACTTCGACAGTTTAGCAAATAACTTCCTTTCGCGTAGAACTCCTAAAACCACTCTCAAATGTTCAGCATGCTTTTCTTCAGATTTCGAATACACCAAAATATCATCAATAAACACCACAACAAACTTGTCTAGATACGGATGGAAAATCCTATTCATATACTCCATAAACACTCCAGGCGCATTAGTCACACCAAAAGGCATTACAGAATACTCATAATGTCCATACCTTGTTCTGAAAGCAGTCTTCTGAATATCCCACGATCTTTTCCATTAGACTGCCAACTCCACAACCATTCCCTCTCATTCCTCACTCGTCCTTCTTCTACACTGATGAACGAATTCTCCACTTCTTCAAAAGCATATGGGTATGCCTCCTTCAAAGTTTGATCTCCCATCAATTTCCTATGCCATAAAGCAATGTTTCTCCTAGATCCCAACCTGCAATTAATAATATCAAAAAAACATTTTACGTTGAGCCATCTTTAGCATCCAAAATAACTAAGTCTCTCCATAATATTGAGTAGTTCATCCTTATCGATCTCTTCTCATTGATGGACATAATCTTTTATAGATTTATGTATATATGCTTCGTGGTTCTTGTCTTTGAAAATTTTATATCCTATTTTGTGGAAACCAGTTGATGCACGTGTATCTTGACCATTCATCTGTTGCAATTAATAATAGTTAATCAATACAAGTGTGCTCTAAAATGGCAAGAAAATATGTAAGTAAATGTTATTTTTTGAGTTCAGAAGGAAACACTTGTGAAGTGTTGTAGTAGGCAAATTGTATTTTGAATTCGAAAGTAGCCAACGCTTCATCAAGTGTTGCAGAATGTAGTCATAATAGAAAATACTTCTGAAATATTATTGTAGGTGAAACAATGCAACATTTGAGAAGTGTTATTGTAGACAAAACAGTGCAACTTTAAGTAAAAGTGTTGTGGAAAGTGTGTGTTTCATCAAGGTTTGCAGCCTTATGAAACATTACTTTGTCCTATAAGTTGAGCATTACCGATTCATAAAAATATATCATAAAAGCCTATCTTTTTCACACAAAATTCCAAATTTCATATACATTTGAGTTTTTATCGATTTTGTACAAACTCGATTATCTATTGGATTATTCTAAGTATTCCAACGTACAAACTCTAGGAAAATTTGAGTGTTTGAAATACTATAAGAAAATATATTCGTTCAAGATTATTACATTGATCCATTTATTTTTCAATTATTTTTCTAACAATTTAATAATATTTTAAATAATGATAACCGAGACTTCTATATCAAAAATCAATAATAAAATAGTCATCAATAGATTCACATATATTATTAATTTCTCATAAAAATTAAACCACCGTAAAAGTTAAATATTAAAATCCTAAATGAAATTAAACTAATAACAATTAGTATCATAACCTAATTACTGACATCATAAACTTTCAGTAATAATTAATTGATACAAATAGAATGAATAGTAATAACTAATTGATACGAATAGAATGAATAGTAATAATTAATTGATACGAATAGAATGAATTACATTAAAATGATACGCATACATCTTCATATCGGTACTTCACATTATAAATGAGTTATAGATATGTATCATATTAAACTATGAAATTCTTGTTGTACTTTTAATATTTGTGACATTACAAATGGCACGGTAATTTTGTATCTAAAATTCACAACGCATACTGTTTATATAACTTTCCATTTATGACTTGAAAATAATTTTAAATATTATGTTACAGAGCATCAAGCCAACATGAAGTATAAAACACTGATTACTAATCTGAAATATAGAGCACTGTCTTATGGGATACAATATAAATATATATACAATATATATATATATATATATATATATATATATATATATATATATATATATATATATATATATATATATATATATATATATATATATATATATATGACTATTAATTGATATACACTGTTATTTTTGTTTATTTAACGACGAATTTAACGAAATTTGAATTTTTTTATCATTAATTAGATGAAAATGAATAATATTGTATATTTTGAAAAGTTAAAGGATCAATATAAATTATTTTTAAATTAAAAGACCAAAATAAATTTTGAAATTAATATACAAAACTGAAAATAATATTAAACCTTAATGAATTATATTTCATGAAAGTTGTTAAGACACTTTATGCTAAGTTTAATTTATGATACTCATGATTGTTTGGCTTAATAAATAATATAAAAATCTTTAATTCTGCATAGGTTATGTTGTTATTATTAATATTTTGGAAGAATGCTATTCTAAATAAAAGAAATTTAATAATGTCAAACAATATTTGTTAATTTGTCGATCTAACTAAAGCATTCAGAACTATTTGATGCATGTGAAACTTTAGAAGGAAGGAAGTGTCATACTGATGAAACACTAAACACCTACAAGTCTAAACTAATAGTTAATGATTTTAGACAATAGTTATTGATTATTTCGAGACATATGCACTAGTAGTAAATACAACAAAAATTAGAATTTTGTTTGCATTACCTTTCTTGCATGACCTTATAGTTCATCAAATGATTTACATGGAGCAACATGAAAGTTACGTGCTTCATGTTAATGAATAAAAGATGTGCAAACTTGTCAAATCCTTGTATGAATTAAAACAAGCACAAAAAATCGACATTAAAAGTTTGACTTTGTCTTTGCAAGATTTGTCAATTAAAGAGGGGACACACAACTTAGGGAGATAATTTTTAATCATTATAAAATATGAATTCGAAGAACTTGTCATCATCAAAAGGGACAGATTTTGAATTATATATATATATATATATATATATATATATATATATATATATATATATATATATATATATATATATATATATATATATATATATATATATATATATATATATATTATATATATATATATATATATATATATATATATATATATAATATATATATATATATATATATATATATATATATATAATTCTTATATTCAATTCAGTTTTGATTAAGACAAAGATTATCAAAGAAGAAAATGATCAAAAATATCATGCTCATCAATGATGAAGTTGATCAAGAAGATTGAACATAAAAATTCAAATGAATATTTGGAACAAGTAAACATGACTAAGGTTCTCATTTCAATTTATACTATACTATTTTAAATTGCGCATTATTTCATCTCTCAGTTAATCTTAAAACCTTCTTGCATCATCATGCATGATCATACATGAAACTTGAATAGACTTTGCAATGTATATAAGATATACGCTATCTTTGTATGAACCTGAATCAAGAATAATACACTTCACATTGATTGACATTTTATCTTTTTGCATTCCATAGCAGGATGAACTACATGAAAGTTCATCTTCAACACTTGAAGATAGAATTGGTCAAGCATCAAACAAACCCCAAACTTAAGAAGGTGCCAAAAATCTCTTCAATAAAAAAAATTGAATTCGAACTTTTGCTACCATCATATTAAACAAGAATTAGGAGGTGTGTTAAAAATATAATTAAGTGTTTTAGAAAAATTGCATTTGACATAGTTGTGAAAGAATCGCAAGGACAACATGAAATTATCGACCAAAGGGAGAGATCAGATTGTGATCCCACCCCATTAAAAAATGGTATGTCATTTTTATAAAACATAAATAATTAACTTGACTTAACTAAATTTATTAATTATCAATTTTACAAGTTTTTATTAGAGCTAATGTCAACGCAATCGAGGAAGAGATCAGGTGAAAATGAAGTTTCAATTAAAATCACATATAAATTTAGATTTTTTTTTTAAATTTAAAAACAGGTGGTACATATTTTATTAACACAGCAAATCATGAGGTGAGATCGGATAGTATATAGCTGCAGTTGGCACTCCTTTACGCCATTATATTTACATATTTGTTTTTAAAATACTTTTTTTGTGTTAATCATCTAGTCACTAATGCATACTTTAATATCCTGAAAGAAAAAAAAATACTGTAACTTAATAATGGGTTTTCCTTGAGTACTATAGTTGAATGGGTTTGATTCCCATATGTGGTAAGTAATGTTGATTTATTTTATACGCTTTTAACCATCTCTAGAATGGGTTGAATTCCCGTATTTTGCAAGTAAGTTTCATTTACTTTACATGCTTTAACCATCTTTGGAATGGGCTCGATTGCTATATGTGGCAAGTAATTTTCATTTATTTTACATGCTTTAACCATCTTAAAACAATCACAAATTTGATCATTAAATTTGGATTACTAATTACTTCCATACATATAGGTTAGCGACTAGTTCTTTTCCAACCGTCAACCGTAATATGTTAGTCGCTGAATGTGCTAGTGGTCGGTTTTTAAGTTTTTTAGACGCTCATGAAACACGATATTTTTAATAGTGTTGTCAGGCTTTTGCGATGTCATTCCCATTTTGCAATTTTTTTAATAAAAAAATAATATAAAATGATATATAATTAATAAAATATGAAAATGAATAATTAATAAAAAATATTTTCAAATAATAATTATAAATATGAAAATTTTATAAAAATTCAATTAAATATGATTAATAAAATACGAAATTTAATATTACTAAAAAGTAAAATAACAATAAAAAAATCAATCATCGACATCGATCTCTTCTTCTTTTTCATCATCATCATCATCCTTCTCCTTTACCGCTCCTCGGCCTCCAACTGTTCCAAATCTGCCATTTTCACAAAATCCTTGATTATTATCCATTGTACCATATGTTTGGTTCGTTTGTGAGAACATATATTCTCGCATTTGCTCCTCCATCTCAATTCGTGTCTTCTTCATTTCCTCCAATTCGGCCTTTAGCGTTGTCTTGCCTGACGCTGCCTCGCGTCTCGCCTCTATCTCGCGTCTCGCCTCTGTTAGAGCTAATTGTCTCCTTATTTCCATCATTCTGGGTGTCAACTCTAGTGGATGTGACGATCCTTCCCATATAGAATTCTCGTAAATGAATTTATATCCCATTTTCTATAGTTGGCAACCAAAGGTTTAACACCATAATGTTAGACGATAGTCCAAGATCTATAGGGGGGAATAGATCCCAAGTTAAAAACTTGACAAAAAATAGTTTGAAAATTTTATGGCGCGGAAACAATTTACAAATATCTCAGATAAAAAATTGTCTTACCGAACCCGCTATCAAAAAGCTCGAATATGCGTATTAACGACAACAGTATGATGATGTTTCACAAATCGATCAACAACAACTGATCATAAGTAGTTGAATGCAAAGTAATACGAAAAGCCTAATTCCAATGAAAAATCACACAAAAAGTCAAGTGAAGAATTTGCCGAACACGTAGTGTACGATCAATAATATTTGGAATTCTATGTGGTATTGTTGTTTTAAAAATTCAATCACAACCAAATGGTTGGTGATTTACACAACAACACCAATTTCAAAATGTGTTCAAAATTATGAGCCAAACAAAATTGATCAAACGATCAATGCAATCGACAATTTGCATACCGAAAATAAAGAGAGAGAGAGAGAGAGAGAATATACAAGGATTTGTTTAGGCAGTTCCCCAATCGATCTCGCTTTGGGTATGTATGCCATCAATTCTAATGCGAATTAAGATAGTATGATATATCTTACTTTGCAAATGTATGAATACAAGAGAGATGTAGTAATTTAACACTATAAACCCTAAGCTTGATGTTGATTCTTCCACCTTCTCTTCCCTTGATAAAAGATTGATCAAGTAACCAACTATTTTGCTTCAATTCACCATCTCATGCTACTTCTTTAAAGAAACCTCTTGTTCTTCAAAGCTTTCACTCGGTCAAGTTAATTTCAAGCGCACTTGAAACCCAATATTTACCAATGTGATGCATCGTCCAACGTTACTACTTTGGCAAGAACCTCTCGTTCTTCAAAGACTTCACTCATTCAGATCTGGATTGCATAGTCTTGTCCAAAATCTTCAAACCCTAAATATTTTGAAAAGTGTTTGGTTTGACAACACAAACAACTTTTGGTTCACAAGGTTTTTGCCAAAAAGGAGGAATAAAATGGTTGGTTTGACAGTACAAACATCTTGGTTCACAAGGCGGACTTTGATTAGGTCGTCTTAAAAGGATGTATATGGGGTCCCACAAGAAAGTATTGTTGGGTACAACAAATAGTATATCACTGGCTGGGAAACAAATAGTTCAAGATCAAGGAAGAATAATATCTTGGATCCATGAAGGAAAAAATTGCATTTTCTGCCATATGAGTCTTCTTGAACTACAACATTCGATCCCCAATCACCAAACACACCCAGAAAAATTGTTTCGCGTGTATGAACCTTATTATAACATGTTAATTCACATAAGCACACCAATTATTCATTCAATTTCATCAATTCATGTTTATGTTCATACTTTCAACAACTCCAATAATGACACACAAACATACACACATAAAAAGAGCCATATATGCATAAATTCAGTCACGGAAATTAGATCCAAACATTTTATTCCTCCTTTTTGGTCAAAACCTTGTGAACCAAAAGTTGTTTGTGTTGTCAAACGAAACACTTTATCCCCTTTTTTGGCCAATATATCTTTACCCTTTGGTTCAAAGTCATTTACCTTTGTGGGTTCCCATGTTACCATTCTTTTGGTACAAGTTATACTTTTCATCACTTCAATCAGATCCTTGAAGTTGTTTGTCTTGTTAGTCCTAGTTGCTAAGGCAAACACTTCCTTATCTTTCCTTTGTTTTCGTGGTTCCATGAACTACGAATGCTCTGACTTTCTCATTGCACAGTGAAAATACGTAGGCAAAGGATGCGAATCCTTGACGAGCATAATCCTAATCATTCCTCTTGCCTTAGGGAACCATCCATATCTTTCATTAACCATCATCTACCTTCAATCATAATCGTTCACCCCAGTCACATACTGTTTCTATGAAGTTAAATGCATTTCCTTTGGATATCCACATATACCCTTTTGGGACGCCTAATGAAAAGTCTGCTTTTGTACGAAGAGTTGTTTGTGCTGTCAAACAAAACATTTTATTCCTTATTTTTTGGACCAATTGTCGCAACTAGTGCGAAAAATCAACCGGCGAGGAAAAGACAGAAGAGTCGCCACCGTTCGTTATTTATCCCAAAGGAGGGAAAGGAAACGATCGAAGAAAACCTGAAGAGAGGAAAAGACAAGGCCTTTCGGATTAGGTTGTGGCTGTCCAGGAAATGCACCAGTTGGGGCAGCAGTAGGCGCTTGTTGTTGAGCTACTTGCGAGATTTCTGTTTCCAGCATTTTGTTATGGGTAGCCAGGGCATCTACTTTACTTGCTAGTTGTTTAATCTGTTTGCTAATGTGTACATTCTGGTTTAAGAACTCTTTATTGGTTTGCTGTTGAGAAGCTATGAAGTTCTCCATCATGATTTCCAAGTTGGATTTCCTAGGAACGTTATTGTTAGGTGTAGACGGGGTCGGCTTTTGATATCCAGGTGGTACAGTTGGAGCTTGACTGGGAGCTTGACCTGGTGCGTATAAAGCGTTGTTACTTTTATATGAAAAGTTAGGATGGTTCTTCCAGTTTGAGTTATATGTATGCGAGTAAGGATTTCCTTGAACATAGTTCACCTGATCTGTTTGAATTCCTGTTAGGAGTTGACAATCTGTAGGCGTGTGACCTTGAATTCCACAGACCTCACAATTTTGAGTTACGGCAATCACGGTGGCTGGAGGTGACACATTTAAACTTTCAATTTTTTGGGCAAGAGCATCCACTTTTGCGTTAACATGATCAAGGCTACTTATCTCGTACATGCTGTAACACCCTTCTACCCAAACGACATATTTAAATAGATTATCAGAGTACAACATGTAGAAGAGTTTACATTTCTTAATAACATAACACTTATCACATCACAACATAAAACATACTATTCATTTTATTAAGATTTCGCAGCGGACAACAGCACAAATATTATCGTTCATCTTAGTCATCATAAACAACTTAAATAGTAATCAATTATCTATCGAATCCCATAACCCCGGTGTCACATGACCAGAGCATTTGACTCGACTCTGTAGAATAACTCTACACTTATTCTTCCAACCTCAACAATAGCTACTCCTCTTTATCTGCACATTGCTCATCATAGATGAACATAAACACATGCAGAAGGGGTGAGAATCACATTATTAAATAATAATATAACGACAGAATTATAAGCAATCACGACAGAATTATAAATATAATTGTATCGCGCATACGCCAACACAGTTCATCATAATCATCAAAATCAATATACTCATGAACATCAACATAACAACATATCAAATGCAATGCACACACCCATGTATGACTCAACACGACTCGGTATACCCATTTTGTGACCAACACAGGATCACCACTCCCAGATTCATCACCATAGAATCCGAGTTCCCCGCAAGGAACTAAGCCTCTCAACAAGCCCGGAGTCAACCACATCATTGGAACTCAGTCCGTTCATCACTAGGCATCGGCCTTTCATGAATGCATGCACATCAAACATGCATCATAATCAACATAGCAACAACAGCATCATATAGTCATGTCATCATCATCATTAATACATTTTTATCACAGGAGCATATCACATCATGCCACATAATCAAACACAGTATTAGCACACTCTACTAATATCTATACTACTCAAAACAACGGGAATCGATCCCTCGTATGTCATGCATCAGCTAAGTCACCTTGCTCAACCGAAACAACTAACAACTGCACAACAACAGCCCAGGAAAACCACAAGTCTGCCCATACGCGTATGGCCTATACCCATACGCGTATTGCCCAAATCCATACGCGTAATGCCCATCTCATACGCGTATGTTACGCGTATCACATACCCATACGCGTACCAACAGAGACCAATTTCACGTTCAAAACCTCATCTCTTCCACTCATACGCGTATGACATACCCCATACGCGTACCACATCCAGGGATACGCGTATCACACGCGTATGGCGCGTACCAGCGCCAAAACTCCCTTTCCTAAGCCCTCCCATACGCGTATTGCCTAGTGCCATACGCGTATGACCAGAATCCAGTTTTCCAGATCTGCTATGGGTTTTCTCTGCTACGAACCTGTCCAATTCAACCGTTCACAGTCCCAATTTCACACAAAATCACTCATATCACCTAACACGAATCATACCCTATTTTATCTCACAATTTCTAACACTATTGCATCTAATTCCTACGAATTTCCTTCGGTTAAAATCCCAATTTCGTTCATACAATATTCCATCATTTTCAGCATATTATTGTTTAATAAGGTTCAGACCCCTTACCTCTTTGGATTGAAGGAAGCCCTGAGCAATCTTTGGCCTTTTCCTCTTCCTTCTCTTTCTCTTCAGCGCTTCTCCCTTTTCTGACTCTGAGGCAAAATACGTGAAAATGAAAACCTTCAGTTATCTCCTTTGGTCTCTTTTACCCAATTCCACTTTTACCCTTCCACTCTTCATATTCCAATTATATTATTTATTTAATTATTATTAAAATAAATAATATCTATAATAATAATAATAATAATCCAATAATTCAACTTTATTTAATTAAATTAATAAAATACTATTAACTCAATTAAATAATTCTCTTATTTTAATCGGGGTGTTACAACTCTCCCCCACTTTAGAAGTTTTCGTCCTCGAAAACATACCTCAAGCAAATAGAGCCGGATACGACTCCTTCATCTGATCTTCACGCTCCCAAGTCAAGCTCTCACCAGCTGGACCTCCCCAAACAACTCGCACTAGAGCAATCTTCTTACCTCTCAGGGTCTTCTCTTCTCGGTCATCTATCCGAATTGGCAACACCTCAACGGTCAAATTATCCCTCACCTGGATATCATCCAACTGAACAACATGCGAAGGATCCGCAATATACTTTCTTAACTGAGATACATGAAACACATCATGCAGATTAGAAAGCGACGGCGGTAAAGCTATCCGATACGCCACTTCCCCAACCCTCTTCAAAATCTGATACGGACCCACAAACCTCGGAGTAAGCTTCTTAGACTTTAAAGCTCTACCCACACCTGTCGTCGGAGTAACTCTCAAGAACACATGATCTCCCTCTTGGAACTCAAGTGCTTTTCTCCTCTTGTCATGATAACTCTTCTGACGACTCTGAGAAATCTTCATTTTCTCCTGAATCATCTTAACCCTTTCAGTCGTCTGCTGTACAATCTCAGGTCCGAGTACAACACTCTCACCTGATTCATACCAACACAATGGAGTTCTACACCTCCTACCATACAATGCTTCATATGGAGCCATACCGATACTAGCATGAAAACTATTATTATAAGTAAACTCCACCAACGACAAATAACTATCCCAAGAGCCACTCTGCTCCAACACACAAGCTCTCAACAAATCCTCCAAGGATTGGATAGTTCTTTCAGTCTGACCATCAGTCTGAGGATGATAAGCTGAACTCAACCTCAACTTAGTCCCCAACGCTTTCTGCAAACTTTCCCAAAATCTAGAAGTAAATCTGGGATCTCTATCAGACACAATACTGGATGGAATACCATGCAGCCTCACTATCTCCTCAATATACAACTCTGCCAACTTCTCTAAAGAGTGATTAATCTTCATCGGCAAGAAATGCGCCGACTTAGTCAATCGATCCACAATCACCCAAATAGAATCATTACCTTTCACCGTCCTCGGCAATCCCGTCACAAAATCCATGGAAATGCTATCCCACTTCCATTCAGGAATCTTCAAAGGTTGCATCATACCTGCCGGTTTCTGATGTTCGATCTTTGACTTCTGACAGGTCAAACAGGCATACACAAACTTAGCAACATCTCTTTTCATACCAGCCCACCAAAACAACTTCTTCAAATCTTGATACATTTTAGTTGCACCTGGATGGATACTCAATCCACTCCTATGGCCCTCTTCAAGAATACTCTTTTTCAATTCAGACACCTCAGGAACACAAACTCTACCTTTAAATCGCAGGATGCCATTCTCATCAATCTCAAAATTACCACCATTACCCTGGTTAACCATAGTAATATGATCAACTAGAGCGACATCAACTTGCTGACCATTCCGAATATCTTCCAGAATTCCACTAGTCAACTTCAGCATATCCAACTTTACACTATCAGCGGAAACTTCACAACCCAAACTCATATCACGGAACTGTTCAATTAACTCAAGTTCCCGAACCATCATCATAGACATATGTAGAGACTTTCTACTCAGTGCATCTGCAACTACATTAGCCTTACCGGGATGATAACTCAATTCAAAGTCAAAATCCTTCAGTAATTCTAACCACCTTCTCTGCCTCATATTTAACTCTTTCTGATCAAACAGATACTTCAGACTCTTGTGATCACTGAACACTTCGAATCTGGAACCATACAGATAATGCCTCCACATTTTCAGCACAAATACAACAACTGCAAGTTCTAGATCATGCGTAGGATAATTCCTCTCATGAACCCTCAACTGTCTAGAAGCATAAGCTACAACTTTACCATTCTGCATCAAAACACCACCAAGACCCATCAAAGAAGCATCACAATAAACAACGAAGGACTCACCAGGATTAGGCAAGATCAACACTGGAGCACTGGTCAACCGCTTCTTCAACTCAACAAAACTCGCTTCACAAGCTGCATCCCACACATACACTTGACCCTTCTTAGTCAACTGCGTCAACGGCAATGCCAACTTAGAGAAGCCCTCAATAAATCTGCGATAATAACCAGCCAACCCCAGAAAACTGCGTATCTCAGTAGCAGACTTCGGAGTCTCCCACTGTAATACGGCATCAACTTTAGCAGGATCAACGGAAATTCCACCACTCGAAATCACATGGCCAAGGAAACTCACTTCCTTCAACCAGAACTCACATTTAGATAACTTTGCATATAACTTCTTTTCTCTTAACACCTGCAAGACAAGTCTCAGATGTCCTGCATGCTCTTCTTCAGTCTTAGAATATATCAATATATCATCTATGAACACCACAACAAAAGTATCAAGGTACGGATGAAATATGCGATTCATATATTCCATAAACACACCTGGAGCATTAGATACACCGAACGGCATCACAGTGTATTCATAATGACCATACCTCGTACGGAAAGCAGTCTTCGCAATATCATCTGACTTCACTCTGATCTGATGATAACCCGACCGCAAATCAATCTTACTGAAAACATGAGCTCCAACCAACTGGTCCATCAAATCATCAATCCTCGGCAATGGATACCGATTCTTGATAGTCACCTTATTCAACTGCCGATAATCGACACACAACCTCATCGTACCTTCTTTCTTCTTCACTAACAATACTGGTGCACCCCAAGGAGACACACTTGGACGCACGAACTTCTTCTCAAGCAATTCCTCAAGTTGCTTCTTCAATTCAACTAATTCAGTTGCCGACATTCTATACGGAGACATCGACACCGGACTAGTACCTGGTACTAAGTCAATGGTAAATTCGACTTCACGTTCTGGAGGTAAATCACTTACATCCTCCGGAAACACATCCTGAAATTCACAGACAACAGGCAAATCTACACTCACCACTTTCTTATCCGCTTGCAGAGACGCAAATAAAGCGAATATCTGAGCTTCATCTTTCACCAAATCCCCTATCTGCCTAGCAGATAGAAATCTTGCCTCATCATTCTCACCAACTTCAGAAAACCGCACCGTCTTCCTATAGCAGTCGATGAACACGCCATAGAATCCTAGCCAATTCATTCCCAGGATAATATCAATTTGGTGCAAGGGTAAGCACACCAAATCCACCACGAACTCTCTCTCAAAGATCGTCAATTGACAATCTCGACAGACAACAGAAGTCTTCACAGAACCATTAGCAGGAGTATCTATCACCATACTTCCGCCTAGGGACGACATACTCACACCAATCCTGGTCGCACACTCATACGAAATGAACGAATGAGTAGCACCAGTGTCAACAATAGCAAGCAATTCAACATTATTAATCAAGCAAGTACCTTTAATCAGATTATCTTCTTTAGGAGCTTCAGCCCCACTAAGAGCAAACACCCTACCAGTAGTATGAGCTGCAGTAGCCGCCTTCTTCGGTTTCGAGCACTGCGAACTGATATGGCCTTTCTCGCCACAATTAAAACAAGTCGGACCAGCATCCTTACATTCAGTAACTCTATGACCAGCCTGACCGCATCGGAAACATCTCAGCATCTTCTTGGTACAGCTATCAGCACGGTGGCCTGGCTCGCCACACTTGAAACATTTACCAGTTATGGAAGATCCTCCCCCACTTGGCTTCTTCTCATCTACCACCTTCTGCTTACCTTTACCATTCGGAGATGCATAAGGACTGCCACGATCCCTATTCTTCTTCTCACTAAGACTCTTGTAATGAGCAGTCCTAGCCTTGCTATCTTCATCAAATATCCTGCACTTATTAACCAGTGTAGGAAACCTGCGAATCTCCTGATAACCAATGCCTTGTTTGATCTCGGGACGCAACCCGTTCTCGAACTTGACACACTTGGATTCCTCAGCATCAGCACCATTATAATGAGGACAATACTGCACCAGCTCCTCAAACTTCGAGGCGTAATCAGCAACAGACATGTTACCCTGCTTCAGTTCTAGAAATTCCATCTCCTTCTTACATCGCACATCCGCAGGAAAATACTTTTCCAGAAAGACCGTCTTGAACCTTTCCCAAGTCATCTCAGCACCTGGTGTTTCAATTCTCTGGCGAGTGTTATCCCACCAGTGTTCAGCCTCTTCAGATAACATGTGCGTACCAAACTGCACCTTCTGTGCTTCAGTACACGTCATCACCCGGAAAATCTTCTCAATTTCCCTCAGCCAATTCTGAGCACCATCTGGATCATAGCGCCCTTTGAATGTAGGAGGGTTATTCTTCAGAAACCTTCCCAAATTCTTAAACTCGTCGACCGGCGGATTCTGCTGCGCCTGCATAGCCTGCGCTATAGCAGCCAGAGCCTCAGCAATCGCAAGGTCATTTTCTCCAGCCATACTCTCTGCACAACACAACCACAGCCGTTAAGCATCGACAGTGTCATCTACACTAATCGACCAACAGGGAAAACATCACATTATGACTCGACTGGACTAACAATGCTCTGATACCACTAATGTAACACCCTTCTACCCAAACGACATATTTAAATAGATTATCAGAGTACAACATGTAGAAGAGTTTACATTTCTTAATAACATAACACTTATCACATCACAACATAAAACATACTATTCATTTTATTAAGATTTCGCAGCGGACAACAGCACAAATATTATCGTTCATCTTAGTCATCATAAACAACTTAAATAGTAATCAATTATCTATCGAATCCCATAACCCCGGTGTCACATGACCAGAGCATTTGACTCGACTCTGTAGAATAACTCTACACTTATTCTTCCAACCTCAACAATAGCTACTCCTCTTTATCTGCACATTGCTCATCATAGATGAACATAAACACATGCAGAAGGGGTGAGAATCACATTATTAAATAATAATATAACGATAGAATTATAAGCAATCACGACAGAATTATAAATATAATTGTATCGCGCATACGCCAACACAGTTCATCATAATCATCAAAATCAATATACTCATGAACATCAACATAACAACATATCAAATGCAATGCACACACCCATGTATGACTCAACACGACTCGGTATACCCATTTTGTGACCAACACAGGATCACCACTCCCAGATTCATCACCATAGAATCCGAGTTCCCCGCAAGGAACTAAGCCTCTCAACAAGCCCGGAGTCAACCACATCATTGGAACTCAGTCCGTTCATCACTAGGCATCGGCCTTTCATGAATGCATGCACATCAAACATGCATCATAATCAACATAGCAACAACAGCATCATATAGTCATGTCATCATCATCATTAATACATTTTTATCACAGGAGCATATCACATCATGCCACATAATCAAACACAGTATTAGCACACTCTACTAATATCTATACTACTCAAAACAACGGGAATCGATCCCTCGTATGTCATGCATCAGCTAAGTCACCTTGCTCAGCCGAAACAACTAACAACTGCACAACAACAGCCCAGGAAAACCACAAGTCTGCCCATACGCGTATGGCCTATACCCATACGCGTATTGCCCAAATCCATACGCGTAATGCCCATCTCATACGCGTATGTTACGCGTATCACATACCCATACGCGTACCAACAGAGACCAATTTCACGTTCAAAACCTCATCTCTTCCACTCATACGCGTATGACATACCCCATACGCGTACCACATCCAGGGATACGCGTATCACACGCGTATGGCGCGTACCAGCGCCAAAACTCCCTTTCCTAAGCCCTCCCATACGCGTATTGCCTAGTGCCATACGCGTATGACCAGAATCCAGTTTTCCAGATCTGCTATGGGTTTTCTCTGCTACGAACCTGTCCAATTCAACCGTTCACAGTCCCAATTTCACACAAAATCACTCATATCACCTAACACGAATCATACCCTATTTTATCTCACAATTTCTAACACTATTGCATCTAATTCCTACGAATTTCCTTCGGTTAAAATCCCAATTTCGTTCATACAATATTCCATCATTTTCAGCATATTATTGTTTAATAAGGTTCAGACCCCTTACCTCTTTGGATTGAAGGAAGCCCTGAGCAATCTTTGGCCTTTTCCTCTTCCTTCTCTTTCTCTTCAGCGCTTCTCCCTTTTCTGACTCTGAGGCAAAATACGTGAAAATGAAAACCTTCAGTTATCTCCTTTGGTCTCTTTTACCCAATTCCACTTTTACCCTTCCACTCTTCATATTCCAATTATATTATTTATTTAATTATTATTAAAATAAATAATATCTATAATAATAATAATAATAATCCAATAATTCAACTTTATTTAATTAAATTAATAAAATACTATTAACTCAATTAAATAATTCTCTTATTTTAATCGGGGTGTTACACATGCCACCTTTCGTTTGAGGTTTTTCTACCACTGTTCGGTCGCTTCCCCACTGATAATGATTTTGGGTCATGCTCTCGATAAGTTGATAAGCGTCGGTGTAAGGTTTATCCATAAGCGCACCACCGGCGGCGGCGTCTATTGTTAACCTTGTGTTGTACAAGAGACCATTGTAGAAGGTGTGAATTACTAACCAGTCTTCTAAACCATGGTGTGGCCAAAGTCTCATCATGTCCTTGTATCTTTCCCATGCTTCGAAAATAGATTCGTTATCTTTTTGCTTAAATCCATTTATCTGGGCTCTCAACATAGTTGTTTTGCTTGGAGGAAAATATCGGGCAAGAAAGACTTTCTTCAACTCATTCCATGTGGTGACTGAGTTGGAAGGAAGAGACTGAAGCCATCTTCTAGCTTTATCTCTTAACAAGAAAGGAAAGAGACGAAGTCGAATTGCCTCTGAAGTGACACCATTAGCTTTAACAGTGTCAGCGTATTGGACAAATACAGATAAATGAAGGTTTGGATCCTCGGTAGGATTTCGAGAGAATTGATTCTGTTGCACTGCCTGCAACAGCGAAGGTTTAGGTTCGAAGTTGTTCGCTTCGATTGCGGGTGGAGCAATACTCGAATGCGGCTCATCTTGCGATGGAGCAGCGTAATCTCGAAGAGCACGAGCTGGTTCGGCCATCGCTGGTATTGTCAAAGGAAGGAGAATTTTGAGATCAGGAATTTCGATTGGAGGAAGATTGTTTCTAACACGATATTCCCGAATTCGTCGTAATAATCGGAGATATCGTTCAACGTCGTTGATTCGTAAGTAGTACGACTCGCCTTGTGAGCGAGTGTGTGGCATACAAATCAACGAAAAAGGGAAAAAATAAAAATTGCCTTAGTCTCTACAGCGTAACCGAAGAGTTACGATATCGACTAAATAAAAGTCCCCGGCAACGGCGCCAAAAACTTGATCGCGACTTTATGAGTCTATCGGGGTACTAACTGCAAGTGCACAGTCTAATCGCGTAGTTTTAAAAGATATCGATCTCACAGAGACTTAATGAATCGATCTACCGTTTTCTAGGGTTACTGCGTAAAGCTAAGGCGGATGATACTTTAATGATTAGGGGGAAAAGTAAAACTAAATTTGGATCTAGATAAAATATCAAATAATATGGATATCAATATGTAATTCGTCGTAATTGGGGAATCAAATCTTCGTTGGTCTTTTTCTTAATTTTAAAATAATTCTTTTCAGTAGACACTATTAATTAAAAGTCTTTTCCTCAAAATCTCGCTCTGTTGAATTAGACTATGAATTTATATTTTAACATACGCTCTCACTATTTCGTTAAATCTAAAATCACTTTTTGAAAATAATAGAATCTATAGAAACTCCTTTTGAGAAAATACTAACCGTTTAAACACCCTCGTCTCAAACTCTCGCTCTGTTGACTTAGATTATATGATTAATCTTAAATGCTTAACTCTCGTCCTCACTTTTAACTTTTAAAAATAATTTTTGAAAATGATTAGAATTTAATTAACCTTAAAAATTGCTTTCGCCCTGATTTAAAGTTAATGTTCAATTTACACTGTCCAGTTAAAAACTCAAACCGTCGTTCTATTGATTTTAACTTCTTTATGTCTTTTACTCTCGTACAAAAACCTTGGTATTAACTCTGTAAATTTTGACCAGAAAAAGAGTGACTATATTTTGAAATAAATTTAAAACCAACTCAATTTGAATTTCTTTATTCCGCTTACTTTACATACCGATATCTAAATTAATTAGCCAGACATGATAAACATGCACAAACAATAATCATGCATAAATACGGCCATATCAAACAAACAATATATATAAACAGCGGAACAAAGCATATGTAAATTAAAACGATAAATTAATTAATTAATGAACCTGGAAAAATACTAGAATTCTGGATTTTATCTCCTAGCTTCGATGCTCGAACACTCCACCACAAGTCAGTTGGATTTGTTCTTCACAATTCTCAATCAGATAGGAAAGTAAAAACAAGGAAATAAAATACTATGATCTAATGTAAGGTTAGATCCAGTAAAATTACACAGTAATTTCCGGTGTAGAAACTATCGTGAGAAAATAAACTGTATGCTTCGGAAATTAAACTAGAAAAGAAAAGGAAATAAATTGCTTGGAAATTTAGAGTGTTGGAAAAATAATGCTGGAAAAATTGTACGGAGAAGAGAGAGCTTCAATTGGCTTTTGTGAGGTGTATTTATACTCACCTCCCAAAATAACCGTTTTCCTAGAATGGGTCTTCAGTGTGGTTCAAAGCGTGCATGAGAAAATTTAGGGGAAAACGTCCACTCCGTTACGCACGTAAATGCCAAAATATAGGAGTGGAATGTGTGACGTCAGTCACAATATGTGTTACGGTCGTAACACTAGGTATTAGGACGTGGCGATCGCCACGTGCTTGTTGCGGTCGTGACAACACTTTTCTTTGTTCCAAACGTGGGCTGGGCTTTGGTGCTTCAGCTTGCTGTTTTTCCTAGAAAATCTTCTTTTTGCACCCCTTTTCTTTCTTTTTCACATATGCTTTAAATAATGATACCTGAAATAACTAATAAGAAAATACCGAGTAATATCGAATAATATAAAATAAACTGAATCAAATAACGATATAATTTAATTAAATCAAGTCTAAAAATGTGATATAGTTTCATGTTATCACATCTATGTCTATATTATTAATGAATAGTTTAATATATTTTTTTTATTTTGTATTTAATTTTGGAGTTTATTTAATCTATTAACTTAAAAAAAATATTATATTCGTTCATTAACTCTTCAAAATGTTTATGATAGTTATTCTTGTTTAATTAACGACGAATTTAACGATCGAGTTATGAATTTTTTATCATTAATTAGATGAAAATGAATAATATTGTATATTTTAAAAAGTTATAGGATCAATATAAATTATTTTTAAATTAAAAGACCAAAATAAATTTTGAAATTAATATACAAAACTGAAAATAATATTAAACCTTAATGAATTATATTTCATGAAAGTTAAGACACTTTATGCAAGTTTAATTTATGATACTCATGATTGTTTGGCTTAATAAATAATATAAAAATCTTTAATTATGCATAGGGTTATGTTGTTATTATTAATATTTTGGAAGAATGCTATTCTAAATAAAAGAAATTTAATAATGTCAAACAATATTTGTTAATTTGTCGATCTGACTAAAGGATCCAGAACTATTTGATGCATGTGAAAGTTTAGAAGGAAGTGTCATACTGATGAAACACTAAGCACCTACAAGTCTAAACTAATAGTTAATGATTTTAGACAAAAGTTATTGATTATTTTGACACATATGCACTAGTAGTAAATACAACAAAAATTAAAATTTTGTTTGCATGACCTTATAGTTCATCAAATAATTTACATGGAGCAACATGAAAGTTATGTGCCTCATGTTAATGAAAAAAAGATGTGCAAACTTGTCAAATCCTTGAATGAATTAAAACAAGCACAAAAGTTATTGATTATTTCGACACATATGCACTAGTAGTAAATACAACAAAAATTAAAATTTTGTTGCATTACCTTTCTTGCATGACCTTATAGTTCATCAAATGATTTACATGGAGCAACATGAAAGTTATGTGCTTCATGTTAATGAATAAAAGATGTGCAAACTTGTCAAATCCTTGTATGAATTAAAACAAGCACAAAAAAATCGACATTAAAAATTTGACTTTGTCATTGCAAGATTTGTCAATTAAGGGGGAGACACACAATTTAGGGAGATAATTTTCAATCATTATAAAAACATGAATTCGAAGAAGTTGTCATCATCAAAAGGGAGAGATTGTGAATAATATATATATATATATATATATATATATATATATATATATATATATATATATATATATATATATATATATATATATATATATATATATATATATATATATATATATATATATATATATATATATATATATATATATATATATATATATATATATATATATATATATATATATATATATATATATATATATATATATATTATTCTTATATTCAATTCAGTTTTGATTAAGACAAAGATTATCAAAGAAGAAAATGATCAAAAATGTCATGTTCATCAATGATGAAGTTGATCAAGAAGGTTGAATATAAAAATTCAAATGAATATTTGGAACAAGTAAACATGAGTAAGGTTCTCATTTCAATTTATACTATACTATTTTAAGTTGTTCATTATTTCATCTCTTAGTTAATCTTAAAACCTTCTTGCATCATCATGCATGATCATACATGAAACTTGAACCGACTGTGCAATGTATATAAGATATACGCTATCTTTGTATGAACCTGACTCAAGAATAATACACTTCACATTGATTGACATTTTATCTTTTTGCATTCCATAGCAGGATGAACTACATGAAAGTTCATCTTCGATACTTGAAGATAGAATTGGTCAAGCATCAAACAAACCCCAAACTTAAGAAGGTGCCAAAAATCTCTTCAATAAAAAAAATTAAATTCGAACTTTCGCTACCATCATATTAAACAAGAATTAGGAGGTATGTTAAAAGATATAATTAAGTGTTTTAGAAAAATTGCATTTGACATAGTTGTGAAAGAATCGCAAGGACAACATGAAATTATCGACCAAAGGGAGAGATCAGATTGTGATGCCACCCCATTAAAAAATGGTATGTCATTTTTATAAAACATAAATAATTAACTTGACTTAACTAAATTTATTAATTATCAATTTTACAAGTTTTTATTAGAGCTAATGTCAACGCAATCGAGGAAGAGATCAGGTGAAAATGAAGTTTCAATTAAAATGACATATAAATTTAGATTTTTTTTTTCAAATTTAAAAACAGGTGGTACATATTTTATTAACACAGCAAATCATGAGGTGAGATTGGATAATATATAGCTGCAGTTGGCACTCCTTTACGCCATTATATTTACATATTTGTTTTAAAAAGACTTTTTTTTTGTTAATCATCTAGTCACTAATGCATACTTTAATATCCTGAAAGAAAAAAAAAATACTGTAACTTAGATGTGAATATGTATTTTACATAGAATCTCTTTACATACATTCAAACCAGAAAAATATCAGGGTCCGATGCTGCGCTTAGGCCAGGAATACCAAGGATATTATAAGGGTCTCACACTTATGAAAACAAATTATACACATTTCATATTAATAGAAAATAATACACCCGCTAATTAATCGAAATCTTTACGCGTCCGTTCACTTTCTTTTATTCCAACATTTAATTTCAATATAATTTATATCATCCATTGATCAAACTAGGATTGCAGTCCTCTAAATCAGAAAATCCATATCAATTTCCATCCATCAATAAAAATTCATTCAAAAAACAGTAATTTGTCACGGGAAAGTCCGCCATAAACTTGAAAATTACGCCGCAACACCTAAATTAACGATGTGAAATTTGCCACAAGGTTGAATATATGTACTACTAGCAAATGAATTTTTAATGACCGATTCAGTGATTAAAATATTTCGATCACTCTAACCACTAAATTGCTCATCAAAATTTGATAAAATTTTAAAAGTTGTAAAATCGATCACAAAATAAAATTATCCATCATTTAACTCCTGAAATTATGTTGTCGCATATTCTATCTCAAAAGTTGGTCACTAATAATTTTTGGTTTTTTTCCTGTTTTCTTATTCTCTTTATTGAAGTTACTATTTTCCTCCCATTTTTTATTTTTTAATAAAAGTTTTACATTTTTCTTGTTTTAAAAAACAAAATATGTATATTTCTATAAAAAAGTTTATTGTACAAATTATTAAATTTTATAAAAAGTAATATATATATATATATATATATATATATATATATATATATATATATATATATATATATATATATATATATATATATATATATATATATATATATATATATATATATATATATATATATATATATATATATATATATATATAATTTAATTGACATTTTATTTAAAAAAAATTATAAATTTAATAATGGGTTTTCCTTGAGTACTATAGTTGAATGGGTTTGATTCCCATATGTGGTCAGTAATGTTGATTTATTTTATACGCTTTTAACCATCTCTAGAATGGGTTGAATTCCCGTATTTGGCAAGTAAGTTTCATTTATTTTACATGCTTTAACCATCTTTGGAATGGGCTCGATTGCTATATGTGGCAAGTAATTTTAATTTATTTTACATGCTTTAACCATCTCAAAACAATCACAAATTTGATCATTAAATTTGGATTATTAATTACGTCCATATAGGTTAGCGACTAGTTCTTTTTCAACCGTAATATGTTAGTCGCTGAACGTGTTAGTGGTCGGTTTTTAAGTTTTTTAGGCGCTCACGAAATACGATATTTCAAATAGTATTGTCAGGCTTTTGCGATGTCATTCCCATTTTACAATTTTTTTAATAAAAAAATAAAATAAAATGATTTAGAATTAATAAAATATGAAAATGAATAATTAATAAAAAAATATTTTCAAATAATAATTATAAATATGAAAAATTTATAAAAATTCAATTAAATATGATTAATAAAATACGAAAATTAATATTACTAAAAAGTAAAATAACAATAAAAAAAAATCAATCATCGACATCGATCTCTTCTTCTTTTTCATCATCATCATCCTTCTATTTTACCGCTCCTCGGCCTCCAACTGTTCCAAATCTGTCATTTTCACAAAATCCTTGATTATTATCTATTGTACCATATGTTTGGTTCGTTTGTGAGAACATATATTCTCGCATTTGCTCCTCCATCTCAATTCGTGTCTTCTTCATTTCCTCTAATTCGGCCTTTAGCATTGTCTTGCTTGATAATGCCTCGCGTCTCACCTCTGTCTCGCGTCTCACCTCTGTTAGAGCTAATTATCTCCTTATTTCCATCATTCTGGGTATCAACTCTAGTGGACGTGACGATCCTTCCCATATAAAATTCTCGTAAATGAATTTATATCCCATTTTCTATAGTTGGCAACCAAAGGTTTAACACCATAATATTAGACGATAGTCCAACCACATATGATTATTTGTGGCATATTTGGGAAATTGAGTTTTAAATTATTAGTTTATTTAATAAACGGTTCAACCATAAATTTAATCCGTTGAATCAATTGAAACTTAAATCGTAAGTTTCACCGGTTCAATCTTCGGTCTGATTTTAAAATATTGACAAAAGGTAAGTTTTGAAGTTATAATCTTTTCATTCTAAAATAAACATATACTACTATAAACTAAAAAAGTATATATATATATATATATATATATATATATATATATATATATATATATATATATATATATATTATATATATATATATATATATATATATATATATATATATATATATATATATATATATATATATTTTTAGTGATAGGCATCACTCTTCAAAAGAGACATACAAACGAAAGAACAACAGAAGCCAATATGCAGACACAACAACACCATTATACAAAACATCATACTTCTTAATTATAAACGTGACCACTTAGTTAATCCAGCCCTAATGTTGCAGTAGGCCATTATTTATTTATTTGTTACTTTCTTTAATGTTTTCAAATGGCCCTTGCCTTGGAAAGATGAGCATCAATATCTCTAGTGCATTTGCTAAGGTAGTCCATCCATCCATTTGGAGGCTCAATATCCTCACTGATTTTCTCATATTCCACAGTCCATTTAGCAACATCAGTACCGTCATTAGCCTTATCAATTACTTGAAGGGTGAGCTTAAAGACCTTATGGTGCTTATCAATGTCTCCACCAAATAGCTTGAAAGTCATTTTTTTGTTCTGTTCATCAACTTCTTCAATACTCTCATGACATGTGTGTACCTCACCATCTATTGTCATGTTACATACAATTGATACCAAGAAAAATAACAGTTATATATAAGAATTAAAGGAAATTACAAGGACCAAATATTCTTTTAAAAAAAACTTATGAAAGCTTTCAATTTTATTTATAATTTATAGAAAAGTTATGTTTTAACGGGAATGAATGAAATCTAATTTTTTTTTACGAGACATAAAATATGGTGAAAACATTTATTTATTTTTTATAATCAAGAAACTAAATATCAATTAAAATTTATTCAAAGACCCAAATCTCAGATAACATCACAAATAATCAACATAAAAATAAACTTAAAAGATAAATCCAAGTCAAACAAGATGATTTGGCTAACATGTTAAAAGAATTAGAAGCATAATTACCTATAACATAAGTCCAGTGTTTAACCGTATCAGTGTCATGCCACTCATCACCTTCATGCAGTTTGGTATGATGAACTTTTTCGCAAAGGTTTTGTACTTCGTGAAGTTCTGATGCAAATAGTTTGAAGAACTTGTCAGCAGGTGTTTTGATCCCAAGTTCTGTAATAAGTTTACCAAAGAGGACCATTTCTTGGGTAGATAAACAAGAGAGAGAAGAGCAAAGGTTGATGTGAGGAAAATATATGCAACTCCGCGACTTAAATAGAAAAATTGGATTACATTATCTATGGGTATCAAATTAAATTACTTTCTTTTTGTATGATCATTTTGAATTAAATTATTGATTGTGTGGGTTCAATTTGTTTAATATGAATATCTCAAAATCTCTAAAATTGTAAAACCACTAATTTTAATAAATTTTGATTTTTTTTTATATTTAAGGTGATGTGTATTGTGAGGGATCAATTAAATCTTTCATAAGTGAAACTAAAAAATAATTAATAGATTTGTTACGTTTTGAAACTAGAGTTGTAGTATATCGATGATGAGAAATTCTGAATTGACAGTGTTGATCTCTGATACGGTAACGCAGAGTATACCTACAAAGTTATCACTCCAACAGTCTAGTCATTTTAGAGTTCTAGATGAGTGTAGAAAAAGTGGAGATCAAAAAACTATACCCTTGAATATCGTATGTGACGACTTTTATATGTTGAGTTGTTTTGAGTGGATATGTATTGGATTGGGCCTTGCCTTTTTGAGCTTTTGGTCAGTCAAAAACAGTTGCGCCCGAGGCTTGTAAGACGTATATTAGTTTGAGAATTCTTTGAAGTTGTGACAAGTCTTTGCGAATGATGTTTGCTCTTGGATAGAAGTGGAAACACTTTGGATTAGTTAGAAAATAGTTGAGAACTTGCGTAATAAATGCCTTCCCATCGTTGAAACGTTTCGCTACTCATTTTGAGCGTGTGGCTCTAGGGACACATGTTAGGGCACAATTTCTCTACCTAGGATACTCTAGTACTTTTGACCCTTCAATTTCCCTGATGGGACAACTGGTCTGCTACCTCTAGATCTTTTTTAACTTTTAATTTGGACCATTGATTTATAATCAATTTCCATATAAAAGACAGGTTTTTGCTCCAAAAGTTTCTTTTTTTCCTTCAGTAGCTACTCAACGCTAACTTCTTTTTCCTCGGTTCGTTTGTCATTTCCCTTGTTCCAGCGTTTAAAACTTTTTATTGTTGCCTCACTCGTGGGTTGCTTTTCTTTCTTAATCCCATTCGATGACACACCACTATCTTTCCATGTCTGTTGTTATGGTTAACCCAGGAAATCTTCCCGCGAACAATGCTCTTGAGTTTGCTAGCGATAAGTCTTAGTCGTCTACAGGAGGCGATAATCTCAAACACATGGACCTATTATACGCCTTTAACTTTCCTATCCCTTTCTTTAATTATTCCCACAATAATTCTTGGTCGGGGATGGATTGTTTCGATGATTAAGGCGTTTTACCGTTGAGCGAAACCCCCATACAGGCTGCTTCTTTAGCTCGTGTCGAATTTAACTTAACTCTTGTTCTCTTTGTGATAAGGGCACGAAAGATTGGTTCTCCATTCACTCTGTCTCGAGAAATCCTTCTCGTCAATGTTCCATCCCTACTGATAAAACTGACTTATTTTGTGATATAGACATGGAAACTATCCAACCTGAAGACTTGATGCCGGTAACATATATGAGCAATTATTCTTGGGCGGACCCTATTTATCTAGGCATAGTTTCCCCTTATATTTAGGAGGTTGATGCGAGGAAAGCCATCATTGATGTGGGTTCTTTTTTATATTGGTCAATCTCTATTATTCCTACCAATAAAAGGATATGCAGTAAATTCAATAGGTACTCTATTCCTTTTTATGAATGTATCTTCAAAAATTTGGGTGTCCAACTTCCTTTGACTACTTTTGAGAATGAGGTACTAGATCACATTCTCTTTTCTCCTTTGCAAATCCATTTGGTTGCTTGGGCTTTGGTGATGTTATTTCAATATTGATATGTATACCAGGGGCACATGGATTCAACCTCGAAGAACCTTTTATTTTATTTTTTCTTTGTGAATACCAGAGGTACATGAATACCAGGGTCACAATGATTCAACCTCATGGGTTAGTTTCCCTCCATCAAGTAAATGACAAGATCTTCAATGTTTACATAAATAGATGGAAGAAGTTCAACTTGACTATTTCTTGGCTACCCCCATCTCAGTAGCCGCTCATACGAAATTTTGTGTTATTCCATCTCCCCCTCGAGACCAATTAGGTGTACTCACAAAATTATACGCCTCTAGTCCTTGTACCACCTTGCAGAACCAAGTGGCTCCTAATATGTTTTGTATGATTCTCTTACTTTTGTAGAGAAAACCATGATGGCAACATTGCTTTCATTTTCTTCCGAAGAGATAAGATATTGGGATATTGCGGGTGTGTAATCTCCTGAGGTGAGGAAGAACCTCTTTGGTATTTGATATGTCATCTTTCTATTTGATTGTTTGTTGATTTGTATCATGCTTACCTCCTCAATTTTCCTTTCTTTTAGATGAGATTAAGTGGTCTAGTGCAGTGTGACTACAAAGGTCTAATTCCATCAAGTGATCAAGAGACTTATGGCCACTTGACTGGATAGTGGAAGCAGGTAAATGTCAAGTGATTAATTCATCAAAGATGACTTTGATCAGTCAATCAATTAGGGACATGACCAAGATATGATTCACAAACACATGAATTTATTAATGAGTAATAGCATAAAGAAATTAAAAGGTTAACATGTATATTAATTTCTAAAAAAGAACCAATCTAGAATTAATCCTAATCACACACGAACTATGGCTAACTATGATTATTATTTTCGAGCAAGAAAACTTGTCCTATGAGACGAAAAACTAAATCCTAAATATTCTAAGTACTGACATGAATTTTTCAAAGTATTTTATTTTTAATAAGAAAAGTAAAATGTATCTTTTATATATTAAAAAGTGTATTGCAAAAAAATAAATGTGTATAAAAAGGATTATGAATGAACTAAAATGTGTTAAAATGTATTAAAAATGTGGAGAAAAGCACACAATTCAAGAACAAAAAGATGAAAATAATAAAAGAAATAGCAGGGGGTGAAATAGATCAGAGGGGCATGTGGATAGCAAAATGGTGTTGGGCTTCAGCAAGGGAAGCCCAAGGTTGGCGTAAGTTCAAAGGGATGTGTATATGGGAAATTAGGGGTGATGTGAGCAAAGGTTTACGGGCCTATGCGCTTGAGCCCAACCGAGTGTCCAAGGGGAGAATGAAGTATCATCAGATTCATTTCCTATTCTTGTTTCGCGTTCAACTTGCTTCCTCCCCCCTCACTTTCAAAAATTCTACCACCATTGTAGCTTGTGCTTCGCCGCGCCGGAGGGGGCGAAGATAGTCCAGAATGACCATTAAGACCACCAAGATCAACCTCTAAGCTGTTGGTGTAAGCCCTAGAGGCCAATACTTTTGGTACTTGTATCGAATTATTTATTAATAATAAAAGGATTTTTCATTATTACGTTTGTTTAATAAAGTCCCTAGAATAGCTAGTCTGTTTAATGTATCAAGTATGACTTAATCATGAGATCACGTTAAACATAAGGACACTATTCTTAAAGTAACCGTAGTCGAGCTTTATTGTGAAGTGGGATGACATTAAAGAATTAAGACTATTATGTATATAGACTGATGATCACATCTCATGGATCATGGATAAGAAGTTATCAAGTCTTAAACATAGGTATGAATATTAAGAGTAATATTTATACCGGATTGACCCGCTATGAGAATACTATATAGAAAGTTATGCAAAGTGTCATAAGTTATTCTCATGGTGATAATGGTGTATACCACTCTTCGACCTGAAACCACTATGGACCCTAGATGTAGAGTCGAGTGCTTTATTGTTGATCAAACGTTGTCCGTAACTGGATAACCATAAAGACAGTTGATGGGTACTCCACGAAGCATGCTGAGGGACATGAGTGACCTAGATGGAATTTGCCCATCCTGCATAACAGGATAAATGTCTATGGGCCCAATATTGAACTGGACAAGGATGACACGGTCTATGCCTTGTGTTCAATATAGACATAAGGGAAAAAGGGTAATTATACACATAAGTATTATCACAGAAGGAATTGTCAGATCACATGACATTTTCGTGTCTTGGGTAGCAGTGATGTGTTGCTAGATACCGCTCACTGTTTATTATGTTAAAT
Source organism: Lathyrus oleraceus (assembly GCF_024323335.1). Lineage (NCBI taxonomy): Eukaryota > Viridiplantae > Streptophyta > Magnoliopsida > Fabales > Fabaceae > Lathyrus > Lathyrus oleraceus. The sequence goes on along the minus strand of NC_066582.1, from coordinate 380,587,141 downwards.
ACATGATTTAATATAATTGCCAATGCCACGAAAACCTACAGGATCACACACAAAGGACGGATTGATGAGAGATAGAGTAACTAAGGAACACCGTAAGGTATGGTCCCCTTAAGTGAATTATAGAACATCGTAAAGGTACGGTGTACTTAAGTAGAATACGAAATATGGTAAGGTACCATGAGCTTAAGTGATTTTGGGCATATTATAAGATATGGGCCAAAATACACTTAAGTGGGCTTTTTAGCTTGAAGCCCACACAAGTGGTTCTATAAATAGAACCCTTGTGCAGAAGCATTCATTGCGGTTGCATTATTTTCGTTTTCTCTCTCTCTCTCTCTCTCTCTCTCTCTCTCTCTCTCTCTCACTCAAAGCCTTCATTCGTACCAGCTAGCACTGTGATTGAAGGAATCCGTTCGTGTGGACTGAGTAGAGTCGTTATCATCGTTCAACGTTCGTGATCGCTCTGTGGATCTGCATCAAAGGTTTTGATCGTCACAAGAGATCTGCACCAAAGGTTTCAATCGTCACAAGAGGTAAATATTCTATCACTGATCATGATCATTCGTAAGGATCTCTAAAGGAGAAAATTTTAATTTCCGCTGCGTTTTGGATCGCAATTCTCCTTCAGTGGTATCAGAGCCACTTACGAAACCATGAATCGGATAGCTATTTATTTTCTGTATTAATATGATTAAAAGACAGAATGAATCAATTAATTAAACGGGTAATTAAATTTGGCATCATGAGTGTACGAGTTGGATGAATGATATTGACTATGCTTCGGAACCGACATTAGTATGGTGAAGCAGCGATACATCGATCGTCCATAGGTTACACAATTAAGATCGATCAACTTATATATGATATAAGTAATCCTAATGCAAAGTACGGTATATATGATATATTGTTTCTGTTTCGTTCATTCAAACACTAAATGGTTGTTTTCCTTTGAGCGATCAATGGTCATTTGCTTCAGAATCCGACATTAGTATGGTGAAGCAATGACCTGTTGATCAATCATACTGAATCAACAATCGAGGTGTGTTTGACGGTCTGAAATTGGTGCATTAGGGTTAGTGACGACGCAAGGGTTGTGCCGTCAAGGAGTTGTGAATTGAGGGCTTGTTGGAATACGTCTGCTGACTGTTTCAAAGCGCTGGTTTTCAGTCGCGTGATGATCGTCATGGACTTGTGACGTTCGTAACAAGCTGGACGTGACGGTCGTCACGTGCTTTGTGACGGTCGTCACATTCACAGATACAGAATTCTAGGCGTTTCTGTTTTTGGCCGCGTGACGTTCGTCATGGGCCTGTGACGGTCGTAACATGCTTGTGACGGTCGTCACACTCACAGAGTCCGAATTCTCGGGGTTTCTGTTTTGTGACTGCGCAAGAGTTGTGTTGATGCAAAACGATGTCCATTTCAAATGAATTGTTCATTAAAATTTTTGGACAGGGGCGCTGCCCCTCCAACCCCGCAAGGGGCGCTGCCCCCTTGACCCCTGTCTAACTCTGCGTAGTATGATCGGTCGCCGAAATTTAATTTGGTTTTAATACATTAAAGGAATTAAAAATTAATAATAATAATAATGTGTTTATCATTATTGCCTTATGGTGATCAGTTCTGCCCTTAGTCTTCCTTCATTTTGTTTTGGGTTTTTTAAATACGATCTGCGTGTCGTGCCTCTCCTTTTAATCTCTTAATGTAACTTCTTTTCTCATCTCAATCCCTCGTATGTATAACGAGTTTCTTCTGTAATGTAATGTTATGAAGGAAGAGAAGAAGACAATGTTATGAAGAAAGAGAAGATTTCAATATCAAAGGAGGACAACCTTGAAGATCAAAGAAGGACAGCCTTGAAGATCTTGCTTGGAGAAGCTTAGATCGTTATTAGGTTAGCTTAGGTTCTCTCATTGGCTTGGGAGAACAATTGCGCTAGGGGCCATAACTGTTTCATTATGTATGTTGATGCATGTGTATGTATGTTGATGCATGTGAATATATGTTGATGCATGTGAGAGACAATTTATATGATAAATAAGCCGGTGAGATCATAATAATTACAATTCCCTCAAATTAAATGTTAAGTTTATGCTTTCCAAGTTTTAGCACTCATCAAGACTAGTATCAGATAATGTAGGTTTTGCCTACGCGAGGTGCATGTTCTATATTAGTAAGGTGCGATGGGATAATTGTAATATCCAATTGCTAAAACAATGGGTCAAACTTAACTAAATAAATTATAATAAGGTTATATATGTTTAGAAGCAAGAGTTGGGAATGATCCATATGATGGATTGGAATAAGGAGTTATTCACCCAACTGAAATTTTCGAGAGTTGTATGAGATACAATTGGAAGGAGTTCCTACCTAAATAACCTAGTTTTATGTAATCCGCCTACGCGGACTTAGAACAAAGTGAAATATGGATCTCGACCCACTAGAAAATCTTCCAACGGGATTTTCCGAATCAAATGATGAGGGTCATTTGTTTTGAGTAAAATAGTGGGAGCATATTTAATTAAAGGCCTAATTAAATATGTTATTGATACTTGTATTTTCATTAATTCTTATGTAGATTACCATGACAACAAACACCTCTAACAACATCTTGCGATCAATCCTTGACAAGGAAAAATTGTCTGGGACAAATTTCCTGGATTGGCACCGAAACCTGAGGATTGTCCTCAAACATGATAAAAAATTGTATGTCTTGGAGAAACCTGTTCCTGAAGAGGAACCTCCTAGTTCTGCACCTAAGGCAGAAAGAGATGCTTATAAGAAGCATGTCGATGATGGTAATGAAACTGCTTGTCTCATGCTAGCTACCATGAACTCAGAATTGCAAAAGCAACATGAGAACATGGCAGCGTTCGATATGATCGAACACTTGAAGATGCTCTATCAAGAGCAAGCAAGGCATGAGAGGTTTGAAGTTTCAAAATCCCTTTTTCAAAGCAAGTAAGCTGAGAGAGCCCCTGTAAGTCCCCATGTGCTCAAGATGATTGGGTATGTGGAGAACCTTGAAAGGTTGGGTTTTCCCCTCGGAAAGGAACTTGCTACTGATTTGATCTTGCAATTGTTGCCAGATAGATTCAGTCAATTTGTCCTAAATTTCAATATGAATGATATGGATAAATCTCTTCCTGAACTGCTAAGCATGTTAAGAACAGTTGAGCAGAATCTGAAGACAAAAGGGAAGTCCATTATGATAATCGGAAATGGAAAGAGACAGAACAAAAGGCCCACCAAGCAGGGTGATAAAGGGAAAGGCAAGGAAGTTGCCAAACCCATACCCACTGTTGCTGCTTTGAAGCCTAGTGGAGGCATAGCAAAGGCAGGCACCTGCTTCCATTGCGGTAAGACCGGACACTGGAAGAGAAACTGTCCAAAGTAACTGGAAGATACGAAGAATGGAGTAGAGACTTCAACTTCAGGTACTTTTGTTATTGAAATAAATTTATCTACTTCTGCATCATGGGTATTAGATACTGGATGCGGTTCTCACATTTGTATAAATGTGCAGGGGCTAAAAGGAAGTAGAGATTTGGAAAAAGGTGAAGTTGACCTACGAGTTGGCAATGGAGCAAAGGTTGCTGCTTTAGCCATAGGAACTTATGTATTAACTTTACCTAGTGGTTTAATAATTCAGTTAGAGAACTGTTATTATGTACCTGCAATTAGCAGGAATATTATTTCCATTTCTTGTTTGGACAAGTTTGGTTTTTCATTTATAGTAAAGAATAATTGTTGCTCAATTTATTTGAATGATATATTCTATGCTACTGCACAAATGAGCAATGGACTGTATGTCCTTGATCTCGAAATGCCTATATATAACATTAATACTAAAAGGATGAAACCTAACGAGTTAAATCCAACTTACCTTTGGAATTGTCGATTAGGCCACATAAATGAGAAACGCATTTCCAAACTCCATAAAGATGGACTCTTGGACTCTTTTGATTATGAATCATATGACACATGCAGATCTTGTTTAATTGGAAAGATGACAAAGTCTCCATTCACAGGAAAAGGTGAAAGAGCGAATGATCTTTTGGGCCTAATACATACTGATGTATGTGGACCACTGAACATACCAGCCAGAGGAGGTTTTCAGTACTTCATCACATTCACTGATGATTTCAGTAGATATGGTTATGTGTATTTAATGAAACACAAATCAGAGTCCTTTGAAAAGTTCAAGGAATTCAAGAATGAAGTACAAAACCAACTAGGTAAGAATATTAAAACTCTTCGATCAGATCGAGGTGGTGAGTGTTTAAGCCTAGAGTTTGATGACCATCTGAAAGAGTGTGGGATCCTATCCCAACTTACTCCTCCTGGAACACCCCAATGGAATGGTGTATCAGAGAGAAGAAATCGAACCCTGTTAGACATGGTCCGATCCATGATAAGTCACGCCGATCTTCCAAACTCCTTTTGGGGACATGCACTATTGACAGCAGCTTACACACTTAACCGTGTTCAATCCAAAAAGGTTGAGAAGACACCATATGAGATATGGAGTGGTAAGAAACCACATATGTCTTACATAAAGATTTGGGGTTGCGAGGTTTATGTGAAACGACAAATTTCAACTAAGCTTGAGCCCAAATCTGACAAATGCTTATTTGTGGGGTATCCTAAAGAAACAAGAGGGTATTACTTCTACAATCCTTCTGAGGGCAAAGTGTTTGTCGCTCGAACTGGAGTTTTCCTAGAAAGGGATTTCATTTCCAAAGGAACCAGTGGGAGGAAAGTAGAGCTTGAAGAAATTCAAGAATCACAAAGCATAGATACACCTATGGAGGAATTAGAGCAGGAAACACAAGAAGTTGTGGAAGAGCAACCTGCTCAAGTAGAACAAGACCAGCGTAGGTCAAGCAGGATACGTCAATTACCTGAGAGATATGGATATCTCATAACTGATCAAGGTGATGTATTACTCATGGATCAAGATGAGCCTGTGACCTACCAAGAGGCCATAACTGGTCCCGAGTCTGAGAAGTGGCTAGAAGCCATGAAATCTGAAATGGATTTCATGTACACAAACCAAGTTTGGACCTTGGTAGAGCCTCCTGTAGGAGTTAACCCTATAGGATGCAAGTGGGTCTTCAAAAAGAAGACTGACATGGATGGTAAGGTACATACCTATAAGGCAAGACTGGTTGCAAAAGGATATAAACAAATTCATGGGATTGACTATGATGAAACCTTTTCACCAGTTGCAATGCTTAAATCTGTTCGGATTTTACTTGATATCGCTGCATATCATGATTATGAAATATGGCAGATGGATGTCAAAACTGCTTTCCTTAATGGAAATCTTCTTGAGGATGTGTACATGACACAACCTAAAGGATTTGACATACCAGAGGAAGCCCAAAAGATATGTAAGTTACAAAGATCAATCTATGGATTGAAGCAAGCTTCCAGAAGCTGGAATCTTTGTTTTGATGAAACAGTAAAACAATATGGATTCATCAAGAACGAAGATGAACCTTGTGTCTACAAGAAGGTTAGTGGGAGCATGATCGTTTTCCTGGTATTATATGTAGATGACATATTACTCATTGGAAACGATATCCCTACCCTACAACAAGTAAAGTCTTGGTTGGGGAAATGCTTTTATATGAAGGACCTAGGTGAAGCAGCCTATATATTAGGAATCAGAATCTATAGAGATAGATCACAAAAACTGCTTGGCCTAAGTCAGAGTACATACATAGACAAAGTGTTGAGACGCTTTAATATGCATGATTCCAAGAAAGGATTCATACCTATGCAACATGGCCTGTGTCTATAAAAAAGACAATCCCCTTTAACTAAGGAAGAAAGGGATCGCATGAATAAGATTCCATATGCATCTGCAATAGGATCTATCATGTATGCCATGTTATGTACTCGACCAGATGTATCGTATGCTTTAAGTGCAACGAGTAGGTACCAATCTGATCCTGGTGATGATCACTGGGTAGCTGTCAAGAATATCCGTAAGTATTTAAGAAGGACTAAGGACTCATTCTTGATATATGGAGGTCAGGAAGAGTTGGCTGTAATTGGATACACCGATGCTAGCTTCCAGACAGATAAGGATGACTTTAGATCGCAATCTGGTTATGTGTTTTGCTTAAACGGTGGCGCTGTGAGCTGGAAAAGTTCAAAGCAAGATACAGTTGCTGATTCTACAACCGAGGCCGAGTATATTGCTGCCTCAAGTGTAGCAAAGGAAGTTGTTTGGATCAAAAAGTTCATTAGTGAACTTGGCATAGTTCCTAGCATTGTGGATTCCATTGGTCTCTACTGTGATAACAATGGTGCTATCGCACAAGCCAAGGAGCCTAGATCTCATCAACGATCCAAACACATACTTAGGCGTTATCATATCATTCGAGAGATAATAGATAGAGGAGATGTGAAAATATGCAGAGTACCTACACTTGACAATATTGCTGACCCACAGACAAAGCCTCTTGCGCAGCAGAAGCATGATGGCCATACTAGATCTATGGGTATTAAGGGTATGCCTGATTGGCTCTAGTGCTAGTGGGAGATTGTTGGTGTAAGCCCTAGAGGCCAATACTTTTGGTACTTGTATCGAATTATTTATTAATAATAAAAGGCTTTTTGTTTATTACGTTTGTTTAATAAATTCCCTAGAATAGCTAGTCTGTTTAATGTATCAAGTATGACTTAATCATGAGATCACGTTAAACATAAGGACACTATTCTTAAAGTATCCGTAGTCGAGCTTTATTGTGAAGTGGGATGACATTAAAGCATTAAGACTATTATGTATATAGACTGATGATCACATCTCATGGATCATGGATAAGGAGTTATCAAGTCTTAAACATAGGTATGAATATTAAGAGTAATATTTATACCGGATTGACCCGCTATGAGAATACTATATAGAAAGTTATGCAAAGTGTCATAAGTTATTCTCATGGTGATAATGGTGTATACCACTCTTCGACCTGAAACCACTATGGACCCTAGATGTAGAGTCGAGTGCTTTATTGCTGATCAAACGTTGTCCGTAACTGGATAACCATAAAAATAGTTGATGGGTACTCCACGAAGCATGCTGAGGGACATGAGTGACCTAGATGGAATTTTCCCATCCTGCATAATAGGATAAATTTCTATGGGGCCAATATTGAACCGGACAAGGATGACACGGTCTATGCCTTGTGTTCAATATAGACATAAGGGCAAAAGGGTAATTATACACATAAGTATTATCACAGAAGGAATTCTCAGATCACATGACATTTTCGTGTCTTGGGTAGCAGTGATGTGTTGCTAGATACCGCTCACTGTTTATTATGTTAAATACATGATTTAATATAATTGCCAATGCCGCGAAAACCTACAGGGTCACACACAAAGGACGGATTGATGAGAGATAGAGTAACTAAGGAACATCGTAAGGTACGGTGCCCTTAAGTGAATTGTAGAACATGGTAAAGGTACGGTGTACTTAAGTAGAATACGAAATATGGTAAGGTACCATGAGCTTAAGTGATTTTGGGCATATTATAAGATATGGGCCAAAATACACTTAAGTGGGCTTTTTAGCTTGAAGCCCACACAAGTGGTTCTATAAATAGAACCCTTGTGCAGAAGCATTCATTGCGGTTGCATTATTTTCGTTTTCTCTCTCTCTCTCTCTCTCTCTCTCTCTCTCTCTCTCACTCAAAGCCTTCATTCGTACCAGCTAGCACTGTGATTGAAGGAATCCGTTCGTGTGGACTGAGTAGAGACGTTGTCATCGTTCAACGTTCGTGATCGCTCTGTGGATCTGCATCAAAGGTTTTGATCGTCACAAGAGATCTGCACCAAAGGTTTCAATCGTCACAAGAGGTAAATATTCTATCACTGATCATGACCATTCGTAAGGATCTCTAAAGGAGAAAATTTTAATTTCCGCTGCGTTTTGGATCATGACCATTCGTAAGGATTAAGACCACCAAGATCAACCTCTAAGCCTCCCCTATCCTAATCTCTTAATAATTTTGACAAATTTTACTGAAATGCTTCAAAATGCACCAAAATAGATCAAGAACCCTGAGGCTTAAATATCAAAATTAAACGAAAATGAAGGGGAATCAAGTCAATCCATGTTGGGGCTTTGATTCCCCCTCAATGAAGTCTACATGTTGTTATAAAAATCGAGCAAGCAAAGGAGGTAGTGGAGGATGTTACTACCTTGCAAGATCGAGATTTGTCCTAAGAGATGTTGAAGAATCCAAAATTGAATATGGAAGTGGAAATACTAGAGGAAAACACTCTAGGTAGCTTCGAACTCCTTAGCTATGTTCACACTAGTTTCTTCTCCTTCTCCTTCTTTAAAGACACAATTTGTATGATACTATTATTACTTTGTGTTCTTGTTGTTATGTGTTATATGAAGAGAGTGATGAATTGATTAAGAAAATTGAAGAGAGATAAAGAATTTATAGTAGGTGTGAGAGTGGTGTAGTGAGTTTGTGAAATATGATTCTCAGATTGTGATATGTGGAAATGTGATTCATGATTGTGATTGAGAGAGAGTGAAATTTATGGAATGATCCAGGTTGAAAAATGATTATTGATCCCTAAAGCTTAAAGGAGATGAATTGTTACATATAGTAGAGTTGGATAACCGAATTGGGTAGGTTGGGTCAAGTAGTTAGAAATTTTAGGGCACAGTTTATTATGATGAAGCTTGTTTCATCAATGGAGAAAAATAACAGAAGAAGAGATAAAGATTAACAGAAGAAAAGAGAAAGATTAGCAGAAGGAAAGAGAAAGAAATATCAAGAAAGAGGAATCATTGATTATTAGATTGTGTACATGTGGCAATACATCACTTATATATTACAATCTTATCTCATAACCACCAATCACAATAGAGCTAACTAACTAACTAACCATACAACTAATAACCAACTGTATTAATCATCTAGCTTAATCTATAATGATCAAAGTGGTTAATCTCAACAGCCCCTCTAAAGCTAAGCATGGTGAATGTTGATCACACCAAGCTTGGAAATAAACTTGTTGAAGGTTAAAGTTGGTAACGCCTTGGTTAGAAAATCAGCAAGTTGTTCATGAGTGGAAATAGGTAGGAGCCGAAGTAAGCCTTGCTGAAGCTTTTCAAGGACCAAGTGGCAATCGATCTCGAGATGTTTAGTTCGTTCATGAAATACCAGATTAGACGCAATATGCATTGCGCTTTGGCTGTCACAATAGAGAAGAGGGAGTTTGGTACATGTGATATGCAGCTCCTTCATAAGAACTATCAACCAAAGCAATTCACATATGGCAAATGACAACGCCCGATACTCAGCCTCCGATGATGATCTGGAAATAGTATCCTGCTTCTTTGTATGCCGCGATATGAGAGAAGTACCAAGGAAGAAACAATATCCTGAAAAGGATCTCCTTGAATCAATGCAGCCTGCCCAATCAGAATCTGACAAGCCAAGAAGTTGCAGTTCAGCATTCCTTCGAAACAATATTCCTCTACCAGAGTTGTTCTTCAAGTAGCGTATGATTCTACAAGCAGCATGGTAGTGTGCCATTGTTGGATTGTGAAGAAACTGGCTAAGTTGTTGCGTGGCATGTCTGGACGTGTGGTGTTGAGGTACAGCAGACAGCCTATTAATCGTCTGTAAGCTCCAATATCTTCAAAAGCTTTGCCACTATCAACATGTAGTTTAACTGATGGATCAATAGGTGCGGGAGCTGGTTTGGATCCAAGCATACCAGATTCCTGCAAGAGATCAAGACAGTACTTTCGTTGTGATAGTGAAATCCCTGCCTTTGAATGAGCAACTTCGAGGCCAAGAAAATACTTGAGTATGCCCAGGTTTTTGATGCTGAAATTTTCATCTAGAATGAGTTTAATACGATCAAATTCAGACATAGAGGTTCCAGCTAGGATTATGTCATCAACATAGACTAAAATGGCTGTAAAGTGAGCATCTATTTTCAAAGTGAAGAGGGAATAATCAGACGTAGACTGAGTGTATCCTTGCTGAAGTAATAGAGCTGTTAGCTTTTCATACCATTTGCGACTGGCTTGTTTCAGACCATATAAACTCTTTTGGAGTTTGCATACTTGATTGGGCTTGTGGCATGTAACACCTTCAGGTATAGTCATATATACATCTTCCTACAATTCCCCATGTAGAAAGGCATTTTTAACATCAAGTTGATGTAAAAACCAATTATTGATGGCTGCAGTTGCAAGAAGGGTTCTGACAGTGGTAAGCTTTGCTACAGGTGAGAAAGTGTCAAAGAAGTCAAGCCCTTCAATTTGGTTGTAACCTTTGGCAACAAGTCTAGCTTTATACCTCTCTATTGTGCCATCTGCTCTATGCTTCACTTTGAAAACCCATCTGTTACCAATTGGTTTGACATGTGGTAGCAGATCAACTATGTTCCAAGTTCTATTCTTGTCTAATGCATCTAATTCAGACTTCATGGCCTTGATCCAATGTTCAGACAAACATGCTTCTTTGTAGTTATTTGGCTCATGTGTAAGAGTGATATTGGATGCAAAAACACGATGAGATGCAGACAAAAAATGCAGGGAATCATAATTTGAAATAGGGTAATTAGTTTTGGTTGTACCTGATGATGACTTGACTGCTGATGCATCAGATGTATTGCACACATAATCTGAAAGATAATGAGGTGTATGTTTAGCTCTAACAGGCCTAGATTGGATGTTGTCAATATCTGGTGTATTAGGGACAGATTGAGTGTCATGGTTCTCATTAGTATTTTCTAAAGATTCAGGGTGAATGTTAGAATGGTGCAGTGTGTCAATGGTTGTGTTAGGATGATGCTCATGTTCCTCAGCTGTGGATTCAATGTTTTGTGATGGAACATGTATGATAGGTTCATTTTGTGGTGAGTCATGGGGATCTTTGTAAGGATGGTAGTTCCAATTAGTGGAATTGACATTTGAATAAGGGAAAATATGTTCATGATGTATGACATTTCTAGAAACAAGAATTGTATGACTGTTAACGTCATAGAGTATCACACCCTTCATACCATTCTTGTATCCTAAGAAAACACATTTTTGACCTCTTGGCTCAAGTTTTGTTCTATGCATATATAGTGTGGATGCAAAAGCAAGAGATCCAAACACTTTGAGACTATGCCTATCTGGATGTGCATTGTGCAATATGAAATAAGGAGAAAGATTGTTTAAAACTTGTGTAGGGAGTTTATTTATAATGAATGTTGCATGCAAAATAGCATATGACCAGAATTCCTTTGGATGTTTTGATTGAAAAAGAAGCGCTCTTCCAACATTTAGTAAATGCTGATGTTTCCTCTCCACTCGACAATTTTGTTGTGGAGATTCAACACAACTGGTTTGATGAATGATTGCCTTAGATGCAAAAAATTCAGGGATGTTAAACTTAAAACCATTATCAGTTCTGATAGTTTTGACATGAAGCTTATGTTGATTTTCTATGAGATTGACAAAGTTTATAACATGTTGTCTAGCTTCAGATTTGACTTTCATTAATGTTATCCATGTATATCTGGTACAGTCATCGATAACAGTTAAAGAATATGAATGACCATGTAAAGATTGGACTGCAAGGGGTCCCTAAATGTCAAAATGGATCAAGTCATAAGGGTGTGCAACCCTATTATTACTAACAATATAAGGAAGTTTTCTTTGTCTAGCATAGCAACAGACATCACAGACATCTTTACGATTAACTTTGATAAAAGGAAATTGGGAATGTAGGTACAATAATCTATTTTGAGATAAGTGTCCTAATCTAAAATGCCATAAGGCTTTATCAGGTAAGATGACATTGGCTGCTAGGGCAGAAGTTAAATCAGGTGTGTGTGTAGCAGGTGAATCATTATCTCTCAGTGTTAGATAGTACAATCCATCTTTCTGCTCAGCAAAACGAGTCATCTTCATGGTCATTTTGTCCTGTGTGACACATTGTGATTTGAGGAAATTGACATTATAATTAGAGGATTCACACAACTTTGAAACAGATAATAAGTTTAGAGAAAATTCAGAGATCAAAAGAACATTATGCACAATGAAATCAGGAGAAAAATAAACTGTGCCAGAGTGGTTAGCAACAAGGCATTGTCCATTTGGAAATCTAACAGTGATGGGGATAATTTTCTTATGTGAATGAAACCATTGGACAAAACTACATATGTGATAAGTAGCTCCTGAATCAATGATCCAAGAACTACTACTACTACTATGCATGCAATGATATGTGTTACCTGTTGATGGATGACCAACAACAACTTGGTTGGAAGAAGCATGTCCTGAAGATTGGCCAAGACTTGATTTCTGAATTAGATCCATTAGAGCACTGGATTGACCTTGAGTCATAGGTGAATTGTCACTTTGAATGTCAGCACCATGAGATGAAGATCCATCATTATTTCCATCTGATACCACATTGTTAGCTGAATTCTGAAACTGTTTCTGCATATGAGGTGGAACACCATGTTTCTTGAAGCAATTTTCAACAGTGTGGTTAGTCTTGCCACAAAATGTGCAAACGCGAACACCATGCTTGAATGCATTATTTCTTGCTCTAAATCTCTTGGAATCAGCAACATTAATTAGTGTTTGAGACTTATCATTGGAATAGGGAGCTGAATTTGTCGCTCATGTTGAATAACCATGGAGAATATCTTATTCATAGTTGGCAAAGGATCCATTAACAAGATTTGGGACTTCACTACAGCAAATTGGTCATTTAAACCAGTCAAGAATATGATAATTTGCAATAGCTCGTGATGAGATCTTGCACTGCGCATAGCTTCACAGGAACACTTTATGCAACAAGTACAAGTTGGTAAAGGCAAATACAGATCCAGTTCTTCCCAAAGAATTTTAAGATCAGAGAAAAAATCAGTTACTGATTTGGTTTCTTGCTTTAGGTTGTAAATTTCTTGCTGCAGCTCAGAAATACATATGAGATCACCCTGGGAAAACCATTCTTTCAAATTGTTCCATACATCAAGCGCGTTCTCCATGAAAACTATAGACTGTGAAAAATTGAATCTAAAACAGAATTCATGATCCAAGAATGTACAAGCATGTTGCAGCGATTCCAAGCATGCAGAGATGGATCGAAAGAATCAACTAGAATAGGAAGAGATCCATCAATGAACTCAATCTTCATTTTGCCACCAAGAGCCCTCTTCATGCTTAGAGCCCATGAATGATAGTTGGAACCAGTGAGTTTCGAAAGAACTGTAACGGAACCAGGGCCATCGCTGGGGTGGACAAAGTAGGGTGAAGTTTGATCCAAAGCAGGATCAGTTGATGAAGATGAAGCTCGAGAATGGGCCATGGATGCAGAAGGAAGTGAATGAAGAAATGAAATGGTATAAAAGGATTCAGTTGGATAGCAGCGGAAGGAGGATCGAATTGGCAAATGATACCATATTATGATGAAGCTTGTTTCATCAATGGAGAAAAATAACAGAAGAAGAGATAAAGATTAACAGAAGAAAAGAGAAAGATTAGCAGAAGGAAAGAGAAAGAAATATCAAGAAAGAGGAATCATTGATTATTAGATTATGGACATGTGGCAATACATAACTTATATATTAAAATCTTATCTCATAACCACCAATCACAATAGAGCTAACTAACTAACTCACCATACAACTAATAACCAACTTTATTAATCATCTAGCTTAATCTATAATGATCAAAGTGGTTAATCTCAACACAGTTAGTGTTAAAAAATTCAGTGAAGAATTTAATTATGAGAATTAGCACAGTTAGATTTTCTGTTAGATTGTTAGTTTGAAACTGAACTAGTTTAGTGCTATAGCTGAATCAATTATTGAATGAGTTAGTTTATGACATGTTCGTGTGTTAGTGAAGTGTTAATGAATGTTAGGAATTTGAATGAGATAGTTAGTGAAGTGTTGATATATTGGTTTAAACTTATAAGTGTTATGGATAGCTAGTGATGTAAAATATTAGTGATATTGAATGAGATGCAGGCTATTATGAATTGGAGTTGTTATAACTGATATGTGCTGTTTTAAATTGAATGCCATGTGAAATGAGTTTTGTGAAAATGACACTACAATACTGAACATGGCATTATGGCGCACATGTAACCGGTTAACCGATTACTAATAAGTTAACTTGCCTTGGATATCTATATTTGAATTGGGATGGGGGATTGATATGCTTGATTGAGGTCTGAGCTGGTTTGGATTTATATGGCATGATGTTATGAAATTGGGTTGATATGGAAGTTAGTAGGTAGGTTAGAAGTTTAATGAGATTGCTTCAATTTATCACATGCATAACTAACATTGTTATGCATTTTGAACTATTATAACAGTTAGTGGTTGTTACATGGAATTGAACTGGAAAATGTTAGTGAAATTAGTGTTAATTATTGGAAATGCTATGCTAGATGATTGAACTAATGTGGAACTGTTTGGTGTTAGACATGGATTATTAAGGGTCAATTATAGAAGAATTAGTTAGGTCGTTTGGCTTAATTGGGTGAATTTGGAAGTGTTATGGGAGTGGAAATTTATGAAGTAAATTGGCCTATGTTGAACTGTTAAGAGATGATGCAGTGAAGTTGGGTTGACTAAACATGGCATCATGGGTAACTAGTTAATCGGTTACCAACACAACATTGGCTTAAAAATGTTAGATGATGTGTACTTTATGTTAAGTTGGTATGGAGCCATTTAGATTGCTCCATTAGTTCAGGTGCTTTGGATTAAATGTTTGGATTGGAATTGGTTATCCTTTTTTTGGCATGGTTATGCATGAATTGTAATGGTTATGTGTGTCTATGCATATATGTGAATTGTGCCTTGGTTTCTTGTGTGCTTATGCATGAATTATAATTGATCATGTCATATTGGATGGTATATTTTGCAGGGCCGGTGTATGTGATAAGATGGCTTGGCATCATATGGACCATGTGGAAACTTTGGGCAACATTGAGACTTATGAAGAAGGCATTGGATACATAAAGACTTATGAGGGATCTTGAGAAAAAAGGAGATGGCCCAGGAATCGAGAAGAAAGAGGATAAGATTCAGGATATGTAGTTTACTTTGGTCAACTGTTTGACCAAGAAGTCAACTCTATGTCAAAATGATGTAATTTGTATAATTTTTGTTTATTTATTTATTTATTTCTTGTAATGGAATGTTAAATGTTTTTATACTAAAATGGCTTTTTGAAATGAATATGTCTTGTGTTTTAAGAATGAATTATTTTCCCTCTAAAAATGAACTTTTGAATATTTGCACTTGTACTTGAATATGCATTTGAATGACTTCTTGAGTTTGAACCTTGAATTTGAATTTGAGCATGAATCCTGAATCTTGTATGAATTTGAATTGCAATGCTTTGGACCAATTAACCATGTAAGATTCAATAAAGAATGCTAAAAAAAGTTAATATCCCATGGTTGACTTTTGTTGACAAAGATCAAACTTGCAATCAACAATCAATTCCAATCCATTCCATGGTGTAGTCGATAATGATCAAAGCCTAAGACAAAGATTAGGATTCCACAAAGACTTGATCAAAAAGATGAGCATCTCAAGCTAATATAACATAATCTCATAGGTTTGGTTCCCATGTATGCCATAGAAGAACCCTAGCTCATGAATTATCCACACTTCAATGCTTTGTATCATACATAACAAGGCCTTTGAATCAGTATTATTTATTTGAAAATGCAATTGTGTATGAATGATCTAAATAACTATGAGTATGCAGATGAATGTATCCATAAGCAGGATAAAATGAAAAGGGTTAGGCAAGTTTTGGGGTATGACAACTTCCCCTATTTAATCATATTGGACCTGATTGTATAAATGGTGATGACTGTTCGGGCATTCAAGGTAGAAGATGATTAAATACAAGAATATCCAAAAATATGTTCGTTGAGAGTGGGGTGGATGTAATGTAAGGAAGTTAAGTGTATTATCGGGGATATGGAATGGTAGACAAAATTTTATAGGTTTATCTGCTAGGGGTTGACTAGAACGTTCAGTTGGGGAAATAGTTCGACATAAACGAGTGTTGGAAAGTGAATAACACAGACGACTGTCGAAAATCAATACGGACGAGTATTGAAAAATATAAGAATAGCATGAGGTAGTGTTGGAAATCAATACAAACGAGTATCAAAAAGAAAATGTCAACACAAGCGAGTGCTGGAAATCAATACGGACAAGTATTGAAAAGAGAATGTCAACACAGACGAGTGCTGGAAGTCAATATGGATGAGCATTAAAAATAAAGTTATAACACTGATGAGTGTTGGAAATCAATGCGGAATATTATTGAAAAGAGAGCGTTGATACAAGCGAGTGTAGGTAATTAATATGAACGAGTATTGAAAAGAGAGTGGGATCAACACAAACGAGTGTTGGAAATTAATATGCACGAGTATCGAAAAGAGAATGTCAACATGGATGAGTGTTAGAAATCAATACAAACGAGTATTGAAAAGAGAATGTCAACACAGACCAGGGTTGGAAATCAATAGTGACAAGTATTGAAGAGATAATGTCAACACATATGAATATTGGATATCAATACAGATGAGAATTGTCAACATGGATGAGTATTGGAAATTAATATGGATGAGTATTGAAAAGATAATATGAACACGGACGAGTGTTGGAAATCAATACGTACGAGTATTGAAAATAGAATATCAATATGGATGAGTGTTGGTAATTAATACGGACGAGTATTAAAAAGGTAAGATCAACAAGGACGAGTGTTTGAAATCAATACACATGAGTATTGACATTTTTTAGGAACAACACAGACGAGTATTAGAAAATTATGGTTAACACAGACGAGTGTAAAAAATAGTCAAACAGACGAGTGTTTGAAAGAAATATGGTCAACACAGATGAGTGTTTGGCTTATGCTTCGTATGCAAGTTTGAATTTGTATGGATTAGTGCTTAGTCCTGATGGATATGCTACACGTTTTTAGGGATGCAATACTATGTAATGATGATTAATATATATGGAATGCCAATATAGTTGGGCTTTGTGGGATGCCAAGTAAATTGGTTTTTGAGAGATGCCAAGCAAGTTAGGCTTTAGGGAGGTGCCAAGCGAAGTTGGGTTTTGAGAGATGCCAAGCAAGTTGTGATTTTAGGGAGATGCCAAGTATGATTGGGCTTTATGGAAGTTCCAAGTGTGTTGGGCTTTAAGAAGGTGCCAAGTGAAGTCGGGATTTGAGATATGCCAAGCAAGTTGGGACTTAGGGGGATGCCAAGTATGATAGGGCTTTATGGAGGTGCCAAGTATGATTGGGCTTTAAAATTTCTTGTTTGTTTAGCAAGGCTTCATGATATGCCCGATGAATGCTATGTATGAGTGAAGTGACACAATTAATTCATGGTGATGATTTGTGTAATGATTTACCAAATGCTCATGTGGTGGGAGATGGAAGATTTGAGGCTAGGATAATGGTTATGAAGACATGATTCTATGACACCTACTTCAGGCTCAACGGTTGTTGACACACCTTTGCATTTTCCTTGAAAAATGGAGAGAACTTGTACCTTTATAGCTTATCTTTGTCCAGTTTATTGAGTATTTTCATGGATTACCCTAGTCACAAGTTATGAAACAGTCATGTCACATGACGAGATCGATCTGACTTGCCCTAGTGTCTTGAAACTGTATGCCCTGATCAATTGTCTCTTGGAGAGATTTGTCAAATCTGGACGTAATTGCCTCAGATTAACTGAATCTTGAAGTGTCTTGTCTTTTTGCTCAATATAGTCTTCATGTGTTTCTCCCCTCAGAGTAACAATTCTTCCAATTATGGAAAATTTGTTGACGTCAAGTGCTTATTCATGAATAAAATTGTTCATTTTGAAAATGATAGTTCTAATGTTATGCTTATGTCAGCTTCGAAATCCAAGTCTGTTTACTGAGATGGTGACATATTGTGAAAGAGTCACTAGTTTGAATGCCATATTGATATAAACACAAATGATAAGAAAAAAATTTAGGAGTCAGTTTTAACGCGATCTGGATGTAGCATGCTTTCGAAATAAACCATTCTTCAATTAGGTATTTTGAGGGTTATAACGTGGCATGGTTCATAGTTTCAGAATATAAGGATTTATGGCTCAAAATGTATTTTAACCCACCCATTCTCCTTGATGTTCTCTAGTCCTACATTCAGCTAGTTTGACACAAGCGTTCACTTTTCAAAAAGGGTTTTGAATGGTAGAATTGATGGTAAAGGAACCAACGAGGTCTTTGGAGTGGCAGTCACCCACGTTTTATTCTTTTATTTGTAGTCACACGAATTTTTTATTGCTGAGGATTTTTTTTATCCCTTCTTTTTCTTTTTTGTTTTTGCTTTCCCTAATTTTTTCCTAGACTGATTTTTCGAGTTTGCAGTCCACCGGAATGCCCTAATTTTTGCATAAGTCATTTGTTTTCAAGTTTTCGACTTAGTGGGCTTTTCTTTTTTATTTTTTTTATTTTTTTGCATTTCTCATTTTGTTGGGATAAATCTTGTGACATTTGTTCGTTTGAATTGTTGAAAGGGTCGTGATTGCCTCATTCCTTTTGCCGGTGAGGGATAATAGTTGTGGATTTGTGATTCTCGACCTCGTTTGAGGGAAAACATATGGTTGATCCTTAAGTGATATACTTCCTTTTTTAAATTTGAACGCATGGTCAAACTAACTAAAACAACCCTACCCCGGGTTAAGATTCAAGGTTTTTTTCGTATAGAAAAGAAACTCTTACTACTAGGCTCAAAGGGGTTGACTAGGTATTATCTTTCTTATACCTCCAGTGTTTAGGGATTTGAAAAAATGTCTTACATCGTCCGGAAGATTTTATTAAAAAGCATACAACTAGTAGTCTCGTGTATTTTGATTTCATCATTCTCCTTTTGATTTTTTGCTTAAATAAAAGTTTGATACTGATAATTAAAATATGAGTGGACACAAATGTATTGATTCAAAACATGCATATTTATTTCATTATGATTATCATTAAAAAACAAACGAGTTTTACGAGTCACTAACACTTAGCAAAATAAAAAGATTATAAATGAAAATGATTAAAATGTCTAATGACCGCCGACGTGATTAGCCTTTGTATCCACCCATAGGTTGGGGTCATCGTACTTGTACAAGTTGAAAGGATAGTTCCTAAGGAGGTTCCCCTTGAGACTCTTCCAACAAATGTAACCTCTTCGCATTTATCCTTGCTTCCAATTGCACCGGTTATGGAACTGCAAATGTGCTTGCCTGTGGAGGCATGGGATTCTTCAGTATGTTTAGCTCATTTGGCGTGAACGTGATAACCTTTGAATCTACCATATCTTGTACTTTATGCTTCAAGGTTTTGCAATTCTCGACTGTGTGCCCTAGTTTCCCTGAGTGAAAATCACATCTAGCATTCACGCCATAGCCTAGAGGGAGAGTTAATGGAGGAGGCCCTAGTTCCCTTAATTTAACCAATGAGCATTTGAGCAATTAAGGGAGTAGTTAACTGTAAGGCATACAAATTGGATCTATCCTTCTTTATGGTTTCCTCTGTCTTTGTTGTCCATACCCTTAGTTTCTCTTATATTATGCAGTTTGTTGGCTTTGTGGAGTCTGTGCATGAGAAGGCTGTTGATGTTGATACCGAGGAGCTTATGGAGTAATCAGAGTAGGCACTTATGGAAAGGCAAACTGAGGAAAACCTTGAGGATATGTCATACCAAGATTAACCATTTGTGTACCTGGATTGGCAGTTTGAGAACATTTGACCCTAGGATGAACGTAAGGAGAGTAAGGTTCCCCTTGATGAGCATGTTAAGTTCCAACTTTGACAGGAGGCATTTCAGAATAAACAAACTGATTGCCTGGGTAAGGGTATTGTCATACCCCAAAATATGCCTTCCCGTTTTTATTTTTTATCTAATCTTTGACTTGAGATTAATTTGTACTCATTCATGCCTCATTAATATGTATCATTCATTCATGTTAACACTTGCTAATAATCATCATAGATTCAAATCTTGTGGCTCGCAAAGCTAGGGTTTGCCTGTAGATCAAGTTATAGAGATGTGACATGGCTCTTCATATGGAATCATTGGGGAAACCCTATTTCTTGGTCTTTGGGACATGGATTCAAGGAGAATACAACTTGACATTCATATGGGCATCAAAACCCAACTTTTGACTATGCTCCTATGGGGTTTTATGATTGACCTCTTGAGCATTGACTTGTTCACCTGGACCCTCATTATGGGCTCATGTGTTAGGATATTGATTGTGGAACTTCATGCTTTGTTTGAAGACCTTGATCAGGGAGTGTGCATCATGAAATCCTAATCAAGGATGTTTGTCACTTAACATAATTTTGAAAATCACTTAACAAAAGTCAAGGTTTATTGAGAAAAATGATTCAAGTTTGAAAAAACAAGAAGGTTTTGAAAAAAAGAGGGAAGATTTTGAAAATTAAAGAAGGGGGGAGGAGAAGAAGAGACTATCCTAAATCATAAAGTAAAAGTTAATGAGGAAAGATCTAACCAAGAGATAGAAAACTTTATGACATAGGTTAAGCAAGAATTCCCTCATTTGGGTTAAACCTCAAACAAGCTAAGATAAGCAAATCATAATCCATGTATCAGATGAACCCAAAGTAACCAAGCCAAGTCTTCACAGAGAAGTCCAAAGTCATAGGTATCAGATGAATTCCAAGGTCTCAAGTCACAAGCCCCAAAGCAAGGGTCAAGATCGTATTTCTAAGTCCATAACTCCACAATGATGCCAAGGATAGTAACCACAAGTCCATGAGTTAGGAGAAACAAGATTCTTTTTAGGTTCTTCTTAATAATATTTTCTTTACAATGATATAATGGAAAGGTCCAAATGGACAAAGACAAAATGACATAATTACAAATAATATGATATGAAATGCTAAACAAAAAGTATAAGTAAATGGCATACAGTAAATGTGCATGAAGTAAATGAACCTATAGATCATTTGTGAGAAGGGATCCAACTCAGATATAATCAAAAAGTATGCTGCTAACTCTCACAAATGGAAAAGGAGCAACATTTTCACAAAATACCATGAGGAATAGGAGACTTACAATCTCTCTTATAAAAATACCTTTGCTTTTGGGACAAATTTAGCGCTATGTTAAGCAATCGTAATTGGAATTATGTAGAAGTCACAACTATCTAAGGCAAATCAATAATAATGTTTGTGTTAACACATGCTAGAGAAATGATATGTAAATCATTCTCCTAAAGTCATGTCACACAAGAAAAGAAAAAGGGGATGATCAAGAACAAAGGCTAGGAGGATGTTCCATTACTTCATTCCACGCTTCATGACACTTAGGAAAAACTTATCCATCAATCCAAAGTATCTGAAATGATTCATAATCACTTAGGATGTAGATTTGAAATGATGAAACTTCATCAAGTATCAATCCACACATCATGAACAAGATAGACACAAGTCATCCAATTGATCAAAGGGAAAAGAAAGAGATGAAGAAAAGGATCACAAGAGAAGTCATACTCAAATTGGTTCAAAAGTTTAATCAAGTCATCATCAAAATAAATCATCCATTTTGGTGGATTAGGGTTTTCACCCCATCAACATCCAAGATCCATTGAGTTTGATGAGACTTGAAGTCCAAACCATCATGATCCAACGCCAACAGAAGTTCACAAGGTCACATAAATATAAAATGCAATTAAATGAAATAAAAATGCATCAAAGTTATTTTTTAATGATTTTTTAAAATAGAAATAAAATGGAAAATCCATAAAGTCCTTCAAAACACAAAATAAATGTCCAAGAAAATTATGGAAGGTTGGAAATAAAATAAGAAACATATAATAAAATTTTCAGAATTTTAAAATGCAGAAAAGTATTTTTAAACCAATTAAAAAAAAGGAGATAAGATAAAATTCATGAAAAATAGGAAATCAATGAAATAAATAGTGGAAAAATAAAAATCAGATGAAGAAAAATAAAAGAGAATTTTAGAAATTATTTTGGGATTTTTTGGATAAAATATGAAATTACTATGATTTTTTAAAGAAAAAGTAATTTAAAATAATAAAAGAAAAAGAATTAAAATCATAAAAACACGGAGCATTGGGTCCCACCTCATTAATTAACGTGAGAGATCCAACTCTCAAAAGGTTAGGATGCATGGTGGAACACGCTACAACCCAAACACAGGATCCAGTTTAAATCCAACCAATTAAAACATTTCAATTTGCCAACGTGTCTGATTCAAACTCAGAAAACCTGAGAAAACTCTGGTCGGCTTCTCCGGTGAGCTCTCACCGGTGTTTCATCGTTTGGTAAATTCAAGACACGAGACCACCACCACTGTGATCCTCTTCTCATCCCAAATTCAACCTCATACTCCAAATTCATTTATCTGAACTGAGCAAAGAGAACTTTGAAATAAGTTTCAGAAACAAGCAAGCCACGAAAAATAGAATTAAATGATGAACACGATCAATCAATACTAGATAAGTTAAGGGAAAGCATCAGAGAGTGAAGGATTACATTGTGATAACTTGTTTGAATTCAAATGATGCTTAGAACTACCTTGTCTTGTCATGAAAAATTAAATTAAATGATGAACACGATCAATCAATACCAGATACATTATGGGAAAGCATCAGAGAGTGAAGGACTACATTATGGTAACTTGTTTGAGTTCAAATAATGCTCAGAACTACCTTGTCTTGTTGCTACCAGGATTTCACAATAACAAAACCGAGACTAAAGAAATGTCAAAGAGAGGCAAAATCAGAAGAGTCGCCACTGGATTTTATTTAGTTTACCTCTATCGGGAAGGAGAGGGGAAATAGTCGATAAACCCTCGAAAAAGAGACGCGCACGGGAAGTGCTAAATGTGATAAGAAAATCAGTCTCGCAACCAAGATTTGGGTCCAAAAGTCGGTTATGCAAGGGGACGATATTAACACCCCTCACGTCCATGGTACTCCATGGGAAAAATTTGGGTTGTTTTACATACATGGGGATTTATCTATCATTGTTTTATTTTCAAAATAAATGTGTGTGAAAGAGGGGGTGTTTTATTATTATAGTGCTCTCTAAGTATTGGGGTCCTTGTGCCTACGTATCACTCATTCGGGGATGAGGAATCAGAGCTCCGTAGTTCGGAGTAGAAAGTGTTTGTGTGTTGGTTGATTTTACCTTTGAGAAAAAGGGTTTCGGGATAATTCCCTAAGGCACACAAATGAGTTTGATGACTTTTATTGTTTTTACCTTGAATAAGGGTTTTATGAAAGAATGTTTGTGATTATATTGTATTAAAGTCTATGGGTGGAGGTGATTATTCTAGACAATAAGCCAAGCGTCTTGCACCTAAGATAATCAAAGTAAGGGTAGGAATGCTCCATTCTTACTCATTCTCCACCACTTAAGGCTCGTGGCGCACAATAATAATCGTAATTTTATTGTATTTTGAGTTTAATTATGAAAATGTCACTTGACGTTGAATCAAGGGTTCTTTTATTTAATTATGAAATTTGGGTGATGTAACATGTATGCAAAGTAACCAAACAAGAAAGTAAAGGGTCTCATTGTAAGGTAGCCCAAGAGAAAGCGTTGTATGTGCAAAAGTGAACTAAGCTAAACAAAGGATAATGGTCTTACAAACATGTCCCTCTAAGGTGGTGCCATGATGCCATTCTTACAACATGAATGTAAGTTACGGATGAAAATCCAATGTTTACAAAGTATTACAAAGAGTAATGAAAAGGCCTCCAAGCAAAGGTCCAAAGATGAAATCCTCTAAGTCCAAGTTGATTAAGAGTGGAGTGAATATTTTTGGTCTTATCATTTTATCATGTTTTTGTTGTTTTTAATGTATGATGATAATAAAATAAATAACAAGTAAATAAACATGCATGATGATTTTGTACAATGACGATGATGGTGATAATGAGTACTTGAATATAAATTAAGATAATGACATAAAAGTAAATTACAAGATAACAATATCACAATAACAATGGTTAGTGACAATGAATGACATAAAGCAAATAACAAGTTAATAATACCAAAATCATAATAACAAAAGGTTAATGATAAACAAAGTTAGTGAAGTATAATCAGTGGTTAGTAATATGTGCATAAACATAAAGTACTTGAAATAAAATGAACAATAAAATAAATTGTGAGAAAATAAATAACAAAGGAAATAAAGTGCAATAAGATAAATGTTAGAAGTTAGTAGTTAGTGGTTAGTGGAATCACAATAAGAAAATGGATTAGCAAGTGTGCATGGAGAATATGGTTTCATCTATGATTAGCAAGTATGGTTGAAATAGAGGCAACCTATCAATGCCTCAAAGTATCATCAATGATCTATGGATCAATCATTAATAGGTTTGAAACATTAAAGGTTTTATCAACTCTAAACAACCATAGACATGATCTAATAGACCCCATCAACCAAATAAATATAACAATGAGTCAATTGTAAATAGAAAATGAAAACAATAAACAAAGTTTGATTGAAAATGGTGGATAAAAAGTAGTAAGAGCAAAAAATCCCCAAAAGAGTGTAAACCAAACAAAACCCACTTGTCTCAAACTTGACTCAAATATCTCTCAAAAGATAACCCAAGAATAAAAATCCATTTCCAAACAGAAAAGAGAACCAAAATGTCAATGAGTTTGAGTTGCAACCATTACCAAATTTGTGGTGTCAAAACTAGGTTGTTGTGGTGTCTGGGTTTGAAAATGAAGTAAAAATCTTGGAAGTGGGTGACTATGGTTATTGTGGTAGGAAAATGCAAGAGAAGAAAGTTGTATGTTTATATGGTAGTGGTGAATGATTATGTAAGTGAAGGTTACAATTTTTCTACGGATGTTGTTGTACGAAGAGGGTAGATTTTTACATGGTGGTTGGGTGGTTCAAAGAAGATAAGAGGGTTTGAGTGAGTTTGAGTTTTAGGTTAAAAAGAGAGTGATTGAATGTGATTTTGACATAAGTTTAGTGGCTATCAAGCTTGTAAAATTGAGGGGGGATGATGCTCTATTTATAGATGAAGCAAAGGGGTTGAAAAGTGAAAAAGAAATCACTTTGTGTAAAAAAAATAGAGTTACTGCTGCTGTCTGCGCAGATGTAATCGGTTAGCAAGATTTGGCTAACTGATTACACTGGCCAAAAATTGCCTGGCGAGCCTGAGTTATGTCTGTGTAATCGATTAATAGGATTTGGTTAACCGATTACAGAGGCTAAAAATGCCCATGGACTCCTGTTTACAAGGGGGTGTAATCGGTTACCCAAATTATGGTAACCGATTACACAGACAAAAAATGGAAATTTGCTTTGTTACATATTTTTCTTTGAAGCTTTTATCCGGGAAACCCCAATTTTTTCTCAGGGGTAAACACCATGCATTGAGTCTGTGTAATATGAATGTTAATGCAAATATGGTAATGAAATGATGAATGCATGCATGTGCAGTAGGGTCATGTCAAAATGGTGATCAGAAGTTAATGAAGCTCGATCTGGTTAGATCATTTCAGAAGGTCTCAGAGTTTGGGAATTGTTACAAAAGTTTAAGAGGATGCCGATGGAGCTAATGGAATCAAGAAATTGGATTGAAACACGTTGAAACTCAAAACACGATAGTTGAATTTTTTGGAAAAAATTCAAGTTGCATCATGGGTTTCTTGACTCTTCAAAGCTTGCAAATGAAGGCAATAGCTTCCTCTATTTATAGGAAATGTGTTTGGATCCAAATACGTGTGGAATGATGCAGAATTCGTGAAAAATGAATTTGATCCAAATGTGTGAAAAGTGTGACTTGAAACTCATCAAAACTCATCCAAATGATGCATTTCAAGGGTCAATTAAATTCTAGATACTTGTTTAAACAAGTTTAGGACCAAAACACTTCCTAATTTAGCTTCGAATTGAGATTAGTCATGATCAAATTTCGGGAAATGGTGATTTCTTCAGTTCCAAGTCACCATGTTCAACTCAATGGGGCATCCTACTTTAGAGGCTTTTTGATCCCATTATTTTTGCAATGTGTTAACATCATGACAAAGATTACAATGTGTCAAGAAAGGTTCCATTTGGATTTTTGAGCACAAATTTATGGCATGTTGAAGTTGGCATGAAAAACTGATTATGTAACTTAGAAAAATTTGAGCGCTTTATGGCTGAAAATGACCTATAATATCCCATTGAATTCCATGGCTTTCAAAGCATATTATGACCTTGATCCTTAAAGAAAACTTGTATATGGAATCACAAATGACATTGTGCAAAAATAATCAAATCCATATTTTTAAAATTGAGGAAATCATGATCCTTGAAAGTTATGGAAAAATCACTTGAAAATAGGTCAAATAATGTCTCCAAACCTTTGATGATCCTCCAAGAATAATTGGCTCTTGTAATGTAAAGTTAAGTTGTATAGGGTGTTGAGAAGAGTCATATGCAAAAAGAAGCATTAAAAAATGTTGAGAATTGAAGGAGTTTTGATCCTTGGAACTTTGACTTCAAAATGTTGACTTTTAGGTCAAACTTCTTGGAACAAGCTTGTGTACTTGGACTTTTCTTGCATTCCAAAGCACATGGGTGATCATATGAACTCACAATAAGGTGTAATTTATTGCCTATTGATTAAACTGCTCAAATATAGAAGGTGCTTGTTGAAGAAGGCATGGAAATAAACACATGAACCTTTAACTTTCCTTGAGAAGTAAGCCACAAAACTTTGAGATGTTCTTGATTTGAGGAGCCCTGTATTGCACAATAAACTTAAGGTAAAGAATAATATTTTTGGTATTTTATTAGTGGTTAGATAAGCAATTAATCATATAAACAAAAAGGTAAAAACACCATCAAAGAGGTGCTTGGTGATCCCTGCAAAAGCAAACCCAATGATGGATAAGGGGAAAGACCAAAATGTGACCTTTCTTGTATGATGCAAATGATATGTGGGACCTTAGGGTTAAAAATTAGGGCATGAAAGGTACTTGTGTTCCATTTGAGGTTCACTTTTGATCATGAGATTGAATGAAACTCTAGCTCATTGGGGAAGAGGTTCTTGACCATTTTTTCATACCATGTTGTCATTTAAACCTACACGTCCATCCTTATGGTGATTTCAAGATCTTAGGGTTTGATTAATGGTAATTATTTTGATTCATATGGTATTAGCAAGATGATTTTTCACTGGCTCTTGGATTCATACTTTCGTTAGTGCATTGGTCTCTTGGTCCTAGTTTCTTCTTTGATCCACTTTGATTCTCAAGGCATTTTAGGTCATTCATTAGTGGTTCATCTGTGCATTATAGTCCATTAAGCCAAGGTTCATTCATATTGTTCAACATTTTATCAAGTTACATAAAAGAATTATTTCATTTAAACCAAGCAAGAAAACCCTAGTTCCTAACCCACAATTGACTTTGATCAACTATTGACTTTTTGATCAACTATTGACTTTTTGATCAACTCGTTGACCAAATTCAACCGTCCTTCCTAACTCATTTTCAAGCTTATTGTTCCATGCAACTTGATTCAATTCATTGCATGTTTGTTATTAACATTGTAATCAAAATGAACCTAACTTATGTTTAGTCCTAATTTCCGATTAATCCATTCAAATTCTAATCTTAGAAAATCCACTTTCATAATTCCATTCATAACTTTCCATGATTATCATTCAAGTTAAACATACATTTTTGATACGCATTTCCAAAACAAGCATAATACATATACTTTCCATTCCATTATAAATCAATACAATTTTCAATCCAGCTATATCCAAACTTTTCATTTCATCCAATATACAACCAAGCTTTCAAACAATTAACCAAATCTAAACCATTTAATTCTATGCACATTCAAACCATTACCATAAAGAATTTGTCAATCACATTATATAAAGAATTTATTCATAACATTCATTTCATTGTAATTTTACAACCAAATTCCAAACCTATACATAACCATATACACATATTGCAACATAACCATACACACTTCCCTTGTAAATTTTCCAATTATAACCAAAGTACAACAATGGAAATGCATATCCAATTCCATGACATCCCTAACATTCCAAATTCCAAAAAGCAACTCCATAACACCAAGCCCTTGCATCGTTGCCCAAACATCCCAAGCATCCTTTTCCAAGCATTGCCCTTGCTGACTTGCCACATTGCCCTGCTACAAAATGACCAAGCCAAATGGACAACCTATAATCCAATTGCCAATCTATTTCGAGGTGAAAGCTTCGTCATAAAAAGTGTTATTTATAGTAGTGAACCATACGAGTTTCTTGACGCGTCCAAACCTCCAAGTGAGCCAAAATAAAGATGCACTAGTGAGATGTATGTCCACATGCGTCTGGGCTAGACATTGAAGGTGCGAAAAACACAAGAAAGGGGGTTTGAATTGAGTTTTACAAGAAAAAGCTTTTTCCAAAACAAAAAGAACACTAACAAGTTCATAAAAAAGAGATAAAAACACAAGTATTTTTATCCTGGTTCGCTTGAAACCCAAAGCTACTCCAGTCCACCCATAAAGGTGATTTTGATTTATACACAAGAATTTAATCCACTATAATTAATAAATTACAATCATCACAAAGAATAACCTTCTTTACCTTCTTAAGGATCCAACTATGCAATGGTCTCCTTAAGGACTCACAGAGAGCAACCTTCTTTGCCTTCTTAAGGATAACCTCCTCAAGGAATAAAGCAAAAAGTTTGAATAATATTTTGTATGCTACAAGATGCTTCTACATAACCATATTTTAAACAAATGAATAACAAACACTTTAAAGAAAAACTGTGTACAAAAGAATGATAGCTTTTCAGAAAGAAATAAACTTGTCAAAATACTGTGTTACCAAAATTTTTCTTTAAGTCTCCAAGTCTCACTTATATAGCATAAGAAGAATACCATTGGAGGGAAAAATGGAGAAAGCTCATTGAGAGGCTATCCACTGTTGGATGGGAAATGAGTGATATTGCATATTGTTCTTCGCCCACAAAATCAGTGACAAGTGTGATGTATAATACTGTCCTAGCCCATGAAATCAGGTAGTGGAAATGATGTTTTATTTGTATTATGTACTATTTTATCACATTCCTATTTGATCTTATCTTCAAGTTCATTGGCTTCTGATGAAAGTTGATGAATCATGAAATGAAGAAACATAAAGCTTCAACTACATAACATAACTTCAAAAGTTTGGTGATCCGAGTCATGTCTAGAAGCATGAAATGAGAGAACATTACAACAACAACATCGTGTCTCCTCATAAGCTTCTCAGGAGTGAATCAACACAGAAGTAGAAAGATCATTACAGCAACAATATTGAACATCTTTCTGAACTCCTAATAGTTGGCCCAAAAGCGGATTTGGAACACATAATTCAGAAACTTATGACATTGCTCATCATATATTCAGAATCATAACTGGTTGTTAAATCTACACAATAACAAACCATTAGGGTACCAAAATTATTCTCACACAAATACGATATTGTTATAATCAAAACTCAAGGTATAGATGCAAAACCAAATTTCTTCTAACAATCTCTCCCTTTTTGATGATGACAAAACATGTATTTTGATGAACAATTTTGTATAGGGTAATCACAAAAGAACATATCTTACAGAAGCACAAGGCTCCCCCTAAGATGTATAATCCTATAAATTAAAATCAGAATGAAAGAACACTTTCATGATTAACCTTTTTGAAATACCAGAGTGAATTTTTTGTCAGTATCTGGTTTATCTTCAGAAGTTTATTGATATTTTCCAGAGCACTGGTTTGATAACATCCTCATTCTGATAAGTTCGACTTCATAAGATTTGTTAAGTTCTTTTGAAGAAACTTTAGAGATGGTTATCTTCTTAAATGAACTGGTTTTCTTATAAGAACCTTAATTTTTCAAGTTTGATTACTATAGAAGAAATTATTTCTTATAACTGGATTCCAATTCCATGATTTTCATAATTTTTTTTCCAGAAACACTTCGATTCTTAGTTCCTTGAATCTGATATTCAATCCTTAGCATGAAGGTGTATAGACTCAGATAGAACACCATTTCATCAGGAATTGGTAACTTATATTCTGATCTTTGATTATAACAATTGTAATTCTTGAGATATAACCTTGCAAAACACTTAACAAACTCTTTTTCGAAGTAGTTGTTAGCATAAAACATTAATCAATGTTTGGGTTTTTAATTATGCAATCTAGATATCAAAATAAACACTAATTCTTCACCTTTGATACATTATGTTTTCTCCCCCTTTGTCATCAATCAAAAAGACATAGACAAAATAATAAAGATAAGAGAAACACACATATTTTCATTGAAAATTCCAAAAAGGAAGTGAAAGATAGAATCAATAAAAAAAACAAGCAGAAGTTTTAAGAAACTAAAATGGCTAGGGGTTCTGAGGAGGTGGAGGAGGAAGAGGAAGTCTTAAGAGAATCAACTGAAACATGATGTCCTGTTTGTCCAGACGCTCATTGACCCTCGCATTGTTAGCCTTAATTTCCTCAATAGTCTTAAAAAGTACAAGAGGAATAGGTTGAGAGGCAAAAACTTCAAACTAATGAGTCTCAGAAACGACAACATGACCAGTAGCTGCTTCCTCTTCGACAACTTCAGGAGTAACTTCCTTGACCTCTAGAGAAGGAAGACATAGTTGAGAGTTTCTTAACATCCAAAATTCCATTAAGGGAATAAACCCTGAACAAAATTTTCTTTCATCAAGTTTATACCCAAAATCCTTCAACTTTGAGATCTTAAAATCAACCCATCTTTTGTAAGCTTCCCATGCAGAATCACTCGCAACCAGATTTGCTGAAGAACGATTGATAATCATTGCTTCATGTAGACAAATTTTAAATTCTGATTCAAACCTATCCAGAATCTTACCAATGTTAGGAGAGGATTATGGGGGTTTGGGGTAGTTAATATGAGGTTGAATTTAGACTTATCAAAGCCAGGACCATAAACTGATGGAAATGATGGAAAATGATAGGAGGTGGTTCATGGTCAGATGAAATGGGTTCTGGTTTAAAGTTTAAAATACCATCAGGAGTTCCATCAGACACATGTCCATCAGAAACTCTTAAAGCAGATGTTTTGGGGTTGTGATATTCAGAAAGCTCATGTTTCAGAGTCAACAAAAAAACATTCTTAGAATCTAATCTAGAGTTTTGAAGACTTAAACATTATGAAATACATCTTTTCATTATGTACATAATTTCATAAATATGTTTTTCAGAATGAACACAAATCTATCTTCAGCAAGGGGTTTTGTAAATATATCAGCCCATTGATGGTATGTATCAACAAATTTTAAATGAAAAATGCCCTTCTAAACATAGTCACATAAAAAGTGATGTTTAATTTCAAAATGCTTAGCTCTAAAATGCAAGATAGGATTCTTAGATAAAAAAAGAAAAAGTATTATCACAGAGAATATGAGTGTTACTCTAAAAAATTTAATAATCTTCCAGTTGACTCTTCATCTAGAGTATTTGACTGCTGCATCCAGAAGCTGCAATATATTCAGATTTGTTTATTGAAAGCGCGATTGTTGAGTGTCTCTTGCTGGACCATGAGATTAAGTTATCTCCCAAAAATTGGCAACTTCCAGAAGTACTTTTCCTTTCTATTCTGTCTCCAGCATAATCAGCATCATAATAGCCTACTGAGTCGTATTCACTTGATTTTCTATAAAACAAACCAAGGTTAGTAGTACCTTTCAGATACCTAAAGATTCTCTTAACAACAGTTAATTGAGTTTCTCTGGGATCTAATTAGAAGCGAGCACATAAGCAGACATTGAATAAGATATCACATCTAAAAGCGATTAGATATAAAAAAGAGCCTGTCATACCTCTGAATAGCTTTTGATTTACCTTATTTCTTACCTCTTCTTTCTCCAGAATATATGTAGGAGGCATTGGATTATTTGCTAGCTTAAATTATGATAAGTTAAACTTCTTCAGAAGTTCCTTTGTATATTTTCTCTGATGAATATACGTTCATTTTGAACATTGATCAATCTGGATTCCCAGAAAGAATTTGAGTTCTCCCATTAGACTCATTTCAAATTCTACCTGCATTGACTTAGCAAAATCCTTGCAGAATGATGCATTAGCATAACCAAAAATAATATCATCAACATAAATTTGCACAACCAGAATATCATTCTTAAATTTTTTGCAAAAGAGAGTTGTGTCCACTTTCCCTATGGTAAAATTATTTTCCAAAAGAAAGTTACTTAGTCTATCATACCAAGCTCTAGGAGCTTGCTCCAGACCATATAACGATTTTTTAAATTTAAAAACAAAATTAGAATTTTGAGAACTTTTAAAATCAGGAGGTTGATACACATATACTTCTTCAGAAATATATCCATTCAAGAATGCACTCTTAACATCCATCTGATAAAGGATGATGTTATGATTTACTGCAAATGATCACTTCTGACTTTGACTATTTTGCAATTAATTTTTATTTGCACTAGTGAGCAAAAGGTTGAAAACACAGAATGTGACTCATCCCTGTAATTTAAGAACTTTACCCATGTCCAACAGTTTTAGTCATCAACTATGACCAATCCATACTTCTTTACATTGATAGAAGCAGGTTTCACTGGTCCAAACAAATCAATGTGTAAAAG
Source organism: Lathyrus oleraceus (assembly GCF_024323335.1). Classification (NCBI taxonomy): domain Eukaryota; kingdom Viridiplantae; phylum Streptophyta; class Magnoliopsida; order Fabales; family Fabaceae; genus Lathyrus; species Lathyrus oleraceus. The sequence continues at coordinate 380,554,390 of NC_066582.1, read as the reverse complement.
TTCTAACGGTCTAGAGGTAGAAAGAACAGATTTTGCTTTGAAGGATGTTTTAGAAAACTTGCCTTTTTGACATGCTTTACAAATAGAATCTAAAGCGAACTTCAGGTTGGATAGACCTCTGACTAATCCAAGCTTATTTAGCTTAGAAATCCTTCTCATGCTAACGTGGCCCAAACGTCTATGCCATACCCATTGCTCCACATTAACATACATTAGACATTTTACATTTTGATCTTCAAGATCAGAAAGTCTAATTTTATAAACGTTGTTCTTTCTCTTTCTATGAAAAAGGATTGTACCATCTTTTTGACTGAAAGCCTTACATGACTTTTGATTAAAGATGATATTATAACCATTGTCACTAAGTTGACTAATAGAAAATAGGTTATGCATCAAACCATCAACTAAACGAACATTAGTAACAGAAGGAAGTTTAGCGTTACCAATGGTTCTAGAGCCAATGATCTTTCCTTTCTAGTTTCCTCCGAAACCAACGAAGCCTCTAGGCTTAAGTTCTAAATCTTGGAACATATACCTTTTGCCCTTCATGTGTCGCAAGCACCCATTATCCAGGGAACCATGACTAGTGTTTCAGCTGAGATGTTAAGGATGTTTGCAACATAAATTATTTTATCCTTAGGTACCCACTTTCTGGGTCCTCTCTTGTTAGTTATCCCAAAGTTTCTTACAACTTTGGATCTTTTAGCAGAAGGATAATCATGAGAGATTTGTGCATGATACTTAGGTTTCATAACAGAGTTCTTATCCTTTGTATGTTTCTATGTATGTGCAGAAGTATAAAGCTCAGTGCCAGCAGACACGAAATGCACATAGAGAGGTTTTGGTTTTACCTTTTGAATTTCGTCAAGTTTTATAGGTTATGTACAAACTAAACCTTTCTTGCCATTTCAGCTAACTCCATAGATCAAGGAAGTCATTTTGCTTCTATTTATGCTTTTAGCAATAGAGTACTGGAATGCTCTGTCATATCTAATGAGGCAATGAGTACCATAAGCTTCTGAGCTTATTTCCTCCTCTAGTTTTGAAAATTTTCTTTTCAAAGCAAAGTTTTTACTTTCTAAAGAAAATACTTTTTCATTTAGAGAGGAAATATCTTTCTCAAACTCTCTCCGAGTTTCAGAAGTAATAACTTGGACTTATTTAAGGTCCTTGTATTTACTCTAAAGACTTTGGTACTTTTCCAGCATTTCAGAGAGACATGATCCAATATCAGAACGAGATAGGTTAGAAAATACCACTTCAAAATCAGAGTCAAATTTTGATTATGATAATACCTTGTCTTCTGGTTCTCCATAATTTGTAGGATCATCTGTAGTTGCCATTAGTGTAACATTTGATTTTTCTTCGTCCGAATCTTCTTCTTCAAATTCTGAGTCATCTCAAGTAGCCATCAACCCCTTCTTGCCTTTAGATAAACTCTTCTTAGGTCTTTTGTCCTTTTTCCACTTAGGACAATCATTTTTGTAGTGGCCTGGCTCCTTGCACTCGAAGCAGATAACTTATTTTCCAGAACCTTGCTTCTTCTGTCTAGACGAAGAATTGAAGTGACCAACAGTCCTTCTGAGTCCTCTCAACTTTCCTTGACCATTTTTCATATGCTTCCAGAGTATATTGACTGCCATTGAAATTAAAGACAACTCATCATCATCTTCTGAGTCTTCATCAGATCCTTCTGATTCTTCCTCAACTTGATAATCTATTGTCTTCTCAGGATTGGATTTTAGAGCAACGAATTCACCTCGCTTATGAGGTTCATCTTCTTCAAGCTCAATCTAATGGATTCTTAAAGAACTAACAAGTTCTTCAAGACCTATGTTGTTGAGATCCTTTTCCATCTTTAAGGAAGTTACCACATGTCTCCTTTTTTTGGAAAGACTTCTGATGATTTTCTTGACATGGTCAGCTATAGAGTATCCTTTGTCCAGAACTTTAAGTCCTGCAACAAGTATTTGAAACCATGAGAACATAGTCTTAACTATTTCATCATCTTCCATTTTGAATGCCTCATTTTTATTGATTAAGGCCAAGGCCTTTGTCTCCTTTACTTGAGCATTTCCCTCACGAGTCATCCTTAGACGTTCAAAAATGGATTTGACAAAATCTCTATTTGTTATCTTTTCATACTCCGTATAAGAGATATCATTGAGCAATATGGTTTTGGCCTTATGGTGATATTTGAAAATTTTGTTTTGTTGGTTAGTGTAATACCCCAAAATTTACCCTTCATTTTTCCTGAAAAAAAAAAAAAAAGAAAAAAAATTATTTAATTAATTAATTAATTAATTAATTAATTAAATAAATAAAATAAATAAATAAAATATAACAAATTTTTTTGGACTTGGGTCTCCCTCATTTGAGCCCACTACCCACTAAAATCAGTCTATAAATACTGAAGTTTCAGTAGAGGAAAAAACACTTGGAGTTACACGGGGAGTTACACTGGGAGATTCACTGGAAAAAGATAGTGAGAGAAAGAAGACAAAACAAAGGGGGATTTTGAGGAGGAACAAAACCCTGAGGAAAAAGATAGTGAGAGAAGACCTGACAGAGAACTCAGAGCAGCCTCCAAACCCTGAAGGGAACTCAACTTGTAAACCTCACGGGTGCAACTCAATTTCAATCAAGCTCTCCAATCAGGTTTGCCCTATATCCATCTTCTTTATGCCTTTAATTTGAATGCTCTAAATGTATGAGGTATTATGGGTGAATTTGATACCTTTTTTTTGTGAGCCTTTTGTGAATTTTGATGGAATTATTCATGTGGTTACATTTTGATTTAGGGGCAACTCTGGGTTACCCTATTTTGTTTCTCTAACCTGTCTTTGTGTTGCCATGGCATTGTTTTCCCTGGATTTCACCTTGTTTGTCTAACCTTTCTGTTGAGTTTTCTCGAGGGCTCACATACTCTTGCAGGGATACCATCCGGAGGTTTATCCTAATTAATCGTATTGACTGATTTTCTTTGATGGTCTAGCTGGAGAGATCTCAGGGTTGCTACTCCTTTAATTGCTGTAACTTCGGATCTTTATCCGTGTAGTAATTTTTTCCCTTTCTCATACTTTATCGCTTTCTTAGCTGGAAGACCTCGATAGGAGGCAATGTTTGGGCCCCTTGGTGGCATTTTACTTTGAGATACATGTTTTGTGTTTTGTATTCATATCCCCACATGTAGCGCGGTTCCTTCGTCAAGGACTGCCTGTTTGCCCTCGAGCATCCCAAACCCTAAAACCCAAAGCAACACGTTTACTCCTTCTACTACAGGCGAGTAAGTCTCCAAAGGTCGAGCATCCGGTAGATTGCGTAGTGACGTCGTTCGTCCAAAACCCAATCCATAACCCCGTAGTTAGCCGAACTACGGCTTGCTCTGATTCTCATTCCAGATGAGATACGTAGGCATAAGATGCGATGTCTTAGCGAGCACACATCCCCCCAACCCATAGGTCAGCCGAGCTACGAAGACTCTGATTCTCATATTCAAATGAGATACGTATGCAGTGGATGCGACATCCACGCGAGTCATTTCTCTTAACCTTTTAGTAAATAGTACATTAGGCAAACCCACACCCTTTAGACAAAAAGCCACAAAAGTGGATCCCGTAGAGTACTACGGATGCGTAGGGGTGCTGATACCTTCCCTTCGCATAACCGACTCCCGAACCCAAGATTTGGTTGCGAGACCCCGTCTTGTCCTTTCCTTTTTCAGGTTTACTTCGAGCGTTTCCTTTCCCTCCTTTGGGATAAATAACGCACGGTGGCGACTCTTCTGTCATTTTTCTTTCGCCGGTTGTTTTTTTTGCACACTGTATTTTTCAGGTTGCGACAGCTGGCGACTCTGCTGGGGACCTTAAGAAGTTGACCTCTTGCTGGTCCATCTTCCCTAAGCGAGTCCCTCCTAGCTTTTGTAGTTTGTTTGTTTATTGGGTGTTCATGCTTTTGTACAGTTATTTATTTACCTGCTTTACCTTATTACATTGTGTACATATCATTGTTGTATCTGTTGGCTGGCTATGGCTGCTTGGTGATCTTTGTGAGATGAGTTCTATACCCGAACTCGAGTGCACTTAAGATAGGAGAATGGCATAGTCCTGTCAACTTGTGTGGAGTATTCCTTAGCGAGTTGACATGCAAGCCCATTCACTTGGTGGAGGTCATGTTGAGATCAATAATGTCACATAAGTAAGTTGTGGTTAGACATTACTTGTTCCAATATAGACCTAAGAAGCCAAGGACCTTAGTTTACCAAACCCATCTTGGCCTATTTGTAGGACGTAGTGCGAAAGTCGTTCAAATGTAAGATTTGATACGATTGTTACGCGATACTACACTCATAAGAGTCTCTCTTGAGAATATTGTTGGAATACGAGTAGTCGTTCCTCTGATAATATCCGAAAGATGGGATTATGACTATGGGAACCTTTTGTAGAACATGTTTGGCAGGTTTAAACCTTAGTACACTCCTTTTGGGTGGTTCTTAACCTAAACTCCATGCTCGTGACTTGCGACAAACCCTTGATTCATGGTTGATCCGATCAGGTATCCTTAATATCAATGAAACTTGGGTGTTGATAAGGTGTAAACCATAATCCGCCAAAATGGGTGGTTGATATTAAGGATAACATGATCCATCCCATGACCTTTGTTTGGTGTACTCTTAATTTCTCTCCAGACAGTGCAACCTGACAGATGTTCAAGCAGATACAGAAATCCTGATTGACATGCCACTGCATTGCATTCACATCATCACATCATTTGCATTCACATCACTTAACACATGTTTATCCATTTCTGTGGGGTTTATATCTTCTACTTGATTCTAGTCGGAATTTTCTTGGTTCTCATCAACGGCTTAGTCTTTTTTTTTACACTGTTTATCAAATGTGAGACTGGAATCAAGGGGGTAGAATACTTTTGGAATTGATAAACATGTCATTGCATTTGCATAGTCATCCGCATGTCTTGCATAACAGGTACCGCCACAGTGTTCTCAGTTTGTTTGGTGTCCCACTAGCAGGATAACTGACTCAGGCATTCACCGATACGGTACCCGGAGGAACCAACAGAGAGTAATGGAAAGCCTACAGGCAGAGCTCGCCGAGATGAAGATTCGCATGAATCAATTCATGGATTTGGTTCAAGGGGTGGCTCAAGGACAGCAGGAGCTTAGATTGTTGGTGCAGAGGGATCCCCCTATTACTCAACCGGAGACGCTAGCTGATCCTCCCGCTGGATAGGCTAATGGTCCCAATGGACCGGGGCCTATCCCAATCCTACATGTCACCTCCGGTCAACAACCCATTCAGGATGGTCAGGATGATCAGTTCCCCTTGCTTCAGGAAGACTTTGGCATGGACCCCATGTTTAGAAGATTGGAAGAAAGGTTGAAAGCTGTGGAAGGACAGAATCCTCTGGGAGTAGATGTTGCTGACCTGGGGCTGGTCCCAGGTGTGAGGGTGCCACCGAAATTCAAGGTCCCGATATTTGACAAATACAATGGAAGCTCTTGCCCCAAAACTCACGTGCAAGCCTATTTCCGTAAAATGGTTGCGTACTCTGATGACGAGAAGCTACTTATGTACTTCTTCCAGGATAGCCTAGCTGGGGCATCCTTGGAATGGTATATGAGGCTGGACAGAGCCCACATCCGTTGCTGGAGGGATTTGGCAGAGGCTTTGGTGAAGCAGTATCAGTATAATGCAGACATGGCTCCGGACAGAACTCAACTTCAGAATCTGTCTCTTAAAAGCAATGAGTGCTTCAGGGAATACGCTCAACGCTGGAGGGATACAGCTTCCCGTGTTCAGCCTCCTATGTTGGAAAAGGAAATGGCCAACATGTTCATGAATACGCTGCCTGAACCTTACTTGGAGCGTCTGGTAGGTTGCAATGCTTCCAACTTTGCTGATGTGGTCTCTACTGGAGAAAGGATGGAGAATTACCTAAAGACATACAAGATCCAGAGTGGAGGTGGATCCTCATCAGGGGTGAAGAAGCCGTTCATTCAGGGACAGAAGAGGAGAGAAGGGGATGCAAATGCCATATCTTCTTATCAGAACAGGGATAACCGGGGGAATAACTTTCAGAATTATCACCAACAACCGTATGTTGCGGCTGTGACCATTCTAGCTGCAGCACCACTACAACAACAACAATCACAACGTCAACCAGCTCAGTATCAACAGCAGCAACAACCGGGTAACAGACCCGCTTATCAACCGAGGCCAAGGACGATGGACCGGTGTTTCGACACTCTTCCAATGTCGTACGCCCAGTTACTTTCTAGTCTTCAACAACTACAACTTCTGCAATTGCGCACTCTAGCTCCTCCTGTTGGTAGACTTCCGGTGGGTTACGACGCCAACGCTAGGTGTAGCTTCCACTCTGGGGCACCTGGCCATGACATTGAGAACTGCAAAGCTTTTAAGCACGTAGTTCAGGACCTCATAGATTCAAAGGCCATCGACCTTGCACCAGCTCCGAATGTCGTCAACAATCCCATGCCCCAGCATGGTGGTGCGAACGTTAATTTGGTAGAGGGAGAAGCCAAGTACATTAAGGATGTGTTGAGGTTGAAGACTCCATTGTTGGATATCAAAGGATGCTTGCTGAAGGCCGATGTCTTCCCCAGTTGTGGGAAGGGTTGTTTGGATTGTGCCACTCAGAGTGGAGGTTGTTTGAAGCTACAGCAGGGTATCCAGGCCTTGCTCAACAAAGGTATCCTCCAGGTTGAAGATTTGTCTGTCCAAGAGTCTGTGGAAGAGGTTAAAGCGGGTGCCTCTATCTCATCCTTTAAGCAGGCACGGGCCGTGGTGGATTCAGGTGTTGCTCCCGGTTGGGGGCGTCTGTTGGAATTACCAATAAAAGAAGATAAGTTCGGTATTGGGTATCAGCCAGTTTTGACTTCTACAACACTTCAGGGGCCGATCACTTTCTCCAGTGCTGGCATCGTTCAGTATGGTCAAGTCTCTGCAGTCAACAAAGAAGATGGGGATAGTGATTGTGACATCGACAACTGGGTGCGTCCGAGGATCCCGGGTGAAGTCATCAACAATTGGTCTTCTGAAGAGATTATCCAAGTCACTCTTCTTGAAGAGTAATTTTCTTTGTTTATTCATGCATATCCAAGTCTTACGTTCCGCCCAGGGCGTAATGACTCATTGTAGGGCCCGTCTATGTGACACTTGCATTTTTATCATAAATAAAGGACGTCTTTTTGCATTCAAATATTTCGTTCACTGTCTTTCTATTTTTGCAGTTTTTCAAAATAAAAAAAAATGGCAATGTTTTGTTTAGTTTTCACTTCTTGTTCACACTCATAAGCACATACCACCACTCATGCAGATGCACGTCACCGGATCCTATTGATAACGTTTCTGCTACGGCTCGCTTCGACTTTGAAAATCCAATCTTTCAAGCTGAAAAAGAGGATGATGAAGACTGTGAACTCCCTGAAGAGCTTACCAGGTTATTAAAACAAGAGGAAAGGGTTATTCAACCGCATCGAGAGTCTGTTGAAGTGATTAATCTCGGCACCGAGGACGCCAAGAGAGAAATCAAGATAGGGGCTGTTTTGGGAGATGATGTGAAGAAAGGGCTGATTGAATTGCTGCAAGAATACGTTGACATCTTCGCCTGGTCTTATCAGGACATGCCTGGGCTGGACACAGACATCGTGGTACACCGCTTGCCTCACAAAGAAGGTTGTCCTCCGGTCAAGCAGAAACTCAGAAGAACAAGACCAGAGATGGCTGTCAAGATAAAGGAAGAAGTACAAAAGCAGTTGGATGCAGGGTTTCTAGCAGTCACCAATTATCCGCCATGGGTTGCAAACATCGTCCCAGTACCTAAGAAGGATGGAAAGGTACGGATGTGTGTCGACTACCGGGATCTGAACAGAGCTAGCCCTAAAGATGATTTCCCATTACCTCACATCGATGTTTTGGTGGATAATACAGCTCAGTTCTCGGTATTCTCCTTCATGGATGGCTTTTCTGGCTATAACCAAATCAAGATGGCACCAGAAGACATGGAAAAGACAACTTTCATAACCCCATGGGGCACCTTCTGCTACAAGGTGATGCCGTTTGGTCTGAAAAATGCCGGAGCAACATATCAGCGAGCAATGGTGACTCTGTTCCATGATATGATTCATCATGAAATCGAGGTTTATGTGGATGATATGATTGCCAAATCTCAGACAGAAGAAGAACATTTGGTGAATCTGCAGAAATTGTTTGAACGGCTAAGGAAATTCAAACTGAGACTTAACCCGAACAAGTGCACTTTCGGGGTGAGATCTGGAAAACTGTTGGGTTTTATTGTTAGTGAAAAAGGGATTGAGGTGGATCCTGACAAAGTGAAAGCAATACAGGAAATGCCTGAGCCAAGCACCGAGAAGCAAGTCCGTAGTTTCTTAGGGAGGTTGAACTACATTGCAAGGTTCATCTCTCACCTAACAGCCACGTGTGAGCCGATTTTCAAATTGCTGAGGAAAGATCAGGCTATCAGGTGGAATGAAGATTGTCAAAGGGCTTTCGAGAACATAAAAGAGTATCTACAGAAACCTCCGATCCTTATACCTCCAGTTCCTGGGAGACCTCTGATAATGTACCTATCAGTGACTGAGAACTCGATGGGGTGTGTATTGGGACAGCATGACGAGTCTGGTCGAAAAGAGCATGCCATATACTACCTTAGCAAAAAGTTTACCGACTGTGAAATCAAATATTCGCAGCTTGAGAAAACTTGCTGTGCTTTGGCCTGGGCTGCTCGCCGATTGAGGCAGTATATGTTGAACCATACTACCTTGTTGATTTCTAAGATTGATCCAGTGAAGTACATCTTTGAGAAGCCGGCTCTCACCGGACGTGTTGCCCGTTGGCAAATGGTACTGACAGAGTACGATATCCAGTATACATTCCAGAAAGCCATCAAAGGGAGTATTCTGTCAGACTATCTTGCTCAGCAGCCGATTGATGATTATGAGCTGATGAAGTTTGATTTTCCAGATGAAGACATCATGTTCCTCAAGATGAAAGACTGTGAAGAGCCAGTTGTTGAGGAGGGACCTGATCCAAACGAAAAGTGGACTTTGTTGTTTGATGGGGCTGTCAATGCTAGAGGAACTGGAATTGGTGCTGTCATTACAACTCCGAAAGGTGCCCACATACCTTTCACCGCTCGTTTGACTTTTGAGTGCACAAATAATGAAGCTGAGTACGAGGCCTGTATCTTGGGCATTGAGCAAGCCATTGATCTGAGAATCAAGACTCTGGACATCTTCGGAGATTCAGCTCTGGTGATTAATCAAGTGAATGGTGATTGGAATACTCTCCAGCCCACTCTGGTCCCCTACAGAGATTACACGAGAAGACTGTTGACTTTCTTCACAACAGTAAAATTGTATCATATACCTCGTGATGAGAACCAGATGGCAGACGCACTTGCTACTCTATCCTCCATGATCAAGGTAATTCGTTGGAACCATGCTCCCAGGATCGATGTGATGCGCCTTGACAGGGCCGCGTATGTGTTTGCTGCTGAACTGGTAGTCGATGACAAGCCCTGGTATCACGATATCAAGTGCTTTCTGAAGAATCAAGAGTACCCTGCAGGGGCATCCAACAATGACAGAAAGACTTTGAGAAGATTGGCAGGCAGTTTCTTCTTGAACAAAGACGATGTGTTGTATAAGAGGAACTTCGACATGGTTTTGCTCAGATGTGTGGACAGACACGAGGCGGACATATTAATACAGGAAGTTCATGAAGGTTCCTTCGGTACTCATGTCGGCGGACATACAATGGCTAAGAAATTGTTGAGAGCGGGTTATTATTGGATGACCATGGAATCAGATTATTTCAAGTATGCTCGGAAGTGTCATAAATGCCAGATTTATGCTGATAAGGTGCATGTACCGCCGAATCCTCTGAATGTGATGGCTTCGCCGTGGCCGTTTGCTATGTGGGGTATTGACATGATTGGAAAGATTGAGCCGACTGCTTCCAATGGGCATCACTTCATCCTTGTTGCCATCGACTATTTCACCAAGTGGGTCGAAGCAGCGTCGTTCGCGAATGTCACCAGGCATGTGATTGCCCGTTTTATCAAGAAAGAAATCATTTGTCGCTATGGGATTCCCGAAAGAATCATTACTGATAATGGTTCTAATCTCAACAACAAAATGATAAAGGAGTTTTGTCAGAACTTCAACATTCAGCATCACAATTCTTCCCCTTACCGCCCTAAGATGAACGACGCTGTTGAGGCGGCAAATAAGAACATAAAGAATATTGTGCAGAAGATGGTCGTCATGTACAGAGATTGGCATGAGATGCTACCTTTCGCCTTGCATGGGTACCGCACTTCAGTACGTACATCGACCGGGGCAACCCCCTTACTCCCTGGTGTATGGTATGGAAGCAGTCCTACCTGTTGAAGTGGAGATTCCTTCTCTAAGAGTCATGTTGGATGTCAAGTTAGATGAAGCTGAATGGATTCGGACAAGGTTCAATGAGTTGGGTCTTATCGAAGAGAAGCGAATGGCAGCCATTTGTCATGGGCAGTTGTATCAAAGTCGGATGAAGAGAGCCTTTGATCAGAAAGTGCATCCTCGTTGTTTCCAAGTCGGAGATTTAGTGTTGAAAAGGATCCTTCCTCCTCAGACAGATCACAGGGGCAAGTGGACTCCTAACTATGATGGACCGTATATTGTCACCAAGGTTTTTGATGGTGGGGCTTTAATGCTTGCAACTATGGATGGTGAAAACTTCACTTCCCCTGTGAACTCAGACGCAGTTAAAAAATACTTCGCATAAAATAGACCCGCTGGACAGTAAAAAAGAGTAGTCCAGGCAAAAATGGGCGTCCCGGCGAACCAAGAAAATGAAAGGGTTCGGGCAAAAATTAGGGACAAAAATAAAAAAAAAGATTGTACACCCGGTAAGTTGAAAACCTGAAAAGGCAACTTAGGCAAAAATGGGTATCCCGGTGGATCGAAAACCCGAAAAGGGCGATCCAGGCAAAAGTTAGGGATTAAGCGAATGACTGCGTTCTGAGTCATTCTGAATCTCATCTCGTGCCAATGACTGGAAATTTTTGAAGGATAGGAAACAGTCCAATCACTCTTTCAGAAAGCTGATCATCTGGAGGATCTTGAAGACGGGCAAGTCATAGCAGAATTGGAACCCAATAGAAATCCATTTCACATTGCCATTAGATTAATTTCTGTTTTTATCTATTGTGCGATTACCTCTTTCCAGGGATTGCTTCTTAATGTAAATTCCTATTCAGAGGCCATTCAATCAATAAAATCATGTTATTCAGTATATCTCTGTTTTCATTTTCATTTTACTGTTTTGTTTGCAAAAATAACGTCCGAATTTTTGATAAACATTGCATCATGACACATAAGGGCTTTACAGGTACATGCTTAATAAACATTTAAAATTGCTGTAAATTTTAAGTGCTTTGGATCGTCTATTCAAAACAGATACCCTCGGGGCATTTCCTTAAAATTCCCTGCAGATGATCGTGAATATCTTCCCCAGTGAAGTCACCAACAGACAAATTCGGTGTCTTATCCCTGCAGAGCTGATCAGAGCGTTGGATTCTTCAATCCCCAGCAGTTTCTCACCACCATACTTCCCCAAGCGGTTGTTTCAGGACATACACTCCCTAGTAGAGTTGATAGTACCAGACTACATATCCCCAACGGGGTTGACAGTGCCAGACTTTATCTTCCCAGCAGAAGTGGCTGCTCCTTAGAGTTCGATGCCAGATCGATAATCCCAATGCCAGATCCATGGTTTCTTTCCTTGAAGCAGAACCTCGGTACCGTATCAGTGTTTGCTCCCCCTGCTGAGTCATCTCTCGCAAATCGTGGTTGCCAGAACCATTGTAGCTTTCCTCAGCAGCAGGCTTCCAATGCCATTCTTTCCCCGATCAAAGTCTCGGTATGGCCAGAACACCGCATGGCTAGTCATCTCCCCACAGAGTTCATTGTGGTGTGTATCTCCAGCAGCCTGGCCAGAGCCCAGAGGATGGTAATCATTTCCCCAGCAGATCCCCTTGCCTCGGCTTGGCATTCTACCCAGCATTTCGCATCCCTGCATGTAGAATCATATTGCATTGCATCCTTCCAAATCGCGTAGCATTTCCATTTTCATGGAGCATTACGCCATTGAAAAATTCAAACATACGCATGTAAGCATAAAACATTCTCGGTATCCCAAGTGATAAGCTAGAAGTTGTTTCCAGTACTCAGACTGAAGATTGTTCATGACTTACCTTTGTTATCCCCAGCAAGTGTCATTGGCCCATGCGCCGCCTCTATTATCATTCCCTATTTCTGCCAATGCTAACAGGCATGAAGTTTTCCGATGTTCAGATCGAAGAAGTTTCCGACGTTCAGGTTGATGCAACTTGTGGCATTCATGCCAGTTTTCCGGTATCCAGACCGAAGTGGCATTCAGGCCAGTTTTCCGGTATCCAGACCGAAGTGGCATTCAGGCCAATTTTCCGATATTCAGATCGAAGAAGTTTCCGACGTTCAGGTCGATGCAACTTGTGGCATTCAGGCCAATTTTCCGATATTCAGATCGAAGAAGTTTCCGACGTTCAGGTCGATGCAACTTGTGGCATTCAGGCCAATTTTCCGATATTCAAACCGAAGTGGCATTCAAGCCAGTTTTCCGGTATCCAGACCGAAGTGGCATTCAGGCCAGTTTTTCGATATCCAGACCGAAGTGGCGTTCAGGCCAGTTTTCCGATGTTCAGATCGAAGAAGTTTCCGACGGTCAGGTCGATGCGACTTGTGGCATTCAGGCCAGTGTTCCGATATTCAGATCGAAGTGGCATTCAGGCTAATGTTCCGATATTCAGATCGAAGTGGCATTCAGGCCAGTTTTCCCGATATTCAGATCGAAGTGGCATTCAGGCCAAGTCTTTCCGATGTTCAGATCGAAGAAGTTTCCGACGTTCAGGTCGATGCGACTTATGGCATTCAGGCCGATTTTCCGATGTTCAGATCGAAGAAGTTTCCGACGTTCAGGTCGATGCGACTTGTGGCATTCAGGCCAAGTTTCCGATGTTCAGATCGAAATCCTTTCCAGTATTCAGACTGATGAGCGGCATTCAGGCCATGGTTATTTCTGTGTTACCATTTATTTTGGTATCCAGTTTAACATTCTTTTTCGATATTCAGACTGACTCTCACCGTACCAGACGGATTCTTCTTTCAAGACCACCTCTTTGCCGATTCTGACAGACATTGTTACTTCACTTCACTTCAGTGTAAATTTTTGGGCTTTTATTGTATTCAATCCCTTGATACCTCGAAAGCACGAAAGCAGCTGCCATCTTCTTTCCGGGTCTCCAGTTGATTGAATAGGGGCAGCTGTAATACCCCAAAATTTACCCTTCATTTTTCCTGAAAAAACAAAAAAAGAAAAAAAGAAAAAAAAGAAAAAAAAAAAAAAAAAAAAAGAAAAAAAAAAAAATATTTAATTAATTAATTAATTAATTAAATAAATAAATAAATAAATAAAATAAATAAAATATAACAAAGTTTTTTGGACTTGGGTCTCCCTCATTTGAGCCCACTACCCACGAAAATCAGTCTATAAATACTGAAGTTTCAGTAGAGGAAAAGACACTTGGAGTTACACTTGGAGTTACACGGGGAGTTACACTGGGAGATTCACTGGAAAAAGATAGTGAGAGAAAGAAGACAAAACAAAGGGGGATTTTGAGGAGGAACAAAACCCTGAGGAAAAAGATAGTGAGAGAAGACCTGACAGAGAACTCAGAGCAGCCTCCAAACCCTGAAGGGAACTCAACTTGTAAACCTCACGGGTGCAACTCAATTTCAATCAAGCTCTCCAATCAGGTTTGCCCTATATCCATCATCTTTATGCCTTTAATTTGAATGCTCTAAATGTATGAGGTATTATGGGTGAATTTGATACCTTTTTTTTGTGAGCCTTTTGTGAATTTTGATGGAATTATTCATGTGGTTACATTTTGATTTAGGGGCAACTCTGGGTTACCCTATTTTGTTTCTCTAACCTGTCTTTGTGTTGCCATGGCATTGTTTTCCCTGGATTTCACCTTGTTTGTCTAACCTTTCTGTTGAGTTTTCGCGAGGGCTCACATACTCTTGCAGGGATACCATCCGGAGGTTTATCCTAATTAATCGTATTGACTGATTTTCATTGATGGTCTAGCTGGAGAGATCTCAGGGTTGCTACTTCTTTAATTGCTGTAACTTCGGATCTTTATCCGTGTGGTAATTTTTTCCCTTTCTCATACTTTATCGCTTTCTTAGCTGGAAGACCTCGATAGGAGGCAATGTTTGGGCCCCTTGGTGGCATTTTACTTTGAGATACATGTTTTGTGTTTTGTATTCATATCCCCACATGTAGCACGGTTCCTTCGTCAAAGACTGCCTGTTTGCCCTCGAGCATCCCAAACTCTAAAACCCAAAGCAACACGTTTACTCCTTCTACTACAGGCGAGTAAGTCTCCAAAGGTCGAGCATCCGGTAGATTGCGTAGTGACGTCGTTCGTCCAAAACCCAATCCATAACCCCGTAGTTAGCCGAACTACGGCTTGCTCTGATTCTCATTCCAGATGAGATACGTAGGCATAAGATGCGATGTCTTAGCGAGCACACATCCACCCAACCCATAGGTCAGCCGAGCTACGAAGACTCTGATTCTCATATTTAGATGAGATACGTATGCAGTGGATGCGACATCCACGCGAGTCATTTATCTTAACCTTTTAGTAAATAGTACATTAGGCAAACCCACACCCTTTAGACAAAAAGCCACAAAAGTGGATCCCGTAGAGTACTACGGATGCGTAGGGGTGCTGATACCTTCCCTTCGCATAACCGACTCCCGAACCCAAGATTTGGTTGCGAGACCCCGTCTTGTCCTTTCCTTTTTCAGGTTTACTTCGAGCGTTTCCTTTCCCTCCTTTGGGATAAGTAACGCACGGTGGCGACTCTTCTGTCATTTTTCTTTCGCCGGTTGTTTTTTTTGCACACTGTATTTTTCAGGTTGCGACAATTAGTTATAACATTTCTTACTATAGTATTTCCTTCAGAGTTCACTGGGTGAACGTAGCCATCAATTACAAGATCCCTTAGATTAACATCGTAACCAAGAAAGAAACTGTCTACTCTATCTTTCCAATAGTCAAATTTCTCACTATCAAAGATATATGGTTTTGTACTATAATGATCTCTTTCATTATTGGTAACAACGTTAACAGCGACCATTATTTCTCACACAATTTGGATCGATACTGAACACAATGAGGTGTTGATAAAGTTTTTATCATAATCAGAACCAGAGCTCTGATGCCAATTGAAGGTGGGAAAAACACAAGAAAGGGGGGTTTGAATTGGATTTTACAAGCAAATGATTTTTCCAAAACCAGAACACCACTAACAAGTTAATAACAAAGAGATAAAAACAAAAGTATTTTATCCTGGTTCACTTGAAACTCAAAATTACTCCAGTTCACCCGTCAAGATGACTTTTCCTTATACACAAGGACTTAATACACTATAATCAACAAATTACAATAATCACAAAGAATAACCTTCTTTGTCTTCTCAAGGATCCAAATATACCCTAGTCTCCTCAAGGACTCACAAAGGACAACCTTCTTTGTCTTCTCATGGATAACCTCATCAAGGAATCAAATAAGTAGTTTGAATAATATTTTGTGTGTTACAAGATGCTTCTACACAAGCAAATTTTACACAAATGAATAACAAACACTTTAAATAAATATAGTGTATAAAAGAATGATAGCTTTTCACAAAGAAATAGATTTGTGAAAATACTGTGTTACCAACATTTTCCTTCAAGTCTCTAAGTCTCACTTATATAGCATAAGAAGAAGACCGTTGGAGGAAAAAATGGAGAAAGCTCATTGAGCGGTTGTCCACTGTTGGATGGGAAATAAGTGATACTGCATACTGTCCTTCATCCACAAAATCAGTGACATGTGTGATGTATAGTACTGTCCTAGCCCATAAAATCAGGTAGTGGAAAGGATGTTCGATTTGTACTATGTATTATTTGATCACATTCCCATTTGATCTTATCTTCAACTTCATTGGTTTATAATAAAAGTTGATGAAGCATGAAATGAAGAAACATAAAGCTGGATTCAGAAACTTCGATATCTTTGGTCAGAACCTTGACAACGTCAATAGTCTGGCTTGAGATCTTCAGAGTCTTCGGAATCTTCAGAGTCTTCAGAATCTTCAGTCAAAACCTTGATAACTTCAATCGTCTGGCACGAGATCTTCATAATCTTCAACTACATAACATAACTTCAAAAGTTTGGTGATCCGAGTCATGTCTAGAAGCATGAAATGAGAGAATATTACAACAACAACATCGTGTCTCCTCATAAGCTTCTCAGGAGTGAATCAACACAGAAGCAGAAAGATCATTGCAACAACAATATTGAACATCTTTCAGAACTTCTAATAGTTGGCACATAAGCGAATTTGGAACACATAGTTCAGAAATTGATGACATCGCTTATCATATATTCAGAATCAGAACTGGTTGTTAAAGCTACACAATAACTAACCATTAGGGTACCAAAATTATTCTCTCACAAATATGATATTGTTATCATGAAAACTCAAGGTATATATCTTGAACCAAGTCTTGTTCTAACAGACATTTCATGTATACATGTGTATGAGTGATTTCTAGGAAAAAATCAGTGTCTGCCTAAATAAATTTCCACATGTGTATTGAGACATGCAACAACCCACATGCATGTCCACATGTGTGTGAAATCCCGCCGCATCCTAGATATATATGTTAATGTGTCTACAACTTTATAAGGCTAAATATATTATGCTCACATGCATGTCCTCATACGTATGGGAACATGAAACAATATGATAAGCATGTCCACATGTGTATGGAATCTTGCAGCATTTTGACATGCATGTCCACTTGCATATGAAATTCTGCAGCATTTTCACATGTAGGCCATGATGCGTATGGACCCGTTTTTGGACACCCATATCAGTTTCAAAAAACTCAGATGAATATAAAAATAAGGAAACCCAAATTTATAGGTTTTGTTTCTGTTTTCTACAACAAGTTACAAAAGTGGAGCAGAAGAACACAATAGAAGCAAGGTGGAGCATCAATTTGATTTGAAGACTCTTCATCTTTGATTATTGTGTAATGTTGAAAAAATTTAATTATTATTATTATTATTATTATTATTATTATTATTATTATTATTATTATTATGCATGGCTAAACCTTTAGATGCTAGGAGCGAGTCCCTATTCTTGAATGAGTTGAATTTTCGATCTCTTACCACAATCACATATCCAACCATGTAATATATGTTCTCTAGGCGCCTCTTTTTTAATTTTTAAATTACATATTACCACAGTCACAATTAAAAACCGTTGTGATATGTTAAGAGTGACACTCTTCGAAATCTAACACCTGCAATATTTGTGTTTTTTCATTAATAAAAGGGTGTGTTCCCTTTATTTCTAATTTTAAATAAAAATTAAAAACTTGTCACCACGATCCAAAATAACACCCGTGGTGAAATATCAGGACATACCACCATGATTTATTTTAACATCCGTTGTGAAATAGTTTACTTGTATAAGCTAACTTAATTCACTTCAGAACAGACTGTGCTATAAGTCTAAAACCCTAACTTCTCTCGCCTTGTCCCAATATCTCAAAACTCCATCCTAGCTTCACAAAATTTCAACATAACTTCTCAAACTATTATGAATCAAGGGAAGGTGTCACGAAACAAGCAAGTTCATTTCATTATTTTTTCTTTTTCATAAATCTTTTCAAGTAAATGTACGTATGTAAACCAATTCATTTCAAAACTCCATTATTTTTTTGTATGATGATGTATGTAAGCTTTTTAAGCTTTTGTAGAGGTATATTGTTGTTGAGGTATGTTTGATAAACGTGTTGTGTCGTTGTTGAGGTATGTTTGATAAATGTGTTGTGTTTATGTTAAGGTTGATTTATGATTTTGTAGATAAATGAAGTTGTTTTTCTTGTTTGTTGATAAATGATTTTGTTTTCATAAGTTTATGATTTTGTTTACATATTTTTTGTTAAAGTATTTTTTTTTTGTTAGGTATGTTAATAAATGTTGTTGTTGAGTTATGTTTGATAAATTTATGTTAAGGTTAGTTTATAATTTTGTAGATAAAGGTTGTTGTTTGTGTTGTTTATTCATAAATGATTTTGTTTTGTTCATAAGTTTATTATTTAATTTACGTATTTTTTGTTGAATTATGTTGATGTTTTTAGTTAGGTATATTGATAAATATTGTATTTGATGTATGTTTGATATATTTATGTTAAGGTTGGTTTAGGATTTTGTAGATAAAAGTTTTTGTGTGTGTTATTTGTTCATAAATAATTTAATTTTGTTCATAAGTTTATGATTGGACTTATATATTTTTTGTTAAAGTATGTTGATGTTTTAGTTAGATATGTTGTTAAATATTTTGTTGAGATATGTTTGATAAATTTATGTTATAGTTAGTTCATGATTTTATAAATAAACTCATAAACTTACGTTAATAAATGTTTTGTGTGCTTTTTTCATGCCATTATTCATATCTTAATCTTGTTTTTTAGAATTTAGTTAAATGCTTCTAGTTCTTCAATTAACATTTTTTTACTAGTTTATTATGTAAAGTTAATACATTGCAGAATGAACTAGTAAAAAAGAAGTGTTGATCGAAGAACTACAAGCATTAAACAAAATTCTGAAGAGTGAGATACATATATAATGGATTGTAGAAAGCTAAAAATAAATTGATTATTATAAATTATTTATTCTAATATAACTTAATTGTTCATATTATTAATATCTAAATCAGATTTAAAGGTAACATGTTTATTGAGAAGTTTGTGAAATAAACATTCCACATACGTTATAATAAACTCAAGTATACATAACACAAGGGTTTCTAGTTATACACATGGTAAAATATTATAAGCTAAGTCTTTTACTACAGTTGTAACTTTCATCCGTGGTGAAATGTTAAAAAATTATTAAATTCTAGCATTGGTCATCGAACGACTGACCTCCACATTTAACTACGGTTGTTTATCATAGTTGTAGTGATATGTAACGCTCTATTGGATTTTTTACTACGGTTTCCAGCATGTGGTGGTAAAGTTGGTACATCCTACCACACCTTATGTTATCACGGTTGATCAACCATGATGGTATCCTCTTACAAAGTGTGGTGAAATATCATTTCCGTAGTTGTGTACTTAAATTTTATTTTCTACATGATTTACTTCTTTCTACTTTCAATGCTTTCTCTCTTTGACAATTTGAGAATGATCTATCGTTACCTATTAGTAAGTACTTTCAACAATAACGCGTGATTGGAATATTTCATATTAGATATCACCTAGGACTAGGGGTACCATATAAGAACTGATATGTTCTTGATACACATGCTTAAATTTATCTATAATTTACTATGGACATAAGAGTTAATTGAATGATTAAAGGTTTATTCACTAAAGACTTAGGAATAAACATCCTTAAGAACCAGTAATATGTCGAGATAAAAGAAGTTATTAAAATATGAGTTTACGATATTCAACGAACTCAAGTTCAAACTCTCATTCCTAACATGATTTATTATTATTATTTTATACTCTATTACATTTGTTCTACTTCTACTTTTTTGAAAACAAAACAACCTCAACACCCCTATATACCTTTTGTTTAACTAAAAATAAACCAAACTCTAAAACATAACGTATTTCTTGAAATCGATACTCTGGTAACTACCGGTATTACAACTTGAAAAAATTAGTACACTTGCTAATTTACCGATCTACAAGTATGAAAGAAACATGTGTTAGTATCACCCTCCTTAAGTCACTAGACTTGAAATATATGGGTATATTTAGTCCAAAGCAGGGAACAAAGATTCAAGACAAACTTCTTTCTAGATTCAATCTCTTATGCCGATAGTCCACCTTACTCAACTCTCACACCTAAAGAACTCATTATCTCCTTTAAACGAGCAATCTAGGAGTTAAGGTTACCGAAGACTTGACGATTCCAAGATTTCAAATCACCTTTGAGAGCTTTGAGCTTTTCTTTTAGAACAAAATATAGCCAACTAGACAACAGAGAATTAGATCAATTACTAAACACCACCTCAAAGAGTTGGGTATGAGAAACCCAACTATTATTAAACCAGAAAGGCTTTGGACCTGAAAACAGATTAGATTACCTGAGAATTATGGGACAATGATCTGACACATCTTTAGGTAGAGCCAATTATAAGGTGTAGTCCCCCACAACTCCCACCAACTTTCAGAAATAAGAATCTTATCCAAATGACTATCCGCCCTACCACAAGGATGGTATCAAGTAAAACCCCAGCCAAGAAGTTACTAAACTCAAGACACTCAATATTACAAGCAATAGACACATAGTCATCCTGTTCAATTCTTTCAATCAAAGAACAAACAAAATTAAAGTCCCCTAAAACACACTAAATATCCCCTCCAAAATTGACCCTTCTTATAAAGAGATTTCTCCAAAAGGCTCTATGCTCTCTCAAGCTACACTCACTACGCCAAAAACTGGAATAGACAGCGCACCTTAGAGGGCGCTTTATTACAAAAGCGCACTCTAAAGTGAAGCGAAAAAATAAGGAGCGAACAACTGGAATAGACAGCGCACTTTAGAGGGCGCTTTTGTAATAAAGCGCCCTCTAAGGTGAAGCGAAAAAATAAGGAGGAGATAGAGGGACAACAATACAGGGCGCTTTTTAAAAAGCGCCCTCTAAGGTTACCCTTAGAGGGCGCTTTTAAAAAAGCGCTCTATAAGTCCATGTGCATTTCCAGTTTATAAAGCGCTTTTGGAAAGCCTTAGAGATCGCTTTCATAAGCGCCCTCTTAGGCCCCCTTTAGAGGGCGCTTTTTTTCCACAAGCGCCCTCTAAGGTCCCTGTCATACGGTGAACTGGACTTTTTTGTGGTTTTAATCGCAATGTCGCGGTTAGCAAGAGTCGCCACCGACTTTTCTTTTATCCAATAAGGAAAGGTGGAAAAGAACAGGAAAAACCTTAATTTAGATTTTGGGTTCGGGAGGTACATTATACAAAGGGAAGGTGTTAGCACCCTTTGTATCCATGGTTATCCATGGGCTCTTAATTGCTCGATCACTTATATTATTTTTGTCTAAAAAAAAGTGTTTGTGAATTGTTTAGGAAAATTGTTTTGAAAAGAGAATTTAACTTTGTAATGATTCTTGTATGAATGTATACAAAGTGATTATCTCGTTTAGTTTTGAAAATTGTTTAGAAAAATATAACTCGGTAATGATTCTAGTATGAATGTATACCAAGTGGTGATTTTCTGAAGGTATTTTGAAAGGTGTGAGGTGTGAAAAAATGTTTTAGGTTGTGAGCCAGCAATTAAGAGTTATACCGACCCAAGGTCTTTATGAGTATTTCCTATCCTTATGAGGGTAAAACTGTCCTTATTATTGAGAAATAAGTAGTTTTATCCTTTGGATGTAAAAGGGTCATCGTAGGGTCATCGATTGGTCATTGAAGGCAACAGTTACGAGGATACCTTAGCATTCGAAGGGACTATCATCTTTTAACCGTAGGCAACATCGGAGGGTCATCGAGGGACAAAGTTGTATATTCGAAGGCAACATCCGAGGGACTATAATTTATTTTATGATGATTTAACCGAAGGGTCTTTGCTAAGGGTATCCCCACGTTCGCGGGACATGACCGTAATATCGTAATCGTAAGGCAACAAAGAGAGGTCCAAGATCACTTATTCAAAGGCAAAGTTTTACAATTAATTATATAATTAGGATGAAACTCCACATTAAAATTATTAAAAATAATATATTAAAAAATTAATACATTAGAAATTAATACATTAAAAAATTAATTTAGGGTGAAACTCCACAAGGGTATCCCACAAATAAAGTGGAATACCTAGCCAATAACCTTTTCCTGGGATATGTGAACCTTTACGAAACTCAAAAAAAAGAAACATGTCAGAACACCAAATCAGGGTGCAATCGAAGATTACACCGGAGAAATATCACAACAATAAATAGGATAGGATAAATAATGCATGGCTATGATAAAAACATAAAAAAAACAGACTAGAAGAATCAGGTACTGTCTCGTTCGCCTCTGCCTCGCCTAGCGAAGGCCACGGATTTTGAATTTGAAAACAGCCCCATGTTAGGAACTTTGAATTTTATGGCATTTTATCACAGGAATAACATGGTCAAACATTCAGGGTATTCAGGCATATTTAAATTCCCATACGAAAGCAAATTATATATCAACATTTAATCATGATGCATTATATATGTAGATATGGCCAATTGAAAGTATAAACAATAGAGATACGCAAAACCTGTTTGCCAATTCAAGGTTGAAGGGATTGACCACTTGTAGTATCGGAATAAGTTAGGCAGCGGGAATTGGACGGCGATGGCTTCGGTGCAGATGGGCTGCCTTCAGGGTTTCTTTACTCTGAATTCTCCGGGTAGGCAGGGTTCCTATGCCAAAGTTTCTATCCGTCCTTCTCTGTTCTCTCTCTTTCTTTTTCCTCAAGGTTTTGTTCCAAGGAAACCTCAGAGTGTTTTGCTTCTCTTCCTTCTTTCTCCAGTAAATCTCCCAGTGTAAACTCCAAGTGTAACTCCCCTACTGAAACTTCAGTATTTATAGATTAATTTCGTGGGTAATGGGCTTGGAATGAGGGAGACCCAAGTCCAAAATAATTGGTTATATTTTATTTATTTATTCATTTTAATTATTTAATTAATTAATTAAATTTTTTTTCTTTTTTTTTTTTTTTTTATAGTTTTTTTTTTTTTTTTTTTTTTTTTTTTTTTTTTTTTTTTTAGGAAAAATGATGGGTAATTTTTGGGGTATGACAGCTGCCCCTGTTCAATATTCTTGAACCGAGAGAGTTAGGATGGCGTGTATGCCATTCGTGGTCTGGAGGTGGAAGATTATTGAACACTAGAATGCCCCAAAAATTTGCACTTGAGAATCGACAGTTGGTCTTGATGGAGATGGGCTTAAAGATGCCATCCGGGAGGTTTGATGACGAAAGCTTCAGATCGCGCCGTATATTAGGCCAATTTGAAGACATGGGTGCCACACTGGGTCGTACGTTAGACCGTATAATGAGTCATCCATTAGGCTGCCGACTTCGCTGGGGAGTCGGAGTGTGTCATATGCTGTTGGGGATAAAGGATCAGAATGGACCATACGCTAGATCGTATCTGAGTTGCAGAATGAGCCGTACGTTCGGCTGAATCTGATGACGAAAGGGGTAGTCGTACGTTAGACTAAACTTCAGAAATGTACCGTATGTTAGGTAGGATCTGATGATGAAAGGGGTAGTCGTACGTTAGACTACACTTCAGAAATGTACCGTATGTTAGGTAGCATCTGAGGGGATGGACATCCGAACGGGTCGTACGTTAGACCGTCGCAGAATGAGTCGTCTGTTAGGCCGCATCTGATGATGAAAGCGGTAGTCGTACGCCAGACTACACTTCAGAAATGTACCGTACGTTAGGTAGCATCTGAGGGTTATAAGATCCAAACGGGTCGTACGTTAGACCGCGTTGGGGTTGTTGAAGTTCAGAATGGATCGTACGTTAGATCGTATCCGAGTTGTAGAATGAGCCGTCCGTTAGGCTGCATCTGAAAAAGAAAGTAGTCGTACGCTAGACTACACCCTTGAATGTACCGTACGCTAGGCAGCATCTGAGGATTTGAAGGTCCAAATGGGTCGTACGTTAGACCGCATTGGAGTTGCTGAAGAAGTCATATGTTGGGCTGAATCAGAATGAACCGTACGTTAGGCTGTATCTGATAACCTGTATATGTTGTACTTGCAATAAATGTCTGGGATGGGCTTAGAGATGCCATCGTTAGGAGGATATCGAAGTGTTGTCAGAATGAATGTTCCCATGAACTGTATTTGAAATATGTATCTGAATCTTGAATGTGATTGATAAAGGTGTCTGTCTGAATGAACCTTCTACTTTGACTATATCAGGAGGATAATTAACCTGCAAAGAAAAAGTTAGCTTCATGCTATGTCATGATGCATGAGATGTTTCGTGTTATGCTAAAATAAATGTGAATGTTGTATGCATGCGTATGCTGTGAAAGGATGTAATGAATGAGTTATGCGTATGAGAAGTTCTGCTTGGGGACTCTACTGGGGAAAATAAATCCCCATCTACTGATTTGAGACATTTGTGTCGATGACCCTTTCTCGGCTGGGGATGCTTGATTTCTGTCTGATGGTGGAAATATTCAACAGAGCCTGGCTGGGGATGGATGAGATGATCAATCTGTCTGGTGACGCCGACCTCTGTTGGGGAGTAACTGGCTGCGCCTGGGGATACTGCCATTTTCTGAGGAAAAAAAAAACAGGCTTGCTGGGGAAGAGAATTGGTAGCGGATTCATTGGAAGCATGATTAGACCTTCTCCTCGATCCTGAAGTCGGGTAGTAATTGCTATTGCTATTCTATGCATGTATTTTTGGTAAACATCAGTCATATTCAAATGCACATATTAATTCAAATTAAATCAATGGACATTTACGCAACCAAAACAGAAAAGTAAAAACAAAAGCATCTTTTTTTGAAAGAGGGTTGTATTGATTTTGAAAGGAGGCCTATAAACAGGCAATTTGTGTACAAGGAGACAGAAATCCTAGTAAGAGGAAATTGTCGAAAACAAAGAGAAAGCTATGTGGAAGAAGTCCTATTGATTTTAAGCCTACTACTGTCATTATGTCTTCGAGCATCTCATCCCTTGCTGTCGGATAGAAGTGATTGGCTTGGTCAGTCCCTCGAACTTGGATGAAAGTTGACTGAGAACGGGACATAGTCATACGCTTTAATCCCTAATTTTTGCCTGGACCGCCTTTTCAGGTTTTCAGTCCACCAGGATACCCTTTTTTGCCCAAGCCGCCTTTTCAGGTTTTCGACTTGCCGTGTGTACATTTTTTTTTATATATCCCTAATTTTTGCCCGAACCCTTTTGGTTCGCCGGGATGCCCTTACTTTTGCCTAGATACGTCGATCTAGCGGGTCTCTTTTATGCGTAGTATTTTTTAACTATGTCCGCGTTCACGGGATGCGGGAAATCTTCGCCATCCATTGTAGCAAGTATCATGGCTCCACCAGAGAATACCTTCTTAACTACAAATGGCCCTTCGTATGTGGGAGTCCATTTGCCTCTGGGATCAGTTTGTGGTAGGATGATACGCTTTATCACCAAGTCGCCCATTTGATACACTTGTCTCTTGACCCTTTTGTTGAATGCCCTGGTCAGCCGCAAGTCTCTTCTCATCAATCAAATGTATCTGATCGAGTCGAGTCTGAATCCATTCGTCCTCGTCTAAGCCCGCCTCTTTCATGATCCTTAGAGAGGGAATCTGAACTTCCACTAGTAAGATGGCTTCCATTCGATAGACTAAAGAGAACGGAGTTGCCCCTGTCGTAGTGCGCACTGAAGTGCGATAACCGTAAAGAGTAAAGGGTAACATCTCATGCCAGTCTTTGTATGTTACTGTCATTTCTTGCATGACCTTCTTGATATTGTTAGCAGTCCCCACGGCGCCGTTCATCTTTGGCCGGTACGGAGAAGAGTTATGGTGTTTTATTTTGAACTGCGTGCAGAGTTCAGTAATCATCTTGTTGTTCAAATTAGTACCATTGTCAGTGATAACTCTTTCAGGAGACAGCAGGTTTCTCAAATAGGTATTTGATAGAATCCATCTTAGAAGTCAATAAGGTGGTATGATTCAACATATACTGTCTTAGTCGGCGAGCAGCCCAGGCCAAAGCACAGCAAGCTTTCTCGGGCTGTGAGTATCTTGTTTCACAGTCGGTACCTTTTGCTAAGGCAGTATATGGCATGCTCTTTTCGACCAGACTCGTCATGTTGCCCCAACACACCTCATTGAATTTTCTAACACGGTCAAATACGTAATTAAAGGTCTTCCCTCAACTGGTGGCATCGGAACTGGAGGTTCTTGGCGATATTTCCTGATTTTGTCATAAGCTTCTTGGCATTCATCATTCCATACCATCTCTTGATTTTGTCTCAGTAATTTGAAGATGGGTTTGCAGGTAGCAGTCAAGTGTGGAATGAATCGGGCAATGTAATTCGAGTGCCCCAAGAAACCTCTGACTTCTTTCTTGTTTATTTCAGTACCCAGATTTACAATTTCAATTGATTCCTCATGCGGCTGTATAATCTTTTCTTCTTGTAGTAGTCGGGCAAGTTCTCCAGGGACTTCACAATCTTCCTCGCTTCCATCCTCGGCTTGGTAGATCGGATTTTCAAAGTCATAATGAACAGTAGCAGAGTCATTACCAACAGGATCCAGAGTGGATATGGATCGGCAAATTGTTACGTGAGTGTGTGCAAGAAACATAGCTTGTTTGAAAAATGACAGGAAAGATAAAGAGCGCAATATTTGAATGCAAAAAGTCCATTGATCTATTGAATATGAATATGCTTATGAAAATGACAAACCCCTAACAAATTAGCCATTGTGCCTCGGGCATAGACACAATGCTTTAAGAAGTTTGATTGTAAAAGAAAATTAAAATTTGCAATTCTAGAATAAACAATAACAATTACTCCTGACTAAAGGAAATTGGGATAATGTCTTCAGTCTTCCAATTGTTGAGTCCGTCACCAATTGTTGGGAAAATCTAGCTATCCAAGTCGCAATCACTATCAGCATCTTCCATAGCATTAATCTGATTTTTGACTATCTTTCCAGAGTTAAACCCCAGGCCAGCTTTATCAGACTTGTACGGTACATTGATCAGTTGACCCCAACCAGCACGATCACCATTTTCAATCGCGGCTTGAGCATCTTTCAGAGAGATCATGACAGGGGGAGCACGAACAACCTTGGGCACAAGGGGAGTTGGCTTAAGGACAGGACTGGGTGGAGGAACCACTTCAAATGACTGAGAAGGAGTCTCAAAGAATTCACCATCCATCTCGACGTATTTGAAGGCTTGCACACTACTGACAATATACTCTTCTTCTCCACATACAGTGACAACCATGCCTGCTATTGGATACTTCAGCTTTTGATGAAGCGACGAAGCTACCGCACCTGCCCCATGGATCCAAGGGCGCCCCAACAAGCAGGAGTAGGCGGGACGAATGTCCATCACGTGAAAGGTAGTGTTGAAGACTTGAGGTCCTATCTTGATAGGGAGAACCACTTCACCATAGACAACACTCTTCGCACCATCGTAAGCACGCACCACAACATCACTAGGTTTCAGTTCAATGCCTTTGTAGTCAAATTTATCGAGTACAGCTTTCGGGAGCATATTCAAGGAAGAGCCGTTGTCGATCAACACGTGAGCCAGGGTGATCCCCTCACACTCGATAGAGATATGCAGAGCTTTATTGTGATTCTTTTCCTGCTGGCGTCAGGTCAGCATCGGAAAAGCCTAGGCCATTGTCAACAGTCAAATTAGCAACATAATGTTCGAATTGATCGACGGATGTTTCTTGAGGCACATGAGCGGTCTTCAAGAATTTCATCAATGCATTGGCATGGGATTTAGAGGATAATAACAAGGACAACATTGAGATTTTAGACGGAGTATGCCCCAATTGTTCCACTACATCAAAATCGCTCTTACGGATGATTTTCAGCATCTCTTCCATTTCCTGTTTGGCAACATCTTCAGAAGTAACTTCGACCGATGTCTCTGACTGAGGAGGATTGACTGGTCTTTTTCCTCGAATTTCGGGAGCGGGAGGTGAGATTTCTGGGGAGTAGATCCTTCCACTTCGAGTAACTTTACTAGTCCCTACAATATCATTAGGATTAGCAGAACTACCAACCTGCTTTATGCCATGGATGTAAACGTCGCCTCCATAGTTCCACGGAATAGCTTTGCTGGAGGAATATGGCACGGGGCCAGGTGCGATAATAATCAGGGGAGCCACTTTGGGCTCAGCGGTACTCTTCACAGGCACTCTAGTAGCGGTAATCTTCACTGGAGCTTTGGACCTAGCAATCACAGATACCTCTTCAATAGAGTTGTCCACCTTAGGAACCCTTTCAAATAGAATTGTACGATCATCCATCAGCCGTTGAATGCCGTTCTTCAACTTCAAACAATCATTGGGTCGGAGTACACAGAGATCGCAATCTTCAGCACAACCTGGAAATAAACCAGCTTGCAATAAATTCTTCTTAACGATCAGGAGAGGAGATGCTAAATCAGCAACGTCAGTAACGTGAGAATTGTCGTCCACAACATTAACATTCTGGTCATGATTAGGCATAGGTGCTGTGATGACATTGGGGGTCGCCGGAGGATCAAATTCAATTTCTCCAGCGTCGATCATATCCTGAATCTTGTTCTTCAACAACCAGCAATCATTCGTATCATGCCCGGGGCTATCGGAGTGATAGGCACACCTGGCGTTGGGATTATAACGAGGAGAAGTAGTGTTGGGATTTGCAGGAGGGCCTCTGAGGGTAATCAAATTGGCCTTTAACATACTCTGCAGTGCTTGGGTTAAAGTCATATTGATCTTGGTAAACTGTCTTCTCGACCTGTCTTGTCTGTGTTGGAAGTTCTGAGATGGAGGTGCGGCAATTGTAACTGCCCCAATAGTATGGTCACGATTCTTCTTGTTATGCTTCCTCTCACTGTACACAGCATTTGATTCATTCTTTCCCTGATAGGACTTTTTGGTGCTTGCAGAAGTAGCTGCCTGTATCTTTCCACTTCGAATGCCGCTTTCAACCCGTTCACCTGTCAAGATAAGTTCAGTGAAACCTGACGAGGAACTTCCCAGTAGATGGCTGTAGAATGGGCCAGTCAGTGTACCCATGAACATGTCCACTAACTCTCGATCAGTCATAGGGGGTTTGACTCTGCCAGCCAAATCTCTCCACTTTTGAGCATATTCTTTGAAACTTTCTTTAGAGCCCATAGTCATATTTTGTAGCTGTAGCCGAGTAGGCGCTAACTCAGAATTATACTGGTAGTGCTTGTAGAAAGTTGTTGCTAAATCAGTCCATGTGCGGATGTTAGAGCTCTCAAGCTGATAATACCACTCTAACTGTGTGCCAGACAGACTCTCTTGGAAGAAATGGATCCACAGTTTCTTATCAGTAGTGTGCGGCTGAATCTTTCTCACATAAGCCCTTAGATGCATCTGAGGACAAGAGGCACCATCATACTTAGTGAAAATGGGAACCTTGAATTTGCGGGGAATGACCACATCAGAGACCAGACCCAAGTTTTCGAAATCCAGACCGGGCACTTTCTGCCCCTCCATAGCTAACATACGTTCTTCCAGCAACTTGTACTTATCATCCTTCGGAGAGTACTGTTCATGTTCATAATCTTCATCGTCGTCCTCAGAATTGACGAGATTAGGATTCTCATCTTCCGAATCATTCTCGGGCTCTTCTTCTGAATCCTTCGGAATTCTAATCTTGACTCCTGTAACCTGTCCCTTAAGCCTTCTCCCCGGGTTGATGTAACCCACAGGTTTCTGGTCCTTCTTCTTCTCCATCAAAAGAGCTTTCAGTTCTTCCTGCCCCTTAGATAAGCTCAGCATCATTTCCTGGAATTGAGCATTCTGGGCCTGGAGATCTTTGACAGTTTGTTCGAGAGCCATTGTTCAATCTGTTTGAATCTGCTGGAATCTGTTTGATAGGAAAATCGTGAGAACACTGATCCTTTAGAATACCTGTTATGCGATGCAATGCGATGTATGAAATGTTTTCAAGGACTTTCGGGATTTAACTTTGCATAAACTAACAAAAAGAGCTTTTTTTTTCTTTTCTCTTTTGTTTTTGCTTTTGTTTTTTCTGTTTTTTTTTTTTAGCAGAGTTAAATCCCTAAATCCTTGAAATGGTTAGTACAATGCCATGATGTTATGATGTTATGTTGTTATGATGTCATGTTGTTAGATAAATAACAAGCACAAGCAAGTCACACAACAATCATTCCTAGGTTTTAAGGCTTGCGTGAGTTCCATAGGTAAATACCCTCCCCACTGAAGTTTGGTTGGTTCAACCTGTCTTAGAATAGTAACCGGGTTCTAGAAGGATCTCAAATCATTGACCTTTCCTTAAGTCCACTTCAGTGCAACACCAAGTGGTTGACCGAAGCTTCCCTAAAGTCCAATCTCAAAGAGTGTAGTATCGAGTCTCAACCAACTCCAGTCGGAACCGAAGCCAGTTATCTCACTACTTTCTAATGGCCAGGATGAGTCAATTAGGGTTCTAAAGGTCTGGTTAATGCTTTTATGACACCACGCAAATGCCAAATATTTCCTCAACTAACATGAGGAACATCAGGACATCCAAAGTGCCACATTAACCGTAGCCATCATTTTGACCATTCCAGTATACGCCGGACAGTCGCGATGATCTCTTGCTACTTACCTAAGGTACACTAGATCCGGGTGTAGGATCTTTCACTCAAGCATAACATACCCAAGCAATCCCTTAAAAATAAATCAGACAAATTGAATAAGTGATCTTGTTTTTAAGGTAACCTCTCTTTTTAAGGTCCCCAGCAGAGTCGCCAGTTCTGTCATACGGTGAACTGGACTTTTTTGTGGTTTTAATCGCAATGTCGCGGTTAGCAAGAGTCGCCACCGACTTTTCTTTTATCCAATAAGGAAAGGTGGAAAAGAACAGGAAAAACCTTAATTTAGATTTTGGGTTCGAGAGGTACATTATACAAAGGGAAGGTGTTAGCACCCTTTGTATCCATGGTTATCCATGGGCTCTTAATTGCTCGATCACTTATATTATTTTTGTCTAAAAAAAAGTGTTTGTGAATTGTTTAGAAAAATTGTTTTGAAAAGAGAATTTAACTTTGTAATGATTCTTGTA
This sequence comes from Lathyrus oleraceus, assembly GCF_024323335.1. NCBI lineage: Eukaryota > Viridiplantae > Streptophyta > Magnoliopsida > Fabales > Fabaceae > Lathyrus > Lathyrus oleraceus. The sequence goes on along the minus strand of NC_066582.1, from coordinate 380,523,368 downwards.
TGAATGTATACAAAGTGATTATCTCGTTTAGTTTTGAAAATTGTTTAGAAAAATATAACTCGGTAATGATTCTAGTATGAATGTATACCAAGTGGTGATTTTCTGAAGGTATTTTGAAAGGTGTGAGGTGTGAAAAAATGTTTTAGGTTGTGAGCCAGCAATTAAGAGTTATACCGACCCAAGGTCTTTATGAGTATTTCCTATCCTTATGAGGGTAAAACTGTCCTTATTATTGAGAAATAAGTAGTTTTATCCTTTGGATGTAAAAGGGTCATCGTAGGGTCATCGATTGGTCATTGAAGGCAACAGTTACGAGGATACCTTAGCATTCGAAGGGACTATCATCTTTTAACCGTAGGCAACATCGGAGGGTCATCGAGGGACAAAGTTGTATATTCGAAGGCAACATCCGAGGGACTATAATTTATTTTATGATGATTTAACCGAAGGGTCTTTGCTAAGGGTATCCCCACGTTCGCGGGACATGACCGTAATATCGTAATCGTAAGGCAACAAAGAGAGGTCCAAGATCACTTATTCAAAGGCAAAGTTTTACAATTAATTATATAATTAGGATGAAACTCCACATTAAAATTATTAAAAATAATATATTAAAAATTAATACATTAGAAATTAATACATTAAAAAATTAATTTAGGGTGAAACTCCACAAGGGTATCCCACAAATAAAGTGGAATACCTAGCCAATAACCTTTTCCTGGGATATGTGAACCTTTACGAAACTCAAAAAAAGAAACATGTCAGAACACCAAATCAGGGTGCAATCGAAGATTACACCGGAGAAATATCACAACAATAAATAGGATAGGATAAATAATGCATGGCTATGATAAAAACATAAAAAAAAACAGACTAGAAGAATCAGGTACTGTCTCGTTCGCCTCTGCCTCGCCTAGCGAAGGCCACGGATTTTGAATTTGAAAACAGCCCCATGTTAGGAACTTTGAATTTTATGGCATTTTATCACAGGAATAACATGGTCAAACATTCAGGGTATTCAGGCATATTTAAATTCCCATACGAAAGCAAATTATATATCAACATTTAATCATGATGCATTATATATGTAGATATGGCCAATTGAAAGTATAAACAATAGAGATACGCAAAACCTGTTTGCCAATTCAAGGTTGAAGGGATTGACCACTTGTAGTATCGGAATAAGTTAGGCAGCGGGAATTGGACGGCGATGGCTTCGGTGCAGATGGGCTGCCTTCAGGGTTTCTTTACTCTGAATTCTCCGGGTAGGCAGGGTTCCTATGCCAAAGTTTCTATCCGTCCTTCTCTGTTCTCTCTCTTTCTTTTTCCTCAAGGTTTTGTTCCAAGGAAACCTCAGAGTGTTTTGCTTCTCTTCCTTCTTTCTCCAGTAAATCTCCCAGTGTAAACTCCAAGTGTAACTCCCCTACTGAAACTTCAGTATTTATAGATTAATTTCGTGGGTAATGGGCTTGGAATGAGGGAGACCCAAGTCCAAAATAATTGGTTATATTTTATTTATTTATTCATTTTAATTATTTAATTAATTAATTAATTAATTAATTAAATTTTTTTTTTTCGTTTTTTTTTTTTTTTTTTTTTGTTTTTTTTTTTTTTTTTTTTTTTTTTTTTTTTAGGAAAAATGATGGGTAATTTTTGGGGTATGACAGTCCCCTTTAGTAAACATTAAAATTATAACATACTGCGCGTTTTGTTATTTCACTCTCTGTTACTTTCGTTCTTTTTCACGTTAGGGTTCTCACTGCTACAATTTTCGCTACTTCTAAGGCGTTCTCCTTCCACCTCTGTTAGATCTACGACGTTTCCTCCTTCTATTAATTCGTTGTTAGCTGTTTGATTTTGACACCATAGGTATTTTTCTAATCTTCATATTACTTGGTTTCTCTTCTGACGTTCGCTATTGTTCATTTTTAGTTTCATTTTTCTTGGTTCATACATTTATTGAGTATTCTCAACAATAATTATTGTGTTGCAATGCTAGCAATGGAGACTAGGCATTATGGGTTAAATTTCACCAACTGTTCCATTTGTTTCTCGATGTAGAAAAAAGAGGCAGCAATATCTAAAACACCTTCTACCAATCAAAGGTACACTATGCAGTTTATGAGTGTATTTATTCTAGCATGCATAGCGTAGCTAGTAACTTAAGAAGTTTAGGTATGGATGTTATTTGATAGAGTAAATTAGAGTCGACTATTCTTCTGTTAGCTTTCAGTTAGACCATTATACAATTCTACATATATATTTTCTAGTCAATGTTTATCTTTTGTAAAAACTATATGATGAATTTTCAGTTAGACCATTATACAATTCTACATATATATTCTCTATTTACATTTTTCGTATCTATTTACTTTTGAACCACAATTATTGTTCTAACAGTAACTAACTTTACATCGGCCCTGTTCAGCTTCGAGCAATTTTGTATCAATTTGACAAATGAGAAGTTACAGCAGCATTTCAACCAGGTTTGATTTTTCTACTATCTCCTGGTAAACAATTTCTATAGACTCAAATAACACTTCATTATTTCATTATGCAGCATGTCTTCAAAATGGAGCAAGAGGAATATACAAAGGAAGAAATTGATTGGAGTTATATAGAGTTCGTTGATAATCAAGATGTTCTCGATCTTATTGAGAAGGTGCAACTCACCCTTGCATTTTTGTCATTTTAGAAAAGTTCTATCAGTTTGTCATCTCATTCTTGTTTATAACTTCAGAAACCTGGCGGCGTTATTGCTCTTCTGGACGAGGCCTGGTATGTATTAAATGACAATAGTTCAAATATTTGTATTATAGTTAATGGTTTGTTTATGTCATTTTACATAATGTAAAGTGGCGTTAGTGCATGCAAATATATATACTTTGAGCAATAACTATGTTTTATAGTCATTCTTTTATATATTGTCCTGCTTATTTTTTGTAGTATGTTTCCAAGATCAACGCACGAAACATTTGCTGAAAAGCTATATCAAACACTTAAGGACAATAAGCGATTCAGCAAACCGAAGTTGTCACGAACTGACTTCACCATCAATCATTATGCTGGTGATGTGAGTAAAATACATTTTGGTCTACGCAGTTATATCAACCATGAAATAAAAAGTTAAAAGCTTAGTATATATGTCGAACTTTGATTTCAGGTCATGTATCAAACTGATCTTTTCCTTGATAAAAACAAAGACTATGTTGTTCCGTAACACGCTGCGCTGCTCTGTGCTTCCAAGTGCTCCTTTGTTTCAGGACTTTTCCCACCTTTACACGAGGAAAGTACTAAATCAACAAAGTTTTCTTCTATAGCCACTCAGTTTAAGGTCGGTTTTCTTTAAACATGCATATGCTTGAAAATTATAAGTCTTTTGTATATAACTATTGATCATTGTTATTCTTATTGCTTATGGAATGAAGCAACAACTGCAATCTTTTCTTGAAACATTGAGTGCGACTAAGCCACACTACATTCGTTGTGTAAAGCCAAATAATCTTCTTAAGCCGGGGATATTTGAGAACAACGATGTGTTACAGCAGCTTCGATGTGGGGTGAGTTCAACCCCCATATTAGCCTTGTTCTTTATTATGACATGAATATTTTTGTTTCAAGTTACTTCAAACTCTGTGGATGCCTTTTATAGGGTGTAATGGAGGCAATTAGGATAAGTTGCGCTGGATATCCAACTCGAAAGAACTTTGATGAATTTGTTCATCGGTTTCGTATAATGGAACCTAAGGTTCTAAAATCATGGTATTTACTTCTCCTTTTTTCCGTGTTTTCTTTTTCTGATCATACAGATGAATGTGATTGTACTGAACATAATTAACCACCTAGATTATTGTCACGAAATTTTTCCGATTTTAGATGTTCAAATAACACAACTATATCTGAAATAACTAATAATAAATATATATCTGCAGTCCTGATGAGATGACGGCTTGCAAGAGACTTCTAGATAAAGCAAACCTTAAAGATTATCAGGTAGTAGTTCTTATCTTATTCTCAGTGATAGCATTTTTATTTGCTCGCAGGTTACATTGAATCATAGATGATGATGCTAAAAAATTTCGAACACGCTATGTATGATAATATGGATTGGAATAAAATGTTTTTTGGGTTTCTTTGCAGATAGGAAAGACAAAAGTTTTCCTGAGAGCAGGTCAAATGGCAGAACTAGATGCATGTCGTGCCGAGGTCCTAGGAAGATCCGCAATCGTTATTCAGAAAAAAGCTCGCACATATATTTGTGAGAAACAGTACAAGTTATTGCGATTTTCTGCCATAGAACTACAAAGGGCTATTAAAGGTATCAATTATTTGAATCCTTTTTTATACTATGTATGAATAATCTTGTTATCCATTTTCTAAGTCATTTAGTTTTACGTATCCTATGAACTTAACATAGGACAACTTGCAAGACGTCGGTATGAATGCATGAGAAGGGAGGCCACATCTTTGATAATCCAGAAACAAATCCGCATGTATCTTTCGAGAAGTGCTTATAAAACTACCTATTCCAAAGCTGTTTGTATTCAAACCGGCATGCGAGGAATGGCTGCTAGAAATGAACTTCGATTCAGGAAGCGGACCCTAAGAAGACTGCGGCTAGCAAAAAAACATACATCTCAGAGATGCTTTTGCTACTTAGTTTTATTTCTTTTTAAGTTATGAATTGGTTGTATATTTAGAATCTTTAGAAGTTAAACGATTATATATCAGTGGATTGTTGTATATGTATGGATTGTTGTATATAAGGCTTGTTGAATGCAATGTGTGAAAAAGGGCTTCAAATTATACAGTTTTAGGTGTACTGCTTCAATATACAGGTTGTCTAAAATAAATAAATAAATATAGCGCTTTTTAAAAAAAAAAATTTAAATAACCACCCACTTTAGAGGGCGCTTTCCAGAATAAGCGCCCTCTAACCCCTTTAAATTTCCACTTTAGAGGGCGCTTTCCAGTAAAAGCGCCCTCTAAACCCTTAAAAGTTTCCACTTTAGAGGGCGCTTTCCAGTAAAAGCGCCCTCTAAACCCTTAAAAGTTTCCACTTTAGAGGGCGCTTTCTTTAAAAAGCGCCCTCTAAAGTGGCCCTTAAAGGGCTTAAAGAGCCACTTTAGAGAGCGCTTTCACCAGGAAAAAAAGCGCTGTCTTTACCTATACCAGCGCCAGATTAGAGGGCGCTTTAAAGCGCTGTTATAGGCCAAAAAAAGCGCCCTCTTTTCCCTTATTTGGCGTAGTGACTTAGAATAAATATTAGCAACAAAACAAATTGCCTTAGTCATCGCCTACACAAGACAAACACCCAGGTAACCAGGACCAACAAAAGAGAGATAATCCTTTCGAACTACACCAAATAGAAAAGAAGCCCCACTATTGTCCAAAAAAGTTGAAAAACTCCAATGACCGAAAGAATTCCCACACAAAACATGAAAACAAGAATTTAAAAACTCATCAATCTTAGTTTCCCAAATTGCTATAAATTCCAAAGACTTAGAAACAATGATCTATCTTACCTTACTATGCTTAATCCTACTCCCAACCCATCAATATTAAAAGGTCATTCGAACATCAAACACAACTCCTGAACAACCTAATAACTCCTGAACAACCTAACTGATCTCAATTGTTTTCTAATTAAAAAGTACTGGTAAAGAGATCATGAATACGAATAAAAAAAATAGTGGTAAAGAGATTATGAATACGAATAAAATATTTACTATAAAAAATAGTACTAAAAACTAAAAAAGCATAAACATATTTTTATTAATTTGCTTCACACAATTATAATGATATTTTTTAAAAGTCGCATACAAACGAAACATCACACTTACTTAAGTATAAAGGTGAACACTTAATTAAGCCAACCTCATATTGTTGCATTAAGCCATTAATACTCATATGTTACTTTCTTTAATCTTTTCGAACGGCCCTTGCCTTGGAAAGATGAGCATCAACATCTCTAGTGCATTTGCTAAGGTAGTCCATCCATCCATTTGGAGGCTCAATATCCTCACTGATTTTCTCATACTCCACAGTCCATTTAACAACAGCAGGGCCATCTGCCTTATCAATTACTTGAAGGATGAGCTTAAAGGTCTTATAGTGCTTATCAATATCTCCACCAAACAGCTTCCATGTGTTCTTTTTGTTCTGTTTATCAACTTCTTCAATACTCTCATAACATGTGTGCACTTCACCATCTGTTGTTATGTCAAGACGAATTTAAATATGTTTTACAAGAAATAAAATGTATATATGGTGACATGTTAAATGAATTGGAAATACGGTTACCTATGACATAAGTCCAGTGTTTAACTGTATCAGTGTCATGCCAGTCATCACCTTCATGCAGCTTGGTATGATGAACTCTTTCACAATGGTTTTGCATTTCATGAAGTTGTGTTAAAAAGTAATTGTAGAATTTATCAGCGGGTGCTTTGATCCCAAGCTCAGTAATAAGTTTACCAAAGAGCACCATTTCTCCAAAGGAAAAAGAGAAGAAAGAAACAAAGGTTAATCTACGTGAGGAAAGTGTATGCAACCCGTGCCTTAAATAGAAGAAGTTGGATTACATTATCTTTGGGCATCAATTTAAATTATATGTTTTTGGTTTTATCAATTTGAATTAATCTTAGAAAGTCATATGGAACAAAACCCTAAGCTTACCACTGTACACGTGCTATCCCACCCATATTACAGCTGCTAGTTAGTTCTCAAATTCGTGCCATGCTATCCCACCCATATTACAGCTGCTAGTTAGTTCTCAAATTCGTGCCATCTCATATAACATCTTGCATCATTTATGATTTTAAATATTTTTTCATTTAGCTAATATTTTCAATTTTAATGTATTAACTAATTTTAATATTACATTGGTTCTAGAGATACAATATTCAAAAACCTTAAGCAAGTGTTCACCAGTTGGTTTTTTTTTCCAGAGTTCTTTTAATGTAATAGTTAGAGTTCCTGGTGCGTCGGAAGAAAAATGACTTGCAAAATTAAACTTTAATATTCAAGTAAATGAAAATTTATAGAAAAAGAATTCTGAAAAGAATGAGATAATATCTAACTTGTTACGTCGTTGAACTTATATATGGTAGGGGTGTGCAAAAATATGGTTAACCAAATTATATGCCTAAACTGAATTGCATTGCACCATAAAATAACTAAACCACTTGAATGGTTAATGAACTGAACCATTTAAATTAATCAATTGTAATTCAGTTTAAAACCGGTTCATAACCAATTTTCTTTTATAAACTGCTTTAATTATAATTTTTTTTTAATAAAAAAAAGAAAAATTATTGAGAGTGAAAAAAAATAGAAATTAAAAATATTTATAATTATAAAAAGTAAAAGATATTTTATTGAAAATTAAAAATAAAAATATAAAAAAAAATCTGAAAATAAAATATTTTGTATTCCATAAAATAAAAAATAATTTTTTTTATTCATTAAAAAAATATAATTTAATTTGAAATAAATTTTTTTTTTCAGAAAATAAAAAATTATTGCTTTTTAAAATAAAAAAATTCTGAGAAAAAAATTTTTTGAAAAAAAAAATTTCAGAATAAAATAATTTTTGTAGTGAAATATTTTCCCAAAATTTTTTAAATATAAAAATAATTTTTTTTCCGAAAATAAAATTCAAAAAAAATTTATTCTGGACTTTTTTCCCCGAAAAATTAAAAAAAAATATTTTTAAAAAAAAAATTGCATGAAATTTTAAAAAATATCTACTCAGATTTTTTTTTTCAAACAAATTTTTTTTAATTAATTTTTGTAAATAAAAGTTTTTTTAAAAAATAAATATTTTCAAATTTTTTTTTTAAAATTAATTATTTTTTATGAAATTAAAAAAAATAATTTTAAAAGAGTTCAAATTATAAATTTGGTTTATAATTGCAAACCGATTATAAACTAGTTTATAAATACAAACCAGTTATAAACTAGTTTTAAACTGAATTGAAACCATTTTAGCAATTAACTGCATTTTCTGTAAAATAGTTATTATAAACTGAACTGAAATATAAATATGGTTTGGTTCAGTGCAGTTCATGAACCACGAACACCCTTAATATATGGTAGATAACTAAAAATGAATGAGATGCAGAGAATTGTTTGATTAGATCTATTAACGGGCGATTAGCAAGTAGATGAGATCAAATGTACAATCTTTGACGAAATTTCATCCGCTTTTTTGTTCTTGAATTTGATACTATAGATTGAGCCTCATAATCGGGTCTTCTTCTTTGGGCTTGTATTCGGCGTGAACCATAAGCCCCTAGTCCATGCTAATATTTGGTGAAGTGTGGATTAATATTGTCGGATCACCCTTTGATGACAGAACGTTCTTTCTGAGATAGTCTTCGGTTCAGGGAAACTAGAGTTGGTAAGTCTGGTGACTAGGAGTAGGTGGCCTCGAGAGCTTTAACATTGAAATGTTTCACACTGCTACCTCTACATGGGGCTTTAAGTCTCTTGGGTGGGGAGTTGCCCTGCTGTTTAGGGCACTTAAGTACCATTACTAGGGATAACATATAACAACGGTGGGAAGAAAGTTTCTACTACGAACTGTGGTTTGTGGTAAGGTAGCTTGTTGTTTTATGTTCCCTCTTGACAACTATGTGCTACTAGGCATGGTAAAAAAATAGTAGTACATAACATACCACTACAGGTGTTTAAAATAATCGTAGTAAAAGCTTGAGGTCAGGTGTTCGATTCCATGCGCCTGCATTTTTTTTCTTCATATTTTAAACATTTCACCACGGTTCTAGAAACCAACCGCATTGAAAGATTTAGCACACAACATATCACCACGATCCTTGATTATAATTGTGGTGATATGTCTACTTGAGTTTATTATAAATTATGTGAAATGCTTATTTCACCAACTGCTCACTAAGCATATAACCTTTCAATCTGATTTAGAAAATTTTAATATGAGATATGAAGTTATAATAGAAGAACAAGTTACACTTATTATTCGCATCTTGCTCTTTAACCGTTAGAACTTGTATCAATGCTTATAGTTCTTTAACTAACCTTTCCGTCAACATACAACATACATTACCAACAACATATAACTTTTATCAACAACAACATACCTTAAACAACATATAGCATAAAATATACAACTTTTATTAACAAAAAAAAACATCAAAATAATACCTTATACAACATATAACATACATTACCAACAACATAATAAACAACAACATACGTTAAATAACATACAACATATAAGATCAAAGACACCATAAAATGTAGAAACGTCTCACATACTTGAAATGTGAGAAGGAAGTGAAAGAAATGAGTTTCGTGTAACACCTTTCGTTGATCCATAAGAAATGAAGAAGATGAAGGAGAAGAGCGATCCAAAATGCAGCGGAATTTAAAAATTTATCCTTTAGTGATCTTTACGAATGGGCGTGATCAGTGATAGAATCGTCACCTCTTGTGGAGATTGAAACCTTTGATGCAGATCTACGGAGCGATCACGAACGTTGAATGGTGACAATGCTTGTACTCAGTCCACACGAATGGGTTCTTTCAATCTCAGTGCTAGCTGCTATGAATGAAAGCTTTGAGTGAGTGAGTGAGTGAGTGAGAGAGAGAGAGAGAGAGAGAGAGAGAGAGAGAGAGAGAGAGAGAGAGAAATGAAAATTACAACTACACAAATGCTTCTGCACAAGGGTTCTATTTATAAAACCACTTGTGTGGACTGCAAGCTAAAAAGTCCACTTAAGTGTGTGTGGCCCATTTCTTATGATATGCCAGAATCACTTAAGCGTGTGGTACCTTACCATATTTCATATTCTACTTAAGTACACCCTACCTTACGATGTTCTACAATTCACTTAAGTGCACCGTACCTTACGGTGTTTCTTAGTTACTCTATCTCTCATCAATCTGTTCTTTTGTGTGTGACGCTGTAGGTTTTCGCGACATTAGCAATTATATTAAATCACGTATTTAACATAATAAATAGTGGCGGTATCTAGTAACGAAAATGTCATGTGATCTGACAAATTCTTTTGTGAGAGATAGACCGTGTCACCCTTGTCCAGTTCAATATTGGGCCGATAGACATTTATCCTGTTACACAAGATGGAAAAATTCCATCTAGGTCACTCATGTCCCTCAGCATGCTTCGTGGAGTACCCATAAACTGTCTTTATGGTCATCCAGTTACGAACAACGTTTGATCAAGAATAAGGCACTCGACTCTACATCTAGGGTCCATAGTGGATTCAGATCTGTCGCAACCTGAAAAATACAGTGCGAAAAAAAAACAACCGGCGAAAGAAAAAGACAGAAGAGTCGCCACCGTGCGTTATTCATCCCAAAGGAGGGAAAGGAAATGCTCGAAGTAAACCTGAAAAAGGAAAGGACAAGACGGGGTCTCACAACCAAATCTTGGGTTCGGGAGTCGGTTATGCGAAGGGAAGGTATTAGCACCCCTACGCATCCGTAGTACTCTACGGGATCCACTTTTGTAGTTCTTGTCTAAAGGGTGTGGGTTTATCTTGTGCTGTTTACAAAAAAAAAGGGTTAAATGAAAATGACTCGCGCAGATGTCGCATCCACTGCATACGTATCTCATCTGAATATGAGAATCAGAGTCTTCGTAGCTCGGCTGACCTATGGGTTGGGGGATGTGTGCTCGCTAAGACATCGCGTCTTATGCCTACGTATCTCATCTGGCCTGAGAATCAGAGCAAAACGTAGTTCGGCTAACTACGGGGTTATGGATTGGGTTTTGGACGAACGACGTCACTACGTAATCTACCGGATGCTCGACCTTTAGGAGAAGAAAAATCAATGAAGGGTTAGGGTTTGGGATGCTCAAGGGCAAACAGGCAGTCCTTGACGAAGGAACCGCGCTACCTGCAGGGATATGAATACAAAACACAAAACATGTATCTTGAGGTAAACACAAAACATTGCCTCCTACCGAGGTCTTCCAGCTAAGAAAGCAGTAAAATGCGGGAAAAATGTAAAAGTACCACGCGGATAAAGATCCGAAGTAACAACAATTAGAGGAGTAAGAAACCCAGAGATCCTTCCAAGCTAATGCCATCAAAGAAAAGTGAGTCAGTACAGGTAATCGGAATGAACCTCCAGGGGTTATCCCACAAATAAAGTGGGAAACCACGCAAGTTATCCCTGCAAAAGTCATGTGAGCCCTCACAAAAATTCAACAAAAGGGTTTGTGAAACATCATAAGCATTTTTTTCATGAATAACAGTATGGTTTCAGAAACCTCAAACCCTGTGGCATACATTTCAGAAATTAAACGGTTAAACATTCAAGGCATTGTTTATACATTCATATACATATTAAAACCCATGGGCAAAGGTAATGGGAATAATGGCAAACCTGATTGGAGAGCTTGATTGAAATTGAGTTGCACCCGTGAGGTTTACAAAACAATCTTCAGGGTTTATGTGAGGCAGAGGTGATTCTGTGTAGTTGAGTTCCCTTCGGGGTTTGGAGGCTGCTCTGAACTTCGTTAGGTCCTCTCTCACTATCTTTTTCCTCAGGGTTTTGTTCCAAGGAAACCTCAGAGTATTTTGCTTCTCTTCAAAATCCCCCTTTTGTTCTGTGTTCTCTCAAGTGAAGCCTTGGTATTTATAGACTGAATTTCATGGTTTTGTGGGCTCAAATGAGAGAGACCCAAGTCCAAAAATTTTTATTATATTTTATTTATTTAATTATTTATTTATTTAATTAATTAATTAAAATTTTTTTTTATTATTATTATTTATTTATTTATTTTTTTTGTAAAAAATTATATTATTATTTTTTTTCGTTTTTTTTTTTTCGATCTAATTCTGATTGACATGATGAAATGCAATATGAAATGCTAAATGAATGCATGAATGAGGAGGGCAAATTTTGGGGTGTTACAGCTGCCCCTATTCAATCATCAGCTAAACCGAGTAGGATGAAAGCGAACAGCTTATCAGACAAATGGGGTGAGCTGTGATTGAATACCAAAGACAGACCGAAAATTTGTGCTCCGAGAATACCACAAAAACGCGAAAATACACCGCGCTGTTTATCTTTCTTCCGATCCTCTGGCTTAATTTGGAGTTTCGATCCTCTGGCTGAACCTATACTCAATTTAGTCCTCTGGTCGGATATTAATTTTTATCTTCGGGCTGGATACGATTTTGATCTTCTGGCTAGATCTCCTTCGTTTCGATTCTCTGGCTGAATCTATTTCCTTTGATTCTCTGGCTGAATCCAGTTTCGGTCTTCGGGCTAGACCTGACTTTGATCTTCTGGCTAGATCTGGAGTGTCGATCCTCTGGCTGAATCTGAACTTAATTTGATTCTCTGGCTGAATCTACTTCGATCTTCTGGCTAGATCTGAATTGTTTCGATTCTCTGGCTGAATCTATTTCGATATTCTGGCTAGATCTGGATTGTTTTGATGATAAATTCCCATCATTAGGATCCCGCATCTGAGGCATGCGCTGGTTGACCCTCTTTTGAAATCTACACCCAACCTTCATATTAGATATGCAGCTTCGAGCATATTCCACTTTTGGGCTTCGTACATATTCTTCGGGCTAGAACATGTTGTAACGACTCCTCAATTAGACTTGCTGGGGAAATAAAGCTTGTAGGCGACTTCACTGGGGAATCTTCAAATTGAGCCTCAGGCTGACTCTTGGGAAAACGATTCTCAGGCTGAATCTTCAAAAATGACCCTCATGCTGGATCACGGGAAAACAATTCTCAGGCTGAATCTTCAAAATGACCCTCAGGCTGGATCACGGGAAAACGATTCTCAGGCTGAATCTTCAAAATGTGACCCTCAGGCTGGATCACTCACGCTTGATCCTCTAGCTGGATCTCATGACCTTGGTTGTAAAGTAATTCTTCAGTCTGCTTGGAAGAACCTGTTTATCAGCTTATGTGTATGTGTTGAAACAGTTTTTAAGTGTCGGGTTTTGTTATCGTATCCACAGAGATTGTAAGATATCACTGCCGTTCAATGGTTGAATTAATCTTAACTTAATGTAACACTAGGGTTTTGGTTTTAATCAAGTTATCTTGCATACAAAGTAATTAATTGCGGTAAAAGTTATGTTTTGATTAATATGAGAAATATTGTCAAAGTTAGGTTTCAATGATTACATTTGCTTTGCATGTATTTGCTCGGTCAACAATCTTATAAACTCCTTTAGATGATAAATAATTTCACAAAGTCCTCTCAATGCGTTTCTCTCGAACACCCATTGTGAGTTTTGTCATTTTGATCCATTGTTTCTCTCGAACACAATCTATCAAAATGACAACTTTTTGGTTCAACCTTATGGTGAACAAAATCATTCGTTACTATCTCTAGCTAACAAACAAGTTTGGATGAAAACCTAGGTCAAGAATCGGTAAACATCTCTCGATCAAATACCAACACAAAGAGTTTTAAATAGAAACAAAGTTTTCATCATATATTTACCGTTAAAGAGTTTACAAATGAGGATCCTTACATTTACACACAAAGCTTGGAAATCACCTACATCTAACCTTGACAAATGGAGACTTAACTACTCATTTTCATGGTAGCTTGGTCGGCAAGTAAGAAAAGAGGGTTGATCAACATCCAAGTCGAATGATCGAAGTTGGATGGGAATCCACCTTCTTTTTGTGGAAAATGGTTGCTAGATGAAGAGAAATGAAATTAGGGTATCAAAAATCCCTCCAAACAATGCTGTAAAATATCTAAGAGAAAGTACAAAAAATGGAAAAGTTGGTAAAAAGTGGTATGGGCTCAAAAAGTGGCACCTGCTACTTATAGACAAGTGCAGAACTGTCACGTTCGCTAGGCGAGCAGAATGGCTCGCCTAGCGAAGGCCAAAAATGGGCACAAAATGCCCCTGCGCCAGAGAAAACTGGGCCTGTGGAACTGTCATGTTCGCCTAGCGAACAGACCTTCGCCTAGCGAAGAACTCGCTTCAACCTTCGCCCCAGCGAGGTTGAGAGGTTTTGCTACTGGAATGCTCGCTGGGGACTCGCTAGAGCCTCGCCTAGCGAGCTAGTGCTGGCTGCTCTTTTCACCAAAGCAGACTGAATTCGCTGCCACTTCGCCTTCAGTTCGCCTAGCGAATTAATTAACCAATTTACTGGAGCCTTTCGCCAGGAGCTCGCCTAGCGAAGGTTTTGCTTCGCCACATCCTCGCCTAGCGAGCTGGCAGATAGAATGCTTGTGAACTTGGTTCCTTTGCTAATTTTCTTGTGTCTTCATTTTCAATTAGTTCATGCCTTTTCCTGCACAATAACGCACAAATCAAAGGCACCAAGCTTGCTTATCAATGTGATGCATTCTATGTAAAATGAATGTGGTTTTGACCACATTAGCAAGGAATAAGAGTGAAAGATGCCCACATATGATAGCTCAAAGAAGCACTTTTGGGCATCTAACAACTCTCCCCAACTAGATTATTGCTTGTCCTCAAGCAAAGTATGCCTCTTTGAAGAACAAGAGGATTTGCTTTTAAGAAAACGGTTTCTCCGAAGTTGGATAAACGGCTCAAACACAAGCGAAATCCGCAAATACACGTTTCCAACGGTTTTGAATAAAATAATACATAAGAACTAAAACTTAAATAGCAATGCAAAATATTTATCTATCTACAACAATGCTATTCTGAATGAATCATCCTATCTCTCCTCTTCGAATAAGGAATGAAGATTTTGCGCGTTTGCAACCGCGGGACTAATCTCACTCTCTAACAAATAATGAAGAAATCAAACAGATTCATACAATGTCTAATCAATCATAAATGGTACTGTGGAAGCATAAAGATCACTAAGGGCTTTTCGGTTGAAACTTGGTCGGGTTAACAAACAAGGGACATTTCTAAGGCCATTGAAACGAAAGTGCCGATGCAAAAGAGACATTCACAGTATTATTCACACTACTCGACTTTGTTTCCTTTGTTTCTTATTTGTAACCTTCACAACACATTTTCCACAACTCCACTTTTATTTTTCACTATTTTTCTTCCAAGCAAGCATTCATTTTCTATTTTTGTTCTTTTCTTTCACATCAAATATACAAAACAGATGTTTATTTTCTACATTTTCTATACATATATTTTTCTATGCTTGCTCGGTTTTTCTTTTCTTTTTCAAGAGTTGTGGAATTTACCGATTCTTTTTCGTTCTCCCCAACTTATTTCTTCCACAACCTAAGTGAATGCTCTTAACTTCTTACGGCAAAAGAACAATAGACACGATTTTCCGGGTTGTAAAAAAAAGATTTTTGAGATCCCGCTTTTTTCAAGCCGAGATTCAACTGTTCAGGCTCAAAGGGGTTAACAAATACTCTCTCTGCTCACAGGTAAGTTGTTTTTGGATGTAGTTGTGCTCGAAAGAAAACAAGTGCCTTGATCATTTCTAATTGCTTCCACAATTTCACAATAATAACAGACAAATAATGAATCAAATGAATCAACAAAACTTATTAGACTCCAGCATTTAAGTGTACAATGGAGGTTTCCTCACAATATATGGTTCTAAGTTCTAGATGAAACATTCATTCAATTATGTTGCAAAAAGACAATATTCTATTTACCAAAAAGAGTAAAGTTCCTAATGCATTCTAAAATTCTAGCCGACGGTAACCATGTACCTTAGCTTCATTCACTTGTTATTCTTATCATTGCCATCCAAGCTCGGATGCACCTTCATTGGGTACTTCTTGAGGAGCAACCAATCTAGAAGGGTTTGCCACTTATTCAACAAAAAATTTATTAAACACACAAAATTAACAACAAACATAAATAACATTAACTGAAAAATAAAATTTTGTTCGTGGGGGACAAAACACCCCAATAGTACAACCCATGGTCAAAATACAAAATTCAAAAGTACAAATAAAAATGCCATAATAAAAAAACTGAAATACAAAAACAAAAACTTAACCCACAAAGGGCTCAAGACTCCTCCTCACTACCGGCCTCAGAACCGGTCGCCTCATCATCATCCTCATCATCATCATCAGCTCCCACCCCCTCAGAATAGACTGGCACGTCCACGGGCCAATTTGCATTAGTCAGAAACTGCTCCCGTGTCATCAAAGCATGTGCACCACTACCCTGCAGCTGCAAACGCTGCATCGAGTCGTGCATGTCAATCATAGCCCTCTGCGATGCTGCCATCCACTCGAAATTGAATTCACACGCAGCCCGCAGGTATGGATCGACCCTGGGAGTAGAAGCACTAGGACCATCAGAAACCCTAGTGCTACCTGAGGCTGCACTGCTGCCGGTGGCCTTAGCTCTGCAGTATTTTGCCAGATACCGGTCATCAATAGGAGCCGGGATCCTAACCTGACCCCGAGACGGAAGTCGCACTCGTGCCTTAATGCACAGACTCATAATCAAACAAGGGAATGCAAGGGGGCAATTCACCCGAGCCCCCGACTTCAGTCCGCTCTCTATTACCGTCTTCAGCTCATTGGCAATGATCCTCGCCACATCAATCTCGACATTGGCGAGGATGGAATGTACTAAATGTGCCACTGGGATCGGCACAGTAGAGGTGTGGGATTTGGGTTGTATGTTGGTCAAAACCAGAAGTAGAATCAGCTGAGCCATGGGAGTCATGTCCTCCCGATGATATCTCACAGGAACCCCAGATGGGTTCGGCTCAACTGTTTTCCCAGGTAAAAGTAGGGCGGCCGTAATTGCCGGGACATCCTTGTGCAGCCGGAGGTCAATATGGTACTGGTCTCTTTGGTCAGCACCCAGCTGAAGCGGCTCCCCGAGGATTTGGTTGATCGTATCCCTGTCAAAAGGAACTGGCCGACCGGCCACTCTAGAGACCCAAGTGAAGGGCTCATCATCATCTGGCAATGCGTTAGCGTAGAACTCCCGCACTGTAGCGATGTCATAGTGTTCCAAGGGATTTATCAACCTATCCCATTTCTTTGTATCGATCAACCCGGCAAAACTCCTATACGTGCCCTGTGGGTTGATCAGAAAACGCTTCTCAGGCAAAATTTTTCGCTTCTCCAAAGCGATGTACCGTGCCGCTTGCTTTGCACCGACAAACTTGTCGGTATCGAATTGGATCGGCACGGTTCGTGAAGTAGTTGCCGCACCCTTTCTTTTCTTGCCAGCACTAGATCTTGACTCCATTCTGCAAAACAAGAGATAAAGCAACAAACACGAAACAAACAGATTAGAACCAAAACAGTTTTTATAAGGGACTGGTTTGCTCGCTGCTGCTTCGCCTAGCGAAGTGGCAGCGAATGCTCGCCCCAGGTTCGCCTAGCGAGTGCTAGCGAACCTTACGGGTTTTGGGGTTTTCTGCATTTTCAAAATTGTTTCCCCCAAAACCCGTACATACAAGGTTTCCACAGCAAAACCCAATGATTTCTCATGACTATGAATTGTTCTATGCTATTGGGGATACCTAATTTCATGGAAAACCTAAGTAAGAGTAAATCCCCAATTTAAAAACCTAAATGCACAACATTGCAAACTCCCGAAATTGCATGCAACCTCAAGGTTCCTATCACACCTATCCTATTTACCATTCAAATTTGGAAATAAATAATGCAACAAAAGAAACATGCAATAGGGCAAACCTTGAGGTAAACGGATTTGGAAAGGAGAAGTGGGAAGTGTTTGCAATTGACCGACACACAAATGTTGTTGATATGGATGCACAGTAGAGAATTTGAGAAGGCAAATCGCACTCTTCAGCAGAGCAGTTTAGAAGAATTTTTAGGGTAAGGGCAAAACTGCCCTGCTGAACTGTTTAAATAGAACAATACTGGTGCGCTCGCTACTGCCTCGCCTAGCGAGCAGCCAGCGAGCGCGCTCGCTGCAGCCTCGCCTAGCGAGCTGCAAGCGAGCATGACAGCAAGTGCTTTTGCAAATGCAGCACTTGCATGTCATCCAGCCTGAAAAAGCACACAATACTCATACAACATCAAACATAAAACAGGAAATACTTACAATGTTGGGGTGCCTCCCAACTAGCGCTTGTTTAACGTCGGCTAAGCTCGACGGTGCGATGCTCACAGAGGAGCATCGAGCGGCTGAGCACAACTCTCGCGATCCACATGACCGCCGAGATACACTTTCAATCGTTGGCCGTTCACGGTCCAACTGTCTTTCTCGTCCATGTCTTCAATGATAATGGCCCCGTATTCTTTTACTTCTTTCACCCGAAATGGCCCGGACCATTTTGATTTCAACTTCCCGGGAAACAACTTCAACCGGGAGTTGAACAATAAGACCAATTGTCCGGGCACGAATTCTTTGGTTCGGATCTTCTTGTCATGATATTTCTTTGCTTTTTCCTTGTACAACCAACTTGAGTGGTATGCGGCATTGCGCATCTCCTCCAACTCAAGTAGTTGTACTTTCCTTTTGTTACCGGCCAACTCATGTTCAAAATTTAGAAATTTTAGGGCCCACAAGGCCTTGTGCTCCAATTCAACCGGCAAATGGCAAGTTTTACCAAATACCAATTGAAACGGAGTTAGGCCAATTGGAGCTTTAAAGGCCGTACGGTAGGCCCATAATGCTTCGTCCAATTTTTGGGACCACTCTTTTTTAGAATTAGACACGGTTTTTTCTAGGATTCTCTTAATCTCTCGATTAGAGACCTCCGCTTGCCCGTTAGCCTGAGGGTGGTACGGAGTTGTCACCCTATGCGACACACCATAATGTTTTAGAATTGTTTCCAAAGGTGTATTGCAAAAGTGTGACCCTCCGTCACTTATCAACACTCGGGGTGTTCCAAAACGGGAAAAGATGTTTTTCTTTAAAAATTTTATCACCGTTTTGGCATCCGCCCGAGGTGAGGCAATCGCCTCAACCCACTTAGAGACATAATCAACAGCTACAAGCATGTACTCATTCCCGTAAGAGGGTGGGAAAGGTCCAACAAAATCTATGCCCCAACAATCGAACACTTCCACTTCTTGGATATTTTGGAGAGGCATCTCATCTCTCTTACCTATCCCACCACTTCTTTGGCAACTGTCACAACTTTGCGCATGGGTATGTGCGTCTTTGAAAATAGTTGGCCAATAAAATCCCGATTGAAGAATTTTTGTGGCCGTTCTAACCCCATTATAATGTCCGCCATAAGGCGAGTTGTGACAATGCCAAAGGATGCTCTGGGCTTCATCACCAGTTACGCATCTCCTTAACAGGTTATCGCTACCCAACTTAAACAAGTATGGGTCATCCCAAACATAATACTTCGCATCCGAAAGGAACTTCCTCTTTTGGTTCGAAGTTAGGTCGGCCGGCACACAACCACTAGCCTTGTGGTTTGCAAAGTCTGCAAACCACGGCCTAACTTGAACCTTAAACAATTTTTCATCAGGAAATTCTTCCCGGATTTCCTTTTCAGATGCGGTAACCTCGACATTCACCAATCGGGATAAATGATCCGCTACCAAGTTTTCCGACCCCTTCTTGTCTTTAATTTCGACATCGAATTCTTGTAACAAGAGGATCCAACGGATGAGCCTTTGCTTCGAATCCGGCTTGGTCAGCAGATATTTAATCGCCGCGTGGTCGGTGTACACCACGACTTTAGACCCTATAAGATAGGACCTAAACTTTTCTAGCGCATACACTATTGCGAGTAGTTCTTTTTCCGTTGTGGCATAATTTATTTGAGCCTCGTTAAGAACCTTACTCGCATAATGTATAGCATGAACAATTTTGTCCTTTCTTTGGCCAAGTACCGCTCCAACGGCATAGTCACTCGCGTCACACATTAGTTCAAAATTTTCCTTCCAATCGGGAGCGACTATTATTGGAGCGGTAACCAATTTTTCTTTTAAAACCTCGAAAGCTTGCAAACAATCGTCGGTGAAGAGAAATACCTGATCTTTGGCGAGTAAATTGCTCAAAGGTTTAGCCACCTTTGAGAAGTCCTTGATGAAGCGCCGGTAGAACCCCGCGTGCCCCAAAAAACTACGGATGCCCTTCACATTGACCGGAGGGGGTAATTTTTCAATTACATCAACCTTAGCTCTATCCACTTCAAGCCCCCTTTTAGAGACTTTGTGGCCTAGCACAATCCCCTCGGTCACCATAAAGTGACACTTTTCCCAATTTAGCACCAAATTAGTCTTCACACACCTTTCCAACACCGTCTTCAAATTTGCCAAGCATAGACTAAACGTCCCACCAAACACCGAGAAGTCATCCATGAAGACTTCCATTGTTTTCTCTATTAGATCGGCAAAAATAGCTTGGACACATCGTTGGAATGTCGCCGGCGCATTGCAAAGCCCAAAAGGCATTTTTCTGTATGCGAACACTCCAAACGGACACGTGAAAGCCGTCTTCTCATGATCAACCGGGTCAACCGCAATTTGGTTGTACCCGGAGTAGCCGTCTAAAAAACAGTAGTATTGTTGGCCCGATAGTCTTTCAAGCATTTGATCCATAAATGGGAGTGGAAAATGGTCCTTACGAGTCGCGGTATTCAACCGTCTATAATCTATACACATTCTCCATCCCGTGGCAACTTTAGTCGGGATCAATTCGTCTTTGTCATTACGGATTACGGTCATTCCACCCTTCTTCGGAACCACGTGCACGGGACTAACCCACGGACTATCCGAGATCGGGTAAATCATTCCCGCATCCAAAAGCTTCACCACCTCCTTTCTTACAACCTCTTTCATTGTAGGATTTAAGCGGCGTTGTGGTTGAGCCACCGGCTTGAAATCCTCCTCCATCAAAATCTTGTGCATACAATAGGATGGACTAATTCCTTTAAGATCGGAAAGAGTCCAACCCATAGCTTCTTGATTGGTCTTTAGCACAAATATGAGACGGGCTTCTTCTTCAATTGTCAAAAGGTTGCTTATGATAACCGGCTTGCCCTCGGTATCATCAAGGAATACATATTTCAAAGTCGAAGGTAACTCTTTTAATTCAATTGACGCTTTCTCGTCAATTACCTCCTTCTTCAAATTTTCTTCCTCTACTTCCCATGGTTGTAGGTCTTCCAAGCTATCAAGTTCCTTCAAGCATTCCTCAAGAGCTAGCTCCTCTTCAACAGTGAAAACCTCCAATGAGTCGTCGAGAGCTAACTCCATAGGAGATATCTCGTGAATATGCTTTGAAACTTCCATAATAGCGTCTTCGATCACATCGATTCGAAAGCTATCATGTCTATCTTTGGAATGCTTCATCGCCTCGAATAGATCAAAGGTGACCTCCTCATTTTGAACACGCACCTTCATTAAACCGTCATCAACATCAATCATCATTCTTGCGGTCTTCATGAATGGTCGGCCCAATATGAGCGGAGCATCATCATCTTCCTCCATATCAATTACAATAAAATCCACCGGGAAAAAGAATTTGTCGACCTTCACCAACACATCTTGGGCTACGCCATGAGGATGGGTCGTCGACTTATCCGCCAATTGTAATGTCATTCGGATGGACTTAATCTCGATGTTGCCAAGCCTCTTGATAATTGACAAAGGTATAAGATTTATGCTCGACCCCAAGTCAATAAGTCCCTTTCCGACATACACATCACCAATTTTAACCGGCAATGTAACTCTTCCCGGATCAACCTCTTTCTTAGGAAGCGTCCTTTGAATGATGGCACTACAGCTCGCATCAAGGACGATGGTCTCCGGTTCCGTATACCTCCGCTTTTTGGTTAGTATGTCCTTCATGAACTTGGCATACTTTGGCATTTGTTCCAAAGCTTCAGCAAACGGAATGTTTATTTGTAATTGCTTAAAAATATCCATGAACCGGGCGTAATGCCGTTCATTTTCCCTTTTGGAAGGGGCATGAGGGTAAGGAAGGTTTTGGACAGGAGTAGCACTCACTACCTCCTTCCCTTTCGCTACTCTAGCGCTTTTCCATCTCGGCTTCTTCACTACCTCCCTTATTACCTCATCATTTTTATTCTCCTCAATCTCCACATTTTTTTCATTTTCAACTTCACCATTATTTTTATTCTTTTCAACTACTTCCTCATCACTCCACACTCCTACTTCACCATCAACATTTTCTTCCACTATCTCCTCCTCAATCTCCTTCTCATTCTCTCTTTTTTCACTCTCCACTCTTTTTTCGTTTTCACTACCCAACTCCCTTCCACTTCTCGTCACAATCGCCTTACAATGCTCCTTAGGATTTGTTTGCGTATTGGCCGAGAAAGAAGGACCGGTTTGTTGTTCAGCTAGTTGCTTGGCAAGTTGCCCAACTTGAGTTTCAAGATTTTTTATGGCCGCGTCATTACTCTTTTGATTGGCCATTGACATCTGCATGAATTGCGTCAATGTCTCTTCCAATTTAGAATTGACTACCGGCGGTTGTTGAGATTGATACGGATTTTGGGGAGGATTTTGACGGCTAGAAGAACCACCTCCATAACCTTGGTTATGATAATAGTTGCTTCTAGGTTGGAACCCTTGGTTCCCTTGGAATTGTTGTTGTTGTTGTTGTTGTTGAGGGTGCGGTTGATAAGGTTGTTGTTGTCTTGGTTGATAGTCCCGTTGATTGGCCATATAGTTCACTTCGTCAAAGCCGGGAGGTGGACAAAATCCGGTGTCATGTTCACCTTTACAAAGTTCACAACAAGCTATTTGTTTAACTTTTGACGGTTCTCTTAACTCTTTGATTTGTTGCGTTAAAAGTTCCACTTGTTGTGAGATGAGCTTGTTTTGGGCAAGTATGGCATCATTCGTCCCTAACTCAAGCACTCCCGCCTTCTTCAAAGAACTCCCACGACTTTGACTTTGAAGATCATTCAAAGCCATACGGTTGATAATGTTGGTGGCTTCTTCGGCACTCTTTGACATCAACGAGCCACCCGAGGTGGCATCCAACAACGTCTTACAGTTTGGTTGAAGTCCATTTCTGAAGATATGGATTTGAGTTAATTCATCAAATCCATGCCCTTTACATTTTCTTAGCATGGACTTGAATCTCTCCCACGCTTCATTCAACGATTCACTGGTTCCTTGAGCAAACACCGAGATGGCCGTCTTTGATTCCATGAATCGGTTATGAGAGAAAAATCTTTCAATGAATTTCTCCTCTAACACATTCCAATCTGTCATTACGGCAGGTGTTTGATCGAGATACCAATCCTTTGCTTTACCGAGCAAAGCGTGAGGAAATAAACGTCTGAACAACGGAAGCTCCTGAGCCTGATCCACTCCGGCAGCCAATGCTATCTCATAGAATTTTGTGAGAAAAGCAAATGGGTCTTCATGGTCCATTCCGGTGAATGGACTCCCATACAATAAATTCAGAGTTCCCGTCTTCATCTCAGCTTGCCTTCCAGTTTGGTTGGCAAACTGAGCGGTGTTCCTTGGACTGTTGATACATGGAGTAGAAATCGGTGGTGGTGGTTGTGGCTCCATGTTTGGTACGAATGGGTGTGGATTTGTGGTTGAAGAACTTTCTCCTTGCTCTTGGCGTTGCCTAGCCTGTTGCCTCCTACGTCTTGTTTTGCTATTGAGCCTCCTTGCGGTTCTCTCGATCTCCGGATCAAAAAGAAGTTCGTCCACAGGGATTTTCCCTCGCATAAAACGTAAGCTGCACACTAAACCAAACGAATTACAAGCACAAGTCAAAAATTCACAAGCTAAAACTTAAACAACCAATGCGATGCTCGCAATATCAATTTACAATCCCCGGCAACGGCGCCATTTTGTTGAGACAGTTTTTAAGTGTCGGGTTTTGTTATCGTATCCACAGAGATTGTAAGATATCACTGCCGTTCAATGGTTGAATTAATCTTAACTTAATGTAACACTAGGGTTTTGGTTTTAATCAAGTTATCTTGCATACAAAGTAATTAATTGCGGTAAAAGTTATGTTTTGATTAATATGAGAAATATTGTCAAAGTTAGGTTTCAATGATTACATTTGCTTTGCATGTATTTGCTCGGTCAACAATCTTATAAACTCCTTTAGATGATAAATAATTTCACAAAGTCCTCTCAATGCGTTTCTCTCGAACACCCATTGTGAGTTTTGTCATTTTGATCCATTGTTTCTCTCGAACACAATCTATCAAAATGACAACTTTTTGGTTCAACCTTATGGTGAACAAAATCATTCGTTACTATCTCTAGCTAACAAACAAGTTTGGATGAAAACCTAGGTCAAGAATCGGTAAACATCTCTCGATCAAATACCAACACAAAGAGTTTTAAATAGAAACAAAGTTTTCATCATATATTTACCGTTAAAGAGTTTACAAATGAGGATCCTTACATTTACACACAAAGCTTGGAAATCACCTACATCTAACCTTGACAAATGGAGACTTAGCTACTCATTTTCATGGTAGCTCAAGTCGAATGATCGAAGTTGGATGGGAATCCACCTTCTTTTTGTGGAAAATGGTTGCTAGATGAAGAGAAATGAAATTAGGGCATCAAAAATCCCTCCAAACAATGCTGTAAAATATCTAAGAGAAAGTACAAAAAATGGAAAAGTTGGTAAAAAGTGGTATGGGCTCAAAAAGTGGCACCTGCTACTTATAGACAAGTGCAGAACTGTCACGTTCGCTAGGCGAGCAGAATGGCTCGCCTAGCGAAGGCCAAAAATGGGCACAAAATGCCCCTGCGCCAGAGAAAACTGGGCCTGTGGAACTGTCATGTTCGCCTAGCGAACAGACCTTCGCCTAGCGAAGAACTCGCTTCAACCTTCGCCCCAGCGAGGTTGAGAGGTTTTGCTACTGGAATGCTCGCTGGGGACTCGCTAGAGCCTCGCCTAGCGAGCTAGTGCTGGCTGCTCTTTTCACCAAAGCAGACTGAATTCGCTGCCACTTCGCCTTCAGTTCGCCTAGCGAATTAATTAACCAATTTACTGGAGCCTTTCGCCAGAAGCTCGCCTAGCGAAGGTTTTGCTTCGCCACATCCTCGCCTAGCGAGCTGGCAGATAGAATGCTTGTGAACTTGGTTCCTTTGCTAATTTTCTTGTGTCTTCATTTTCAATTAGTTCATGCCTTTTCCTGCACAATAACGCACAAATCAAAGGCACCAAGCTTGCTTATCAATGTGATGCATTCTATGTAAAATGAATGTGGTTTTGACCACATTAGCAAGGAATAAGAGTGAAAGATGCCCACATATGATAGCTCAAAGAAGCACTTTTGGGCATCTAACAGTATGCTTGATATGATATGCATGTGAATGCAAATGTTATGCATGGTGTAAAAAGAAATCTGCTTGGGGAAGCAAACTCCGGTAGGGAACAGATCGTTCTATCAATCCTTGAATGCTCTGTGGGGAATGATCCGTCTGCCGGGACCAATGAGCCACCAAAAATAAATTGGCTGCTTGAAAAGTTGACCTTGCGGGGGGGAGTATCAACTATGGAAACTTGGTTCGGCGAGGCTCTGTGAGAAGAGTCTGTGGGGAAAACACTTCCTGGGGAAATGTCGTAGGAAACGACCTTTGCTGGGGATATGAACTTGCTAATGGTCCTCTAGCTGGGGATTAGAACAAATCTGTTAGAAATAATGCTGGGGATGAGATGAACACTGGGAACACCACCCTCTTGTCCGTTGGGTATGCAACCACTCCGCTGTTGCTAGGAAGATACAGTCTGACACTGTCAACTCCACTAGGGATATATAGTCTGGATACTGTCAACTCTACTGGGGATAGACAGTCTGGATACTGTCAACTCTGTTGGGGAACATGCTCTGCTGAGGAGAGACTTTGTCAACCGCTTGGGGATGAGGATTCATGACTTGGCATCCAGTTCCTGTGACCTGCAACCAAAAATACACGTATGCCTCGGGGGAATTACTCGGTTTGAATTCACCGTCCGTGATTAAGCACATTCAAAGCAATTTTAAATGTTTTCCTGTGCAAATCATCTGCAAAAGCCACCATTATGTTCATATGCAATATGTTTTATCAAAAATTCGGACATTTTTGCAAACAAACTGATAAATGAAAAATAAAGAGGTTCTTTAACTGAATTATTCGACTCTTAATGGGGAGAAAATTTGTGCCAGGAATAGGCGAGGGTATCAGGAAGCTGATCCCTGAAAAGAGGTGATCGCTATAAAGAGAGAACTATCCTAATGGCAAATGTGGAAACGGGGTCCCACTGAGTTTCGACTCTGCTATGGCTCGTATGTCCTCAAGACGCTCTGCTCATCTTGCTTTCTGAAGTGGATGATTAGTCGATCTTTAACCTTCGAAGATTGCCGGATTGAATGAAACGGTGATATAACACTGATGAACTCAGATCACAGTCATTCGCTTATTCCCTAACTTTTGCCTGAACCTCTTTATTCTTTTTTTTTTGGTTCGTCGGGATGCCCCTTTTTTGTCTGGACTATTCTTTTTACTGTCCAGCGGGTCTATTTTATGCGAAGTATTTTTTTAACCGTGTCTGAGTTAATAGGGGACGGGATTCCTTCGTCATCCATGGTTGTTAGCATCAAAGCTCTGCCATAGAAAATCCTTTTAACCACGTACGGACCCTCATAGTTCGGTGTCCATTTGCCCCTGTGATCTGTGTTGGGAGGAAGAAATCTTTTGAGTACCAATTCACCGACTCGATACTCCCGAGAGCGCACTTCTGACCAAATGCTTTCTTCATTCGTCTCTGACCGAGATACGTTAATTCTGGGTACGTAGTTCCAGCATAGCACCATTTCCCGTTGGTTTGATTGATGACCAAAGCTGAATCCCCGTATACATCCAGGGTTTTAATCTGTATATTGACGGCTTCCTCAAGTCTTAGGATACAAGTTTCGTATTCGGCTTCATTGTTGGTGCAGGGAAAAGTTATTCTGGCACCAAATGGCATATGAACCCCCTTCCGGTGTGATCAACACTATACCAACTCCGCGACCATTGACGTGGACCGCCCCATCAAACATCATAACCCATTTGGATTCAGGGTCAGGCCCCTCCTCCGGGAGTGGTTCCTCTCAATCTTTCGATTTGAGAAACATGATGTCCTCATCAGGAAAGTCAAACCTCATAGGTTGGTAATCATCAATCGGTTGCTCTGCAAGATAGTCTGACAAGACACTTCCCTTGATGGCTTTTTGTGAAGTGTATTGGATGTCATACTCTGTCAGTATCATTTGTCACCTAGTAACTTTTCCGGTAAGTGCTGGCTTTTCAAAAATATACTTGACTGAATCCATTTTTGATATCAATAGAGTCGTGTGAGTCAACATATACTGTCTTAGTCGGCGAGCAGCTCATGCCAAAGCGCAGCAAGTTTTCTCAAGCAATAAGTATCTTTGTTCACAGTCGGTAAACTTTTGCTAAGGTAGTATATTGCATGCTCTTTTCGACCTGACTCGTCATGTTGACCGAGCACACAACCCATTGACCTTTCTAACACAGTCAAGTACATGATCAACGGTCTTTCCTCTCGGCCTGTAGACTTGCCCCGAACTTGATCTCTTTCTTGTCGTCTTCGGTACCAACGTTGATGGTCTCAACCACCTCCTGATAAGGTGTAATAGCTCGGTCCTCCTGTTTCAACAATCTGGCTAACCCTTCAGGCAATTCACAATCTTCCTCAGCCCCTTCTTCGGCTTGATAGATAGGATTGTCGAAGTCATACTTGGCCATAGCAGTGTCGTTAGTAGTGAGATCCGGGTGGTCGGCTCTGCATGATGGAGGATCATGCTTTACCTTAGAATGAGAGATTTTTTTTTTGGAAAGAAAGAAAAAACGAAAAAAGAAACATTGCCATTTTTTGTAAAAGTAAAAAAAAACTGAAAGAAAGAGAACACAAAATTGTTTTCAAAAGCCGTCCTTTATTGATGATAAAAATAATTGCAAAATGTAACTAAATGGATGGCCCTACAAATGAGCCGTTACACCTTGGGCAAAGTGTAAGACTTTATTATGCATGTAATAAAGGAAAACAATAAAAATCACTCTTTCAGTAGAGTAACCCGGACGGTTTTTTCAGACGACCAATTGTCGAGCTTTTCTCCCGGGACACACGGGCGAATCCAGCTATCTAAGTCACAGCCGCTGTCAGCCTTGTCTTCATCTGCAGCATTGACGATGTGGGGAGAAACCAAACCCCCGCTGGAGAGAGTACCGGTTTCATTCTTCTGAGATCCTGGAGCATACCCCAATCCAAACTTGTCTTCTTTGATGACTGGCTCCACAAATTTGCCCCAGCCTTGGGCATTACCAGCCTTAACCACTTCAACAGCATTAATCCCCTGCCTGCTGTGAGCCGGCATCGGGTTCTGGATAACATTAGGCACCGGAGCAAAATTGATAGCCTGGGCGTCTCTCAAATCTTGTACCTTTAACTGGAGAGCCTTGCAATTATCTGTAGTATGGCCAGGTGCGTTGGAGTGAAAAGCACATTTGGCGTTGACATCATAACCTCTAGGCAAATTATTGGGATCGATTGGTGGGGCCAGAGTTCTCAACGTAACCAGATTCATGTCAATCAGCTTGGGAAGTAATACTGAATAAGGCATTGGGATTGGCTCGATGACCCGGTCCATCTGCCTTGGACGTTGTTGATAGTGTCTCTGCTGACCCGGATTACCTCCTTGTTGTTGATTGTTGTACCTGGGTTGTTGTTGCGGATGATATTGCGGTTGAGGAACAAGTGTTGGAATAGTGACTGCGGCCACTTGATCTTGGTAATAATTAGGGCGTCCTCTACCCCTGCCTCTGCCGGTATACACAGCGCTTGTCTCGCCTTCTTTTCTTCGCTGACCGTTACCAGCAAACGGTCTCTTGGGACCTGATGAGTTGGAAGCACTATTGTCTTGAATTCGACCCATCTTCAACAGACTCTCGATTCTTTCTCCAGCAATTACTATCTCTGCAAAGCTGATTGACGGGCAAGCAGCCAATCTCTCAATATAATTGCCTTGAAGAGTGTTCATGAACATGTCCGCCATCTCTCTTTCAGACATAGGGGGTTGGACGGACGCAGCAATCTGTCTCCAACGCTGAGCATACTCTCTAAAGGTTTCCTTGGCAGTCTGAGACATACCTTGCAACAAGGTCCGATTTGGAGCCATGTCCAAGTTGTATTGATATTGCTTGACAAAAGCCTCTGCCAAGTCTTTCCAGCTCTTGATGGTAGTACGAGACAAATGAGAATACCATTCACGAGAAGCTCTAGTTAGACTGTCTTCAAAATAGTACATCCACATCTTTTCATCTTCCGTGTGAGCTCCCAACCTTCCCAGATAAGATTGGAGATGAGTGCGTGGGCAAGAAGCCCCGTTGTATTTCTCAAAAGTAGGGGGTTTGAACTTGTGAGGAATCCTTACTCCCTGAACCAGACCAAGATTTGTGACATCAAAGCCTAAGGAATTTTGAGACTCCAAAGATTTGAGCTTCTCAGCAAGCTCATCCATACGGCGCGTAGTCTCGAGGGCCTCGTCGTGCAAAGAAAATTGATCATACTGACAATCTTCAGTAACGGGGTGCCCGTTAATCCGAATTCCTTGATTCACATTGTACCTTCCGCCAATACCATTTCCAACATTCCCTGTGTGGCCAACATTACCCGGGTTTCCATCAGCATTTGCGTTACCCGCGTTACCAGTGTTCACAGGGTTATCAGCGTTCCCAGGGTTACCAGGGTTTCCCTCAGCATTTGGTATCTCGAAATCTGGATTGGGCCTCGGTTGCTCAACCAATTCCCTCAGCTTTTCTTGGCCTGCTGCCATACCAGTCATCAATGTCATGAACTGATCCATCATTTCACGCATATCAGCCAGCTCTTTCTGTACTTGGTCCATCGCTAGCTGTGGACGATTTTCCTTTGTCGGGTACCTGTGGACTCGCTTGGGACCAATAACTGCCTGATACAGGGAACAAACATTAGACACTGCGGTGACACCTGCAAAACAGACAAGGGTTAATATGCATGGTATGCGATGCACTGCTTGTTCAGTTTTAAGGCACCCCCGTTTTGAAAGGGAATACCCTGCAAATGAATAAGCATGAGATGTTGGATGCAAATATGCAGATGATGTTATGCAATGCAAAGGCATGTCAATCAGAATTGATGGATCCGCTTGAACATCTGTCAGGTTGCACTGTCTAGAGAGAAATTAAGAGCACACCAAACAAAGGTCATGGGATGGATCATGTTATCCTTAATATCAACCACCCATTTTGGTGGATTATGGTTTACATCTTATCAACACCCGATTTCCATTGATATTAAGGATACCTGATCGGATTAACCATGAATCAAGGGTTTGTTGCAAGTCACGAGCATGGAGTTTAGGTTAAGAACCATCCAAAAGGAGTGTACTAAGGTTTAAACCTGCCAAACATGTTCTACAAAAGGTTCCCATAGTCATAATCCCATCATTCGGATATTATCAGAGGAACGACTACTCGTATTCCAACAATATTCTCAAGAGAGACTCTTATGAGTGTAGTATCGCGTAACAATCGTATCAAATCTTACACTTGAACGACTTTCGCACTACGTCCTACGAATAGGCCAAGATGGGTTTGGTAAACTAAGGTCCTCGGCTTCTAAGGTCTATATTGGAACAAGTAATGTCTAACCACAACTTACTTATGTGACATTATTGATCTCAACATGACCTCCACCAAGTGAATGGGCTTGCAAGTCAACTCGCTAAGGAATAACTCCACACAAGTCGACAGGACTATGCCATTCTCCTATCCTAAGTGCACTCGAGTTCGGGTATAGAACTCATCTCACAAAGATCACCAAGCAGCCATAGCCAGCCAACAGATAAAGCAATGATATGTACACAATGCAATAAGGTAAAGCAGGTAAATAAATAACTGTACAAAAACATGAACACCCAATAAACAAGAAATCACACAAGCTAGGAGGGACTCGCTTAGGGAAACCGGGTCCCCAGCAGAGTCGCCAGCTGTCGCAACCTGAAAAATACAGTGCGAAAAAAAAACAACCGGCGAAAGAAAAAGACAGAAGAGTCGCCACCGTGCGTTATTCATCCCAAAGGAGGGAAAGGAAACGCTCGAAGTAAACCTGAAAAAGGAAAGGACAAGACGGGGTCTCGCAACCAAATCTTGGGTTCGGGAGTCGGTTATGCGAAGGGAAGGTATTAGCACCCCTACGCATCCGTAGTACTCTACGGGATCCACTTTTGTAGTTCTTGTCTAAAGGGTGTGGGTTTATCTTGTGCTGTTTACCAAAAAAAAGGGTTAAATGAAAATGACTCGCGCGGATGTCGCATCCACTGCATACGTATCTCATCTGAATATGAGAATCAGAGTCTTCGTAGCTCGGCTGACCTATGGGTTAGGGGATGTGTGCTCGCTAAGACATCGCGTCTTATGCCTACGTATCTCATCTGGCCTGAGAATCAGAGCAAAACGTAGTTCGGCTAACTACGGGGTTATGGATTGGGTTTTGGACGAACGACGTCACTACGCAATCTACCGGATGCTCGACCTTTGGAGACTTACTCGCCTGTAGTAGAAGGAGTAAACACGTTGCTTTGGGTTAGGGTTTGGGATGCTCAAGGGCAAAAAGGCAGTCCTTGACGAAGGAACCGCGCTACCTGCAGGGATATGAATACAAAACACAAAACATGTATCTTGAGGTAAACACAAAACATTGCCTCCTACCGAGGTCTTCCAGCTAGGAAAGCAGTAAAATGCGGGAAAAATGTAAAAGTACCACGCGGATAAAGATCCGAAGTAACAACAATTAGAGGAGTAAGAAACCCAGAGATCCTTCCAAGCTAATGCCATCAAAGAAAAGTGAGTCAGTACAGGTAATCGGAATGAACCTCCAGGGGTTATCCCACAAATAAAGTGGGAAACCACGCAAGTTATCCCTGCAAAAGTCATGTGAGCCCTCACAAAAATTCAACAAAAGGGTTAGTGAAACATCATAAGCATTTTTTTCATGAATAACAGTATGGTTTCAGAAACCTCAAACCCTGTGGCATACATTTCAGAAATTAAACGGTTAAACATTCAAGGCATTGTTTATACATTCATATACATATTAAACCCATGGGCAAAGGTAATGGGAATAATGGCAAACCTGATTGGAGAGCTTGATTGAAATTGAGTTGCACCCGTGAGGTTTACAAAACAATCTTCAGGGTTTATGTGAGGCAGAGGTGATTCTGTGTAGTTGAGTTCCCTTCGGGGTTTGGAGGCTGCTCTGAACTCCGTTAGGTCCTCTCTCACTATCTTTTTCCTCAGGGTTTTGTTCCAAGGAAACCTCAGAGTATTTTGCTTCTCTTCAAAATCCCCCTTTTGTTCTGTGTTCTCTCAAGTGAAGCCTTGGTATTTATAGACTGAATTTCATGGTTTTGTGGGCTCAAATGAGAGAGACCCAAGTCCAAAATTTTTTATTATATTTTATTTATTTAATTATTTATTTATTTAATTAATTAATTAAAATTATTATTATTATTATTATTTATTTATTTATTTCTGTAAAAAATTATATTATTATTTTTTTTCGTTTTTCTTTTTTTTTCTTTTCGTTTTTTTTTTTTTTTTTTTTTTTGGATCTAATTCTGATTGACATGACGAAATGCAATATGAAATGCTAAATGAATGCATGAATGGGGAGGGCAAATTTTGGGGTGTTACAGCTGCCCCTATTCAATCATCAGCTAAACCGAGTAGGATGAAAGCGAACAGTTTATCAGACAAACGGGGTGAGCTGTGATTGAATACCAAAGACAGACCGAAAATTTGTGCTCCGAGAATACCACAAAAACGCGGAAATACACCGCGCTGTTTATCTTTCTTCCGATCCTCTGGCTTAATTTGGAGTTTCGATCCTCTGGCTGAACCTATACTCAATTTAGTCCTCTGGTCGGATATTAATTTTGATCTTCGGGCTGGATACGATTTTGATCTTCTGGCTAGATCTTCTTCGATCTTCTGGCTAGATCTCCTTCGTTTCGATTCTCTGGCTGAATCTATTTCCTTTGATTCTCTGGCTGAATCCAGTTTCGATCTTCGGGCTAGACCTGACTTTGATCTTCTGGCTAGATCTGGAGTGTCGATCCTCTGGCTGAATCTGAACTTAATTTGATTCTCTGGCTGAATCTACTTCGATCTTCTGGCTAGATCTGAATTGTTTCGATTCTCTGGCTGAATCTATTTCGATATTCTGGCTAGATCTGGATTGTTTTGATGATAAATTCCCATCATTAGGATCCCGCATCTGAGGCATGCGCTGGTTGACCCTCTTTTGAAATCTACACCCAACCTTCATATTAGATATGCAGCTTCGAGCATATTCCACTTTTGGGCTTCGTACATATTCTTCGGGCTAGAACATGTTGTAACGACTCCTCAATTAGACTTGCTGGGGAAATAAAGCTTGTAGGCGACTTCACAGGGGAATCTTCAAATTGAGCCTCAGGCTGACTCTTGGGAAAACGATTCTCAGGTTGAATCTTCAAAAATGACCCTCATGCTGGATCACGGGAAAACAATTCTCAGGCTGAATCTTCAAAATGACCCTCAGGCTGGATCACGGGAAAACGATTCTCAGGCTGAATCTTCAAAATGTGACCCTCAGGCTGGATCACTCACGCTTGATCCACTAGCTGGATCTCATGACCTTGGTTGTAAAGTAATTCTTCAGTCTGCTTGGAAGAACCTGTTTATCAACTTATGTGTATGCTTGATATGATATGCATGTGAATGCAAATGTTATGCATGGTGTAAAAAGAAATCTGCTTGGGGAAGCAAACTCCGGTAGGGAACAGATCGCTGTATCAATCCTTGAATGCTCTGTGGGGAA
Organism: Lathyrus oleraceus; assembly: GCF_024323335.1. Classification (NCBI taxonomy): domain Eukaryota; kingdom Viridiplantae; phylum Streptophyta; class Magnoliopsida; order Fabales; family Fabaceae; genus Lathyrus; species Lathyrus oleraceus. Next base: position 380,489,601 of record NC_066582.1, on the reverse strand, counting down.
TGATTCGTCTGCCGGGACCAATGAGCCACCAAAAATAAATTGGCTGCTTGAAAAGTTGACCTTGCGGGGGGAGTATCAACTATGGAAACTTGGTTCGGCGAGGCTCTGTGAGGAGAGTCTGTGGGGAAAACACTTCCTGGGGAAATGTCGTAGGAAACGACCTTTGCTGGGGATATGAACTTGCTAATCGTCCTCTAGCTGGGGATTAGAACAAATCTGTTAGAAATAATGCTGGGGATGAGATGAACACTGGGAACACCACCCTCTTGTCCATTGGGTATGCAACCACTCCGCTGTTGCTAGGAAGATACAGTCTGACACTTTCAACTCCACTGGGGATATATAGTCTTGATACTGTCAACTCTACTGGGGATAGACAGTCTGGATACTGTCAACTCTGTTGGGGAACATGCTCTGCTGAGGAGAGACTTTGTCAACCGCTTGGGGATGAGGATTCATGACTTGGCATCCGGTTCCTGTGACCTGCAACCAAAAATACACGTATGCCTCGGGGGAATTACTCGGTTTGAATTCACCGTCCGGGATTAAGCACATTCAAAGCAATTTTAAATGTTTTCCTATGCAAATCATCTGCAAAAGCCACCATTATGTTCATATGCAATATGTTTTATCAAAAATTCGGACATTTTTGCAAACAAACTGATAAATGAAAAATAAAGAGGCTCTTTAACTGAATTATTCGACTCTTAATGGGGAGAAAATTTGTGCCAGGAATAGGCGAGGGTATCAGGAAGCTGATCCCTGAAAAGAGGTGATCGCTATAAAGAGAGAACTATCCTAATGGCAAATGTGGAAACGGGGTCCCACTGAGTTTCGACTCTGCTATGGCTCGTATGTCCTCAAGACGCTCTGCTCATCTTGCTTTCTGAAGTGGATGATTAGTCGATCTTTAACCTTCGAAGATTGCCGGATTGAATGAAACGGTGATATAACACTGATGAACTCAGATCACAGTCATTCGCTTATTCCGTAACTTTTGCCTGAACCTCTTTATTCTTTTTTTTTTGGTTCGTCGGGATGCCCCTTTTTTGCCTGGACTATTCTTTTTACTGTCCAGCGGGTCTATTTTATGCGAAGTATTTTTTTAACCGTGTCTGAGTTAATAGGGGACAGGAATCCTTCGCCATCCATGGTTGTTAGCATCAAAGCTCTGCCATAGAAAATCCTTTTAACCACGTACGGACCCTCATAGTTCGGTGTCCATTTGCCCCTGTGATCTGTGTTGGGAGGAAGAAATCTTTTGAGTACCAATTCACCGACTCGATACTCCCGAGAGCGCACTTTCTGACCAAATGCTTTCTTCATTCGTCTCTGACCGAGATACGTCAATTCTGGGTACGTAGTTCCAGCATAGCACCATTTCCCGTTGGTTTGATTGATGACCAAAGCTGAATCCCCGTATACATCCAGGGTTTTAATCTGTATATTGACGGCTTCCTCAAGTCTTAGGATACAAGTTTCGTATTCGGCTTCATTGTTGGTGCAGGGAAAAGTTATTCTGGCACCAAATGGCATATGAACCCCCTTCCGGTGTGATCAACACTATACCAACTCCGCGACCATTGACGTGGACCGCCCCATCAAACATCATAACCCATTTGGATTCAGGGTCAGGCCCCTCCTCCGGGAGTGGTTCCTCTCAATCTTTCGATTTGAGAAACATGATGTCCTCATCAGGAAAGTCAAACCTCATAGGTTGGTAATCATCAATCGGTTGCTCTGCAAGATAGTCTGACAAGACACTTCCCTTGATGGCTTTTTGTGATATGTTGCATTCTTGGGGCCTTACCCAACTACAAAGTCGCATTCTAGGAAAGTCAAAAACTTCATTCGAGGCTACCCAGTTACAATGCCTTTAGAGTTCGAAGAACGCGCTCTCGGTCTGTCTTTCATGGACAAACATGTGGGTGTCTTTTGATCCGCCCCTCCGACTCAAAGCAAAGAGTACGTCGCTTGGCTCGACAAAGTCCAACCCCTAAGGAAAAAAATGGCAGGAATTAGGTATCTACGATATGATTAAAATTTCTAGGATTGGCCCTAGATATAATCCAATCATGTTGCTAGCGCCGATCTTTTTCTAGGAAGGCTAGACCAACACTTTTCAATTCCCATGTGGCATGTTAACACCAACTCTATTCGATGTTGAAGGTATCATAGGACCAAACCCTTTAGGAAAAAAATTTACTCTGACCATGGAGACAACCAATGAATTCACCATTGAAGGATTTAGTTTTAAGAATTTCATCATTGATAACCACAACAAGCAAAATGTTAAAGTCTTCGGCCAAGAGCATATTTCCTTTTTAACCCTTTGGCTTTCCTACTACGTTTTATGCTCTGGTTCTTTACAAGTAGCAAAGAAATTCACACCCTTAGCTATTCAGCTTCATGAGGGTCAAAAGATCTCCTTAAGTAAACTCATCTTGGCAAACCTTTATCAATCACTTGGTGAAGCCTCCTATAAACTGAAATATCTTTCGGAAACTAATTAGTCGTTCTTGCTTTCTGGTCCCTTATGGCTTCTTCAAATAACTGAGTCCCAAGCTTTGATAGAACAAACTAGTTATAGAGCCATCAAAGGCACAAGACTTGCTTTAACTACTCCTCATAACACCCCATCATGCATTAAATTCACAAAATACATAGAACTGTTTGTCGAGTCTACCACTTTTGTCTCGACCATGGCTTCTTTCGTGGACCGATGTGTTGATCCAACTTGGTTTAGAAATAGATTTCTTGGCGTGTCACCCTTAGCCGCTGCCATGTTGAATTCTGTCTAGGAAGCATTTTTGACTCCCGAGCTCTTATCAACTAGAATCGAAACTAGGACTCCTGGCTATGGCTTTGTTGGCTATCAACCCAACTTAGTAGCCAAATATTCAGATTCGGCCAATTACTACCACGTTCCCTCTATACTCGAGATAATGACATTTGTTGGTCAGAGAGAAAATTCAACATCGAAGACTACAAAGCATGCACAATATTTTCTCACAACCAAGTCCTCGAACTCTCTATATTCTTACTTCAACAATACTTATACATGACAATTGAATACCATAAGTTGTGGACACAATACTTTGAAGTCCACTTTCCAGAATAAAACTTCCAAAAAATATTATCAACTTCCTTTTCCACCGTCCAAAATCCTCCCGAATAAAAAGGTATATATTTACCATAAATTTAAAATTTTCATACATCTTTTGTCTTATTGTTGATTTATTCTAATCATCAAAGGAATTTTGACATAGTTTTATTTTTCAGAGTTGAAAACGTGACCCCAACTCTCCAATAACTTCTAAGCCTAAAACAAAGAAAAAAAAATTAAAGACCACCTCGACACTTTGAATACCTTACACTTTGAATTCCTTCATGGTCTTTGATAATTCGTCTATCTAATTTGGCTTAAACTTTCCAGACCACTTCTACTCCAAAACCATAAGGAACTTTGGTTTACAATGAAAGCTCAGAGGACATGGAAGAACCTCTCATCTTTTCGAGGACCATACCTAAAGATTCTCCTAAGCCAAGTGTGAATCATAAGAAGAAAGGAACTCCCCAAAAACCCAAATCCAAAAAAGGAACCATTTCCTCGATCGGTGGTCTTTCCAACCAAGAAAAATAAAACGAGACAGAGAGAGAAAATACAACAAAAAGAAAGTGAAAAATAAGAACAAGAGACAAATCAAGACCTACCTCGTCCTGATAACCAAATATCATACTAACCTTAGAATAAAGTGGTTGAAGAACCAGACAATATTGACCTAGAGGTAGTTATTGACTTAACTTGTAATTTGTTTTGTACTTCGTAATTTGGACTTGGATTCACCATCGTTTCTTTTCTCCAGGAAACAAAAGAAACAAACAAGAATGAGGCAGAAAAATCACCAGGTATCCCTTGTTCAATTCCTTCTAAAACCTTTTCTCACATACATTGGTCAGACTTTCTTGATTCCATCATTTCATTTGTCAATCCAACCATCAAGCCCGTCAGCGAAACAATAGATGCATCTCCATAACCATAACCCGAGGTCAAAGTTAATATTGAGAAGCTTTCTCCATAACGCAATTAAGAACTTGATGATACCATTTCCTCCATCCATGATAATATAATTTTAGATGTCCCAAAGCCCAACAATCTAGAAAAACTTGGCGAAGAATAGACAATGCTTGATATCGAAGTTATCCCGGCCACAGAGAAGGAACCAACTGCTACTAATGACAAAGAGAAAACTCAAGCCACCGTTTATGATTCAGCTTCGAATACCTCTTTGATTCAAGACGAAATGCTGGCTCTTAAAAAAAGAATCCAACTGAAGCTTCGAAGCACCTCCAAAAGCTGCACAAACTTTCGACAAGATCCAAGTTCAGCCGTTCCTCTGATACTTCCTTGATTGATACATCCAATGATTTAGAGAGTCTCCTGATTCTACAATTAAAAACCAAAATTTTCTAGTGTGATCTTCTGAATTCCATCGAAGGGGATGCCCGATGTCGTACCCCAAATTTTGACCACCTTTCTCCTAACCTAGGGTTTAGATCACTAACATGTCCAAAGCCCGTTTGAATCAAAATTTTGACCACCTTTTAATTAGGTTAATAATAGTTAAGTTACTTAAATGTTAATTGATTAATAAAAAAATAGATTTTTATTAATTTATAATTAAGTTAACAGGATATTGATTAATTAGTTAAATTAATTATATGGTTGATTATTTTATAATTAATTAGGTTAATGAGTTAATTAGTTTAATAATTAAGTTAATTAACATTTTTAGTCAAATTTATTAAAAAAATATAGATAATATTATTATTTTGATGGGCTGGTCAAGGGTTTCCGAACCAAAGCCCAAGTTCACTTTCATTGGGTCAAAAGATAACCCAAGTCTGAGTCAGCTGGGTCAAGATTGACCCAAATCCACCACATAACCGGGTCAACTTCATGACCCAGATTATTCCCCAATTTCCCAATTCAATTCCAGAAACCCTAATCAGCACTCAAAATGAAAGCAGAACGGATTAAAGCATGAAGGTGTGAAAAACACAAGAAGGGGGGGTTTGAATTGGGTTTTTAAAAGCAAAAGCTTTTCCAAAAATAAAAACACCACTAAAAAGTTAATAACAAAGAGATAAAAACACAATGATTTTTATCCTAGTTCGCTTGAACTCAAAGCTAATCCAGCTCACCCGTCAAAGTGATTTTGCCTTATACACAAGGACTTAATCCACTATAATCAACATATTACAATAAATACAAAGAATAACATTCCTTGTCTTCTCAAGGATCCAACTAAACCTTATTCTACTTAAGGACTCATAAAGAATAACTTTCTTTGTCTTCTTAAGGATAACCTCCTTAAGAAATCAAACAAATAGTTTGAAGAATATCTAGTGTGTCACAAGATGCTTCTACACAAGCATATTTTATACAAATGAATAACAAACACTTAAAAAAATTGTATACAAACAATGATAGCTTTTCACAAAGAAAAATAGCTTGTCAAAAATACTTCTGCAAAATCGACATTTCTTCAAGTCTCCAATATATGCTTATATAGTGTAAGCATGTGACCGTTAGAGGGAAAAATGGGGAAAGCTCCTTTGAGAGACTGTCCACTGTTGGATGGGAAATGAATGATACCACATACTATCCTTTTTCCCATAAATTCGGTGAAAGGTGTGATGTATAGTACTGTTCTTACCCACAGAATCAGGTTGTGGAAAGGTTGTTCATTTTGTACCATGTACTATTTGATCATGTTCCCTTTTTGATCCTATCTTCAAATTAATTGGCTTCTGATGAAAGATGATTGAAGCATGAAGTGAAGAAGAAGAGAGTTGGATTCATAAACTTCAGAAACTTGGGTCAGAACCTTGACAGTGTCAGTAGTCTGGCTTGAGGTCTTCAGTATCTTCAGAATCTTTATAGTCTTTAGAATTCTCATTCAGAACCTTGATAACTTCAATCGTCTGTGTTGAGATCTTCAGAATCTTCAACTACATAATACAACTTCTAAAGCTTGTCATTCTTCATAAGTTTGGTGATCAGAGTCACGTCCAGAAGCAAGAACAGAGAGAACATTGCAGCAACGACATATTGTCTCCTCAAAAGCTTCTGATGGGTGAAATAACACAGAAGCAAAACGACCATTTCAACAACAATATTGATGTATTTCATAACTTCTGATGATAAGCGTAGAGGTGGATGGAAACACAAAGTTCAGAAACTGATGATGTTGCACATCATATGATCAGAATTAGAATTGGTTGTTAAAGCTACACAATAACAAACCATTAGGGTACCAAAATTGTTCTCACATAAATACACTATTGTTATCATCAAAACTCAAGGTATAGATGCAAAATCAATTCTTGTTCTAACAAAGCTTACAATTTCAATTTAATCAGAAACTTATATTATTAGAATTCAGACTCATTATAAGATCACAAATTAAAAATCAAAATTGGACTAAATACATAATCATATCAAATTCAATTATAATCAAATCTCAAAACCCTAAGAATCTCTAAATCTAATCAGACCAAATTACAAATTACAATCAATCATATAAAAAAATTCATATTACAAACTATCTAATTAAAGTGCAAAACCCTAATTCTAACCAATATATACATAAGTCTAAACTCAGAATGGGAAAAGAGGAAAATAATCTAAAAACCTAAGTTGCTACTACGTTCCCCACCAAACACAAAAGCTCAATGAATGAGATACCGAAGGTTTTCATATCAAAACCCTAAGTATTGGAGTTAAGCCTTCATCCTACCTGCAAAAGAAAGAAAAAAGGATAAAAGCAAGGAATTAAACACAAGGAAGGGGACTGAGCTTAATTTGGTCACGATAGGGAAGGTAGGGATTTCCTTGACCAAATAAATATGTGATTGTGTGTGTTTTATGTTTAGAAGTTGGCTTAGGGTTTCAAATTTTTTTATAAGATTTCTTGTTTGAAGGTTTGATTGGGTTTGAGAGGAGGTTGACCTATGGATCGACCAGGGTTTGATGTAGAAGTGGGTAGGTTTAGGGTATTTCTGGGCTTGGGTTAGGGTTAGGGTTCCTAGGGTTCATATGGGGAACCCTAGAGTTCATCGTTTATGGGTTTTAAGTTAGGTTCCATATTGAACCTATGTTAGGATTCTAAGGGTTTGAGGTTAAGGTTGAAGGTTTGAAAGGTTTCTGGGTTAAGTTTTTGAAGGTTTGAAGATCCATGTTGAAGTTCAACCAAAGATCTGGGTTAGACGGGGTTTGGTATGGTGGTGATCGAATTCAGTGATAGTGTTCAACATTTGGTTGAACACTGGTGGAAGGTTTATAGGTTCTAGTTGAAGGTCAACCGTAAACCTAGGGGTTACGGTGGTTTCAGGGTTAGAATGTTGTTGGAGGGGAAGAGAGTTAGAGAATAATATATAGAGACATGGTGAAGAGAGAGATAGAGAGAGAGAGAGAGAGAGAGAGAGAGAGAGAGAGAGAGAGAGAGAGAGAGAGAGAGAGAGAGAGAGAGAGAAATGAAAAACTCTAAAGAAGTTTTCTATTTATACCTATCCATAGTAGATCCACTAAAGGATTAGGTGGATGATCCTGGACCAATCGTTTCGCTGACCGACTTGGACCACTATGCGTGTGTGTACCATGTTTCTTTGTTTACTTTGCATCTCAATCCTCCATTAACGTCTAATGCCTTGATTACATTTCACATGATCCATTAGATCATGATCAGGAGGTCTAGAGAGAGTCAACCGTTGACTCTCTCCATCCATGGACTTCCCCCTCATCCTGGGCTCAATGAAAAATGGGCCTATGTCCCTTTGCTTTTCACACCCCCTCTCAAATGCCCATTGCTAATTCATTACAAAATACATCACCTATGCGAATTGAAGAGCGAGAAGTGAAGAAGCTTCGTGGTAAGGAGATTGCTTTGGTGAAAGTGATATGGGGCGGAGTCGCCAATGGCAATATTACTTGGGAACTCGAGGATAAGATGAAGGAATCGTATCCGGAGTTGTTCGTTTGAGGTAAATTTTCGAGGCCGAAAATCTTTTAAGTGGGGGAGAGTTGTAACAACCCAATTTTAGTAATTATTTCTTATATTATTATTATTATATTTTATTTTATTTATTTGGAGTTTTAATTAGTTAATTGGTTGTTAGGTAGTAATAATCGATTATATTAATTAATTTGGTGTGTTAATTAATTATTTAGTTGATATGAGGTATAATGAATAATTGAATTAATTAACTTGGTGTGCATATGGTGTTAGTTTAATTTAATTGAACTAATTAGAGATATTTAAATATTAGGTCTTATTGGGCATATTAATTAAATTGGAGGTATCACTCTTTAAGCCCAAATATAATACTATATATAAGAGGTAGGAGAGTGAGAATTAGGATTCATTTGATCATTTGAGGCAATAGAGAAAGAGAAGAGGAAAAGTAACGAGAAGAGGGGAAGAATAGGAGAGGAGCTACGGTTTCCAGAAAATTGAAGAGGTAAGGGGGGAATCCTTATTATTATGGGTTAGTATGATTGGGTCAATGGGTAGAAGCATGTTTAGGTTAAAATCCCTAATTTTGTATGGTTATTTGGAATTGTTAGGTTTGATGAGTACCCTTGATTGTGGTGATTTAATTGTGCTAAAACTGAAAATTAACGTTATATAATTAGGGTATTGTATGAGTTATAATTTTCTGAACGTGTGGTTTTTTACGGAATCGAAATCGGAGGTCCAAAAGTCCTCCGACGATGAAAAACGCAAAAAAATTCTGATTCTGTTTTACAGTAACCGGTTACTCACTGAGTGTTAACCGGTTACTTGCTTAAAAATCTGTTAATTCTGTTTTACAGTAACCGGTTATCCACCAAGCGTTAACCAGTTATTTGCTTAAAAATTTGTTAATTCTGTTTTACAGTAACCGGTTACTCACTGAGTGTTAATCGGTTACTTGCTCAAAAATCTATTAATTCTGTTTTACAGTAACCGGTTACTCACCGAGCGTTAACCGGTTACCACTGTTGAAAAATGAAAAATTGAGATTTTAAAAGTTGTATTCGTTTTGAAATGCAATCTAATTGTATGTATTTGATAATTAGCTTATAATTGTGAATGATATACTGTTATGAATGTGTATATGTACCATTGGTGGATAATTCATAGAGTTGAATTATGGTGATATGTGGAATGTTAAGATGGTAGAGATGATCTTAATTGCATATTATGTGAATGGTGTAATTGTTATGGATGTGTATATGTACCATTGGTGGATAGTTCATAGAGTTGAATTGTGGTGATATGTGGAATGTTAAGATGGTAGAGATGATCTTAATTGCATATGTGTTGGTATTTGTACATTCATTCATGGCATGGTCGGCTTCATAGTGGAAGCGGTGAAACTGTGGGTTCACATGGTATTAGACGTTGATCCTTGAATGGAAATAGGCATACCATACGTTGAACCTTAATTGGAAATAGGCGTAGTAGTAGACGGTGATCCTTAATTGGTGTAAGGGCAAAGTGTCAGACAACATACGATCGCAAGTTTCGATGATGACAAATGACCACCATGCATGTCTACAAACAAATGCAACACATCACCGATCATATCCTTTCCTATGCTTATCTAAATCTGTTATAATTCTTAAAAACATATGTGGACAAAGTGTGATCATGACGAAATGCATGAAAATCACAAAATACGATTTTTTGCAGGTTTGCAGGCTTTGAGTCGACCGCAAAGGTCAGCGCATAAGCCTCGGGTCAGTGCATAACACAGACTAGTTGTGATTGGTCAGCGCATGCAGGCTTTGAGTCGACCGCAAGGGTCAGCGCATGAGCCACGAGTCAGCGCATAACTCAGACAAACTAGAGATTGGTCAGCGCATGAAACCTTTGAGTCGACCATAGGGGTCAACGCATTCCCCACGGGTCAGCGCACGCCGACCTATGGTCGACCGCTCGGGCGTAAACTCAGTTTTCTTAGTATTTTCCACTGTTTGAAAAGCTGTTATTTTTAGTTGGTAAGTTGTTACTATAAATAGAAGTAAAATCACTTTTATCAACTAACATTTGTCATTTTGAGTTCAAGTGTTCAAGGAAACAAGAAAGAGTGAAAAAGGTGTCCAAGACTCATCATCTTCATCTTCAACGTTTCACAACACATCAACTACACACAATCATTTTTGATGTGGTTCGTGATCGATTAAAGGTGATAAGGTTCGAAGCTGTGATCGAAGAATCCGGTTCGGGTTGAAGCTTGTGGCAGGTTCTTTCTTGAATAAAACCGTTAGGGTTTTGTCCTCCAATACCAGTTTGTGTTTGGGGGTTTTTGGACGAATTGCTTCATCAATATTCAGCTGAGCGAAGGTGATTGAGAAGAGGAAGTCTTCTTCAGTCTAGTAGCGGATTCAATGATATTGAAGTGAAGGATTCGGGTTCGATTCGTTGTGTTTGAGATCAGCCGGGCCGAGGGTTTGAAGAACGGAAGATTCTTCAACAAAGGGGCTGGAATCGGAGGTCTAGCAACAACGATCGAAGGTCTTGATTCATCTTGAATCAAGGAGCAAGGATAGGAAGCATCATTCAACACATTGGAAGTTCTGTTGTTTACTTGCTTTGCAATCCTTGTATAAACGGTTAAATTTCACAGGTGATATCTAATTAATCATCTCAATTCTAATTTTAGAATTGAGGGCAGACGTACCCCGAAGCGAGGACGGCGGGGGAACTGCCTCATCAAATCTCTGTCTTCTTTAATTTTCTGCATAAGTGTTTTTCAGCTTAAAAATTAAGTGATTTTAGTTTAAGCAATTTTACCAAACGTTGATATAAGTTGAGTAAGAGATTAAGACTACAATAGTATATTGTACTAGATAAATTTGAATTACTTACTCAACTCAAATATCTCTTGGAGTGTTTATGCACACCAAGTGTTGGTAAATTTGCATAAGCCAAAGTTGTCTTAAGTTTGCATCCAGTTTAATTTGGTATTTTGGATCATTGGAACTAGGCTTGCTAATTAGTGAAATATATCATTGAGTGTGCAAATAGTGTAGTGATTTGTATTTCACTTTATCTCTAATCCATTAGCTTAACGCATATCCGGTTTTCCAATAACGGTTCGTTTTAGACTAAAATTTTCCTCGGCCGCTTCCGCACTTAAAACAAATTTTCAAAACCAATTTTCTTTTAAATTGGCAGCGCCGACTCAAGTTTTTAATTGGGATCTATTCAAACCCCCCCCCCCCCTTCTAGATCCGTGCCATAGTCTAACAAGTGGTATCAGAGCTCCGGTTCACTCCGTGCTTCAAAATACAACTTTGATAGAAAATGGCTAACGAACCTAAAGGGGCTTATAATAGAGCTCCCGTTTTCAATGGTGAAAATTATAGTTATTGGAAAGACTATATGCGGGTGCACATAAATTCCATAGATAGAAAAATATGGAATGTTATTCTCAATGGTCCAATTCAAATAACCATGACCAATGAGAACAACGAAGTGGTGCCTAAGCCCGAAGCACAATGGACCGATGATGATGAAAAGAAATACAATTATGATTGGAAAGCCAAAAATATCCTAATCTCCTCATTAGGTGTAGATGAATACAATCGTGTATCCCATTGTCCTACTACTAAGGCTATGTGGGATTCACTACAAATTGCCCATGAGGGGACGAATGATGTTAAATTGGCTAGAATCAATACACTAACACAAGAGTTTGATCTCTTTTTCATGGAGCAAGGGGAAACCATTGCTGACATGCAAAAGAGATTCACTCATCTCATGAATCGATTACATTCACTTGGTAGGCCTGTTTCCAATGATATTGCTACTAATAAGATCTTAAGATGTTTTAACAGGGAATGGCAGCCGAAAGTGACCGCCATCAAAGAGGCAAATGATCTTACCACATTGGACTTGACAATATTGTTTGGTAAACTACAAGAGCATGAACAAGTTCTCTTGAGCCTGGAACAACACGAAAAGAAAGATAAGAAGGACAAAGCAAATGTGAGTGAAAAGAAATCAATAGCTCTAAAGACTTCCTCCTCAAAGTCTCAAGCAAAAGAGCAAAGTGATTATTCATCGAGCGACGAAGAAGAAGAGGACAAGAGTGAAGATATGGGGCTGTTTGTTAAACGCTACAACCGTTACGTGAGAAAGAACGACATTCAACATTCCGAGAAGAACTTGGTAATCTTCCGGAAGCAATCGAGGTACTCTAAAAATGATGACTCGAAAGGAAAAATAACTAGAGGGTCGTGCTATAAGTGTGGAAAGCCGGGTCACTACAAACCGGACTGTCCGATGAACAAGAAGACAAAAGAAAAAGAATCATACAAATCACACAAGAAACCATCAAAGCCAAGGAGGGCATACATAGCTTGGGAAAGCGATAGCGACTCCTCCGATGATGAAAGCTCTAGTGATGAAGATGAAAATGCAAATCTATGTCTCTCTGCTCATCAAAAGAACAAAAAGAAACAGGTACGACATGCTAAATATGAAAAATCCTCTAGTATGTCTCATCATGAATTGCAAATTGCTTTTGATACTTTACACTATGAAGCGAAAGAGGCCTTTAAAAGGCTTGCCTCAAATAAGAAAATCTTTTCTCATTTGGAACATAAAATTCAAGAATCCGAACGGAAACTTGAGGCACTTAAAGCTTCTATAGTGGAAAGCACAAAAACAAGTTATGAGGACCTTAGAAGTAAAATGATGAACTTTGGGTGTGATACTTGTTACATTTGGCAAGGTGAAGTAAGAAACCTAAAGGCCAAACTTGACAAGGCTCTTGAGCCCAAGATTACTTTTGCTATCGACAAATCAAACTTTCGAAAAAGTATGGTTAATCCATATCAAAAATATAAATATGTTATAAAGGATGAAGATAGAAAAAGCAATCCAAATGTAAATTTCTCTTGTCTCTATTGTTGCAAGAAAGGCCACTCCATTGCTAAATGTAGGTTTAGGAGATTTTTAGTTCCTAAAGGCATTTATCAATGGATGCCCAAATGCAACCATTTCGTTCCTCACCACTCAGGACCCAATAAGCAATTGGGTACCTTCTCTTGTTAATTATCTTGTCACAGGTACAATGCCTCGAGACTACCGAGAGAAGATGGGTTCTCGACAGTGGATGCTCAAGGCACATGTCCGGAAACATATCTCTCTTCATTGACTTCGTGGCTAAGAAGAAGGGATATGTAACTTATGGTGACAACAACCGTGGAGCAATTCTTGGTAAAGGTAGTGTAGGTAATCCCTCCTCTACCACTATTTCTGATGTTTTGCTTGTCGAAGGTCTTAAACACAATCTACTTAGCATCAGTCAATTATGTGACAAAGGATACAATGTATCGTTTTCAAAAGATTGTTGCAAAATTGTACATAATGATGATAAGAAGAGTATGTTTAATGGCCTACGTGTGAACAATGTCTATATGCTTGACTTAAATGAAGTATCGTTAACAAGTGACAAATGCCTTGTAACAATGAGTGAAGATTCATGGTTATGGCATAGGCGTTTAGCACATGTTAACTTTGACTTACTTAACAAAGTAGTCTCAAAAGATCTAGTCCTAGGTCTCCCCAAAATTAAGTTCACCAAGGATCACCTTTGTGATGCTTGTCAAAAGGGGAAGCAAACGAGGATCTCATTTAAATCCAAAAATATCGTTTCAACAACGAGACCTCTCGAGCTTCTCCATATGGATTTATTTGGGCCATCTAGGATTAAAAGTCTAGGAGGAAACTATTACGGTTTCGTAATAGTGGACGACTTTTCTCGATTTTGTTGGACTATTTTCTTAGTAAGTAAGAGCGACACATTCGCCGCCTTTGAACGATTTGCTAAGCTTTCCCAAAATAAACTAAATACAAACATTGTTGCAATTAGAAGCGATCATGGGGGTGAGTTTGAAAATCACTTATTTGAAGAATATTGCGGTAACCATGGTATTGATCATAACTTCTCCACTCCACGTACTCCTCAACAAAATGGGGTTGTGGAGCGTAAAAATCGAATTTTGGAAGAATTGGGAAGAACAATGATCAATGAAAGTGGCTTACCGAAATATTTTTGGGCTGACGCCATTAGTACGGCTTGTTATGTTTTGAATAGGGTGCTCATTCGCCCCATTCTAAACAAAACACCGTATGAACTTTTAAAAGGGCGAAAGCCAAATGTTTCTCACTTACATGTCTTTGGTTGCAAATGTTTTGTATTGAACAATGGAAACGAAAACTTAGGGAAATTCGATTCCAAGGCCGACGAAGGTATCTTCCTCGGATACTCTCAATCTAGCAAAGCATATAGAATATACAACGAACGATTACTTGCTGTAGAAGAGTCTGTACATGTTACTTTTGATGAATCCAATCCGAGAAACGTCGGAAAGGGTAGTGTTTTTCATGGTGCAGGTACATCTACTGAAGACATACTCAAAGGTTGTGAGCCGGGGATTGATCAACCCGACATAGTCAAAATTGAGGAGGATAAAGATGTACACCATGAGGAAACCAAGGTAGCTCATCCGCCTTCAAACGATGATCTCCCTCAAGCTTGGAAGTCTTCCAAAGACCACCCAATCGACAAAATTCTCGGAGATATCTCAAAGGGTGTAACAACTCGATCTAAGCTAAGTAATTTCTGTTATCACTTTGCTTTCGTTTCGCAGATGGAACCTAAAAACCCTAAAGAAGCCCTACTCGATGAACACTGGTTTTTATCAATGCAGGAGGAACTTAATCAGTTCACCAGAAATGAGGTTTGGGACCTTGTCCCTCCTCCGCGAGATCATCGAGTAATCGGCACCCGATGGGTGTTTAGGAACAAACTGGACGAAAACGGGGTAATAACCCGTAATAAGGTGCGTTTAGTCGTGCAAGGGTATAACCAAGAGGAAGGCATCGACTATGAGGAAACTTATGCGCCGGTTGCCCGACTCGAGGCTATACGCCTTCTCTTTGCCTTCGCTTGTGCGAAAGATTTTAAGCTATTCCAAATGGATGTTAAGAGTGCATTCCTTAACGGTCACATAAATGAAGAGGTTTACGTCGCACAACCTCCAGGTTTCGAATCCCATGAGTATCCTGATCATGTTTATAAACTAAAAAGGGCTTTGTATGGCCTCAAACAAGCTCCTAGAGCTTGGTATGAGAGACTAAGCAAATTCTTACTCGATCAAGGCTACTCAAGAGGAAAGGTTGACACAACCCTCTTCATTAAACGTCAAGGAAAGCACTTGATATTAGTGCAAATTTATGTAGATGATATCATATTTGGGTCTACTAACATGAATCTTGTGAGAGAGTTTTCTGACCTTATGCAGGGCGAATTCGAGATGAGTATGATGGGGGAGCTCACATACTTTCTCGGTCTGCAAATTAAACAGCTCAAAGAAGGAACTTTCGTGAGCCAGACAAAGTACTGTTTGGACCTTATCAAGAGATTTGACATGGAAAAAGCTAAGGCCATAGACACCCCCATGCCTACTTGTACAAACTTGAACAAAGATGAAGACGGTAAGGAAGTAGATGTAAAACGGTATAGAGGTATGATTGGTTCACTCCTTTATCTTACTGCTTCTCGTCCCGATATTATGTTTAGCGTATGCATGTGCGCAAGATATCAATCATGTCCCAAGGAATCCCATTTAAAAGCCGTTAAACGAATACTTCGATACCTATCCGGTACTCCGAAGTATGGACTATGGTATTCCAAAGGTAATGATTGTTCATTGGAAGGATTCTCCGATTCCGATTTTGCCGGTTACAAATCGGATAGGAAAAGCTCCAGTGACACTTGTCACTTATTTTCAAACTCTTTGGTCAGTTGGCATAACAAGAAACAGGTTTCAGTTGCTTTGTCAACCGCCGAAGCGGAATACGTTGTCGCCGGTAGTTGTTGTGCCCAAATCCTATGGATTAAGCAACAACTATTGGATTTTAACCTCAAACTTGAACGTATTCCCATTTTTTGTGACAATACAAGTGCCATTAACCTTACCAAGAATCCTGTGTTGCATTCTCGCACTAAACACATCGAAATTCGACACCACTTTCTTCGTGATCATGTAGAGAAAGGTGACATTGTATTTGAACATGTTAATACTGAAAATCAACTAGCGGACATCTTCACAAAGCCGCTAGCCACTGAACCGTTCTTTCATATCCGCCGAGAACTTGGTATTCTCGATATTTCGGAACGAGCACTATAATCTGCTGTTTTACTTTATTCCATATAAGACTATAATCTTGTACTTCTAACAAATTAATGTTGTTGCAAGCACAAGTTTACCGTTCACCAAGTCACTCCGGCATCGAGGTGATACTGTTCCTCTCTTTCTCTCTCTGCAAAGTCTCATGGTTAAAATAGTTATACCTCATAATGATAGTGTGTATATGTGCATGATGTATCTCTTTGGATGTTTATTCTCGTATGGCATTCTAACTATGCATCAAACATGCCAACGTATGTGCAGAAAAATGTAAAACTGAAATCTTTGCTTGTTGTTTGATTGTATTCATTTCTCTGTTATGCTTGTTTGTGCACAATCTATTTTAATGATTATTGTTCTTTTAATTAATGATTATCATTCAGTAATGATATTGGTGTGATATTATTATTTGTTTGTGTTATTTCCTGTGAAACTTTTATGTTATGTTGAATAATTGTTCCTTGTCTCTTTTTGATGTTGTCAAAGGGGGAGAAGAGTACAAGCAGCCAAAATGTTCGCCATAATTAACAGTCGGTTTTGCAGATAGCGTTAGATTACAAAAGAAAGGGGGAGTGTGCACAATGTGTGTAAATACTGCATGTTGTTTGTCTCTTTGGCTGTGCACAGGTTGTCATCATCAAAAAGGGGGAGTATGTAAGGGCAAAGTGTCAGACAACATACGATCGCAAGTTTCGATGATGACAAATGACCACCATGCATGTCTACAAACAAATGCAACATATCACCGGTCATATCCTTTCCTATGCTTATCTAAATCTGTTATAATTCTTAAAAACATATGTGGACAAAGTGTGATCATGACGAAATTCATGAAAATCACAAAATACGTTTTTTTGCAGGTTTGCAGGCTTTGAGTCGACCGCAATGGTCAGCGCATAAGCCTCGGGTTAGCGCATAACACAGACTAGTTGTGATTGGTCAGCGCATGCTGCTTTGAGTCAACCACAGGTCAGCTCATGGAAGCTATGAGTCGACCGCAAGGGTCAGCGCATGAGCCACGGGTCAGCGCATAACTCAGACAAACTGGAGATTGGTCAGCGCATGAAACCTTTGAGTCGACCATAGGGGTCAACGCATTCCCCACGGGTCAGCGCACGCCGACCTATGGTCGACCGCTCGGGCGTAAACTCAGTTTTCTGAGTATTTTCCACTGTTTGAAAAGCTGTTATTTTTGGTTGGTAAGCTGTTACTATAAATAGAAGAAAAATCACTTTTATCAACTAACATTTGTCATTTTGAGTTCAAGTGTTCAAGGAAACAAGAAAGAGTGAAAAAGGTGTCCAAGACTCATCATCTTCATCTTCAACGTTTCACAACACATCAACTACACACAATCATTTTTGATGTGGTTCGTGATCGATTAAAGGTGATAAGGTTCGAAGCTGTGATCGAAGAATCCGGTTCGGGTTGAAGCTTGTGGCAGGTTCTTTCTTGAATAAAACCGTTAGGGTTTTGTCCTCCAATACCGGTTTGTGTTTGGGGGTTTTTGGACGAATTGCTTCATCAATATTCAGCTGAGCGAAGGTGATTGAGAAGAGGAAGTCTTCTTCAGTCTAGTAGCGGATTCAGTGATATTGAAGTGAAGGATTCGGGTTCGATTCGTTGTGTTTGAGATCAGCCGGGCTGAGGGTTTGAAGAACGGAAGATTCTTCAACAAAGGGGCTGGAATCGGAGGTCTAGCAACAACGATCGAAGGTCTTGATTCATCTTGAATCAAGGAGCAAGGATAGGAAGCATCATTCAACACATTGGAAGTTCTGTTGTTTACTTGCTTTGCAATCCTTGTATAAACGGTTAAATTTCACAGGTGATATCTAATTAATCATCTCAATTCTAATTTTAGAATTGAGGGCAGACGTACCCCGAAGCGAGGACGGCGGGGGAACTGCCTCATCAAATCTCTGTCTTCTTTAATTTTCTGCATAAGTGTTTTTCAGCTTAAAAATTAAGTGATTTTAGTTTAAGCAATTTTACCAAACATTGATATAAGTTGAGTAAGAGATTAAGACTACAATAGTATATTGTACTAGATAAATTTGAATTACTTACTCAACTCAAATATCTCTTGGAGTGTTTATGCACACCAAGTGTTTGTAAATTTGCATAAGCCAAAGTTGTCTTAAGTTTGCATCCAGTTTAATTTGGTATTTTGGATCATTGGAACTAGGCTTGCTAATTAGTGAAATATATCATTGAGTATGCAAATAGTGTAGTGATTTGTATTTCACTTTATCTCTAATCCATTAGCTTAACGCATATCCGGTTTTCCAATAACGGTTCGTTTTATACTAAAATTTTCCTCGGCCGCTTCCGCACTTAAAACAAATTTTCAAAACCAATTTTCTTTTAAATTGGCAGCGCCGACTCAAGTTTTTAATTGGGATCTATTCAACCCCCCCCCCCTTCTAGATCCGTGCCATAGTCTAACAATTGGAAATAGACGTAGCACACGTTGATCCTTAATTGGAAATAGACGTAGCACACGTTGATCCTCAATTGGAAATAGGCGTGGTAGTGGACGGTGATCCTTAATTGGAAATAGAAGTAGCACACGTTGATCCTTAATTGGAAAGAGGCGTGGTAGTAGACGGTGATCTTTAATTGGAAATAGACGTAGCACACGTTGATCCTTAATTGGAAATAGGCATGGTAGTAGACGGTGATCCTTAATTGGATATAGACGTAGCACACGTTGATCCTTAATTGGAAATAGGCGTGGTAGTGGCTTTGATCTTGTCCGGATCGGAAGCGTGGCTAGGATTCTAGATATTGAATCGGAAAGCGGTGAAACGTTGGGTTCACATTACGGTACCACATGCATAGAGTCACATGTCTTGCATTGAGTCACATTAGAGTCATGTGATAATTGAGTGTATGCATTAGTGTGATTGTGATGTGTGTATGAGATATGGTAATTGAATTTGATGATGTTTGGATACATAACTCGGCAAAGTATGTGATTATGTGATAATTGTAGTTATGTGTATTTTTGGGAATATAGTATTGGATTTTAATATTGTACTCCTTGGGTTTTGATGGATGTTTGAGACATGTGAAATAAATGTTGATTAATATTATTTACATGGTTATACGAAGTGTGATGAATTCCTTTAATTGTTGATTTAATCATTGTGCCTTATTATACTTCTTCATGATGATTTGAATTCTCACCCTTTCTGTTTGAATGTTACCTTTACATGGGTATCGTGCAGATACTTAGGAGTAGTATCGCTGAAGTAAGTGGAAGGTAGCTCATTCGAGATTTAGCCGGAGAGCTTCCGTATTCTAGTTTGGAGACTAGGTAGTGAGTCAATGCTCTGGTCATGTAACACGGGGTAGATTAGTAGTCTTGAACTCATATCTTATTTGGATATGCATTATGTTATTACTCGTTTTATTTTATCTTGAGGTGATTATTGAGAGATGATCATGGTATGGGACATGGATCATTTTATGAAATACATGAGTATTCATTATTTTCCGCTGCAAACGCATATGCTTGAATATTCATGATGAGTGAAATGTGTTATTTTAAATGACCAGGTGTATTGTATATTGATGATGAATGATGTTGGTTTTTGAAAGCTTTTAGTTTTGAAAACTTCGATGTGACGCCCTTTTGTTTATATGCGTGCTTATTTACTCTAATTATATGTTAAGTATTTTGGGGTAGAAAAAGGGGTGTTACACCCTACATTTTTTTTCTTCTATTTATTTTATTGAACTTATTTCTTAATAAATAATATCATTAAATTATTTTCATTATTATAAAATAATTAATAATTGATTAAATCCGTTAATAATTAATTTTTACTAATTAAGGATTTATTTTATTCTTAATCAAAGAATAAAAAATACAAAAACTTATTTTATAATTAGGATTTATTACGATAATTTCATGATTAATTTTAGGATTAACATTTGGACATTATTTGGGTTAATTTGGGTTTAATAAAGATAATATTGATCTTTCATTTATTAATTAATTTTGTTTAATACTTTCTCAAATGAAATTAATTAAGTCCTCTTTCCTTGTTCATTGAGGCATTTTCAAATCAAATACTTTCTCCGTCCCCGATGCGTTAAGGATCTTTTCAAGATCTAAAATCATACAAACAAACAAACATTTTTTAGAAGAACTGCGGTACGATAACCAAAAACTTTTTCTTTGTCTTTCCGTATTAATCAAATAATTTTCTTTGAATAATAACTTAATCTCTTGTGAGTAAATACTTTAAGTAAATAATAAGTAATATAGGCAAGCATTCCCTTAGTATTTTTATTTTATTCATTTTTAAGCATTTTTTATCCCAACTTTTGAGGTCAAATCACCCTTAATTTTGTTGACCTTCTCCATTTTTCTTGGACTTTTACTTGATGTTTAAATACCCCTTTGACATTTTTTCTTTTATTAAACATTATTAATTCATTTTTATTTTCTTTTTTATAATCCCTTGATGTTTTGAATTGAGTTGATTTATTGGTTGATGGATTCTTCCCAATCTCAAACCATTGATAGATGGACTTGAGGTTGATTCAACCTTATTTGATCAAAACTGTTGATAGATAATTATTGATCATCTTCAATACTTTACATAAATAATATGTTAACCCTCAATGTGCCATACCTTAAGTCCTTTGATTTGTGGATAGAATGATCCTTATGTGATTTCCTTGACTCTCCTCGTCACTTCTTTCTATCTTCAACTCTTTTCTTCTTTTAATCATTGTATGACATGTTGTAGTAGAGTAACTTTGTGTTAATTCTCTAACTTGTCTAAAACATACATTATTATTGGCCGACCTCAAATAGGTATTGCTTCTACACAAGCCTACTTACGATTTCTTAACATAGCGCTAAATTATCCCAACATAATTCATTAATCATTAGCTCCTAACATTACTTTATGCTCTTTACATTATTTCCATTTAATTATTTCCATTTAATTCTAGTCATTTAGTTTATTTCATTTACCTTTATGCCATTTACTTAATGCACTTTAATTTCATGTCTCATTAATCATCTCACTTCATACTCTATTCATATTGCCTTATTCATATGTTGCTTCTTATCTTGTTTGATTGATTTGCTTGCTAAATCTTAATGAATCAAAACATGATAGCGTGACTTGGACTTAATCTTAAAAACTATGCTTGACTTGGAGTCTAGAAGACCTTTTGGACAATGGACTTTGACTTAGGTTTAGTCCTTTTTCTTAACTTTGTGGTTCTATTCATTTGTTTTATGCCTCTTGCATTCATCTACTAGGGCTTAACAAACATTTACACTCACATGGCTTTCTCTTGGGCTACCTAACAATGAGACATATGTCAGTACACTTTGCACCCACATGACTTTCTCTTGGGCTAGCTAACAATGAGCCCTTAGGCTAGTGTTGCATGACCATGCATATTTGTTTGATCTTCGATTCTACTCCTTTAATTTGGCTTGATCAAACTTCACATTTGTACAACTAGATCTTTTTATCTGATACACTCCCCATTGTATCTTTGTCAAGTGACCATAAGTCCCTTAGTCACTTGATGGGACTTGTCTCTGTTACTTTGGAACTTCAGTCTCTCAATAAGTCCAAGACTTCTAATGGATCCCAGTCACTTCGCTCAATATATCTCAATCATTCCCACAAGCATCTTTGGGGACCTACTTCAACAACTTGTCAGTCATTGACTAGACTTGCATGCCATGAGCCTTAAGCAATAGAAAATTATGAGATGAGATCTTACATACCCTTGTCTAGAGTACCTATGTGCACAGGATGTAGACCCTAACTGCTCAGAGTATTCGTTTCTATTCATATACTTTAGTGTAATTCCAATCATTTCACTATCAAGTCTACAACTAGCCTTCTGACTCTTTTATCCTTCTTGGTTTAAAAACCATTATAATCTCTTTCTTAGGGACACACCTCTATCGTTACCGCCTATCCTTTTCTTTTGGGTTGACATCTTTATGGTTATTCATTGGGTTGACACCTTTATGATTATTCCCCTTCTTGGTTTAAATACCATTGTAATCACTTTTCTTAGGGACATACATCTATGGTTAACCCCCTATCCTTTTATTTGGGGTACACCTTCATGGTCATTCCCCATTTCTTTGTTTAAACACCATTAAATTCACCTTTCTTAGGGACACACCTATATGGTTAACCCTTTACCCTCTCTTGGTTTTGACACCACTTTTATCTTTCAGTTCTTGGTTATGATACCACAATTTTGGGTTGACACCGTTATGGTTATTCCCTGGGTTGACACCTTTATGGTTATTCCCTTTCTTGGTTTAGACACCTCCTTACCATATGAGACCCAATGCTTTGGTAATATCCATGTCATGTGACTCCCAGTGCTTTGACAAGTTCCTGTCTTTCTTACTTACCATATGAGACATGGTGCTTTGGTAAGACTCTTGTTATGTGAGTCCTAGTGCTTTGACAAGTTCTTGTTTTTCTCCCTTACCATATAAGACCCGGTGCTTTGGTAAGACCCTTTCCATGTGAGTCCTAGTGCTTTGACAAGTTCTTGTTTTTTCCCTTACCATATGAGACCCAATGCTTTGGTAAGACCCTTGTCATGTGATTCCCAGTGCTTTGATAAGTTCCCACTTTTCTCCCTTACCATATGAGACCTAGTTCTTTGGTAAGACCCTTGTCATATGAGTCCTAGTGCTTTGAATAGTTTCTATTTTCTCCTTACCATATGAGACCCAGTGCTTCGGTAAGACCCTTGTCATGTGAGTCCCAGTGTAGCGGTAAAAATTTTGAGATTAAGCTATTGATTAACTTAACTCACAAAGTAAGAGTCGCCACCGCGCTTTTATTATTTCCAAAGGAAAGGGAAAAATAACGAACAAAACCCAAAGAAGTTTCAAAACAAAACTAATAAAATGAGAGATAAGGGTCTGAGGGGTTGTTATGAAAAGGGAAGGTACTAACACGCTAAACATCTATACTACTCCAAAGGAACCTCTTTGAAAATTTGTGCATTTTGGCTTAAAAATGGTGTTGTTTGCAAAAGATTGGGGAGATGATAAGATAATTTTTTTATAACTTTTGTGTTTTCCAAGACTTCCTGAGCCTCATGACTACGTACGAACCAATTGAAATGGAGGATCAAAACCTTGTAGTTCGTGGTAAAAATAACAAAGATGTTTATTTTGATTCATTTTTAATGAAAAGACATTTTGTCATTTTAAGGAGAACACTCAACTAGAAACCGACAAGTATGAGAACTTTGCATCACCATAAATAAGGGCTCCAAAATTGGATAAAGATCAACAAGTATGCCACTATCTCTCTTAGGTGGAAAAGAATTATCATCCATACTATAGGGATAGGAGAATTACATCTCAACTATGGAAATGACTAATGTCTAAACTTTGAGAAAAACGTTTTTAACAGAAAAAGTGCACAAGGGGCACAAAATGGTTTGAATGAGTTATGTGTTTTTGTAAGTCTTTTGAAATTGGTTTGATTATGCTTAAGATGTATTAGCATTTATTGAGAAAGGATTTTTAAAATCACTTGATAAAAGTCAAGATTTATAGAGAAAGTGGCTCAAGTTTGAAAACAAGAATGTTTTTTAAAAGAGGAGAAGATTTTGAAAATTGATGAAGGGGAGGAGATGAAGAGACTATGCTAGAACATAAAGTAAAAGCTAGGGAGGAAATATCTAACCAAGATACAACAAGGTTTATGACATGAGTCAACCAGGAATTCCCTCCTTTAGATTAAGCTTCAAGCAAGACAAATAAGCAAAGAATAACCCATGTGTTAGATGAAACCAAAGTAACCAAGCAAAGTCTTCAAAAGAAACCCAAAGTCAAAGGTACCAGATGAATACCAAGGTCTCAAATCACAAACTCCCAAAGCAAGGGTTAAAATCCTAATTCGAAGTCCATAACTCAACAAAAATGCCAAGGATAGTAACCTCAAGTCCATGAATCAAGAG
The DNA here is from genome assembly GCF_024323335.1 of Lathyrus oleraceus. NCBI lineage: Eukaryota > Viridiplantae > Streptophyta > Magnoliopsida > Fabales > Fabaceae > Lathyrus > Lathyrus oleraceus. The sequence continues at coordinate 380,465,357 of NC_066582.1, read as the reverse complement.
AACCAATTTTTCAGGGTTTTTCTTTTATTAATGTCTTCAATAGAAAAAGAAGTCCAAATGGGCAAAGGAAAAAAGAGAATAAACATAAACAAAGGTCCAAGTGGATAAAGAGCAAATAACATAAGCATATATAATATGATATGAGATGCTAAAGTAAAAGCATAACGTAAAGAGCATGAGATAAATGACATTAAAGTAAAGTTAATACAATAATATGTTAGTATGTTGTGTTAGTAATCAAGAATAAAAATATGATTTGTTATTTTTTGGAGAATACTCAGTTATTCACCCACGAGTATGAAAATATGGACCTCTACATCACCATGAGAAGGACTCCAACTTGGATAAAATCAACAAGTATGCCACTAGCTCTCTTAAGTGAAAAGGAAACAATATTTTTCACACAATTCCATGGGGAGTAGGAGACTTACAATCTCACTTATGAAAATGACTTACTTTCCATTTCGGGACAATTTTAGTGCTATGTTAAGCAATCGTAATTGGACTTATGTAGAAGTCACAACTATATGAGGTCGGTCAATAGTAATATTTTGTTAATATATGCTAGAGAAATTATATGCAAATCCTTCTCCTAAAGCTATGACACAAAAAAAAAGGAGGACGAATCAAGCACATAGGCTAGGAGAGTGGTCCATTACATAAATCAATACTTCATGATATTAGGACAAACTTATGCATCAATCCAAAGTACCTTAAATGATCCATGATCAATTAGGAGATAGATTTGAAATGATGAAAGTTCATCAAGTACCAATCCACACGTCATGATTAAGATGGACACAAACCATCCAATTGATCAAAAGAAAAAAGGAAGAGAAATAGATGAAGAAGAAGAAGAGAAATCAAACCCAAATTGGATCAAAAGATTGATCAATTCATCATCAAAATCAATCATCCATCTTGCTGGATTAGGGTTTTCACTCCACCAACACCCAAGATCCAATGAGTTTGATGAGACCTATGGTCAAATCAACAAAGATCCAAGGCCAACAGAAGTCAACAAAGGTCAAACAAGTATAAAATGCAAGAAAATAAAATAAATTACATCAAATATATTTTTAAAAGGAATTTTAAAAGGGAAATAAAAGAGAAAATCCATAAAGCCCTTCAAGACACTAAATAAATGGCCAAGAAAATTATGGAAGGTTGGAGATAAAATAAGAAACATAAAATAATTTTTTCAGAGTTTTGAAATGCATAAAAGTATGTTTAAACCAATTAAAACAAAGGAAAAAATATAAAATCCAAGATGATGATCCGAACTTTCCACTTCTGGACAAATTTAGCGCTATGTTAAGCAATCATAATTGGACTTATGTAGAAGTCACAACTATCTGAGGCCGGTCAATAATAATATTTGTGTTAATACATGCTAGAGAAATGACATGTAAATAATTCTCCTAAAGTTATGCCACACAAAAAAGAAAAGAGGAAAGACCTAGCACAAAGGTTAGGAGAGTGGTCCATTACATCAATCAATACTTCATGATACTTAGGACAAACTTATGCATCAATCCAAAGTACCTTAAATGATCCATAATCAATTAGAAGGTAGATTTGAAATGATGAAAGTTCATCAAGTACCAATTCACACATCATGAATAAGATGGACACAAACCATCCAATTGATCAAAAGAAAAAAAAGGAAGAGAAAGAGATGAAGAAGAAGAAGAGAAACCAAACCTAAATTGGATAAAAGAATTGATCAAGTCATCATCAAAATCAATCATCCATCTTGGTGGATTAGGGTTTTCACTCCATTAACATCCAAGATCCATTGAGTTTGATGAGACTTATGGTCAAATCAACTAAGATCCAAGGGCAACAGAAGTCAACAAAGGTCAAACAAGCATAAAATGCAATAAAATAAAATAAAATGATTCAAAAATATTTTTAAAGTGAATTTTAAAAGGGAAATAAAAGAGAAAATCCATAAATCCCTTCAAAACACCAAATAAATGCCCAAGAAATTATGGAAGTTTGAACATAAAATAATTTTTTTTCAGAGTTTTTAAATGCATACAAGTATTTTTAAACCAATTAAACCAAATAAAAGTATTTTTCAGATAGTGAAGGACTACATCGTGGTAACTTGTTTGAGTTCAAATTATGCTCAGAACTACCTTGTCCAAATGATGATCAGAAGTTTAAGAAGCTTGATCTAGTCAGGGAACTTCAAAAGGTCTTAGATCTTGGGAGTTATTGTAAAACCTTCAGAAAGGACCGAAGGTGCTAATAGAATCAAGAAATTGAATTGAAATAAGCTAGAAATCAAAACACGATAGCTCGATTTTCTGGAAATATTTTAGAGTGAAGTAGAGGTTCTTTAGTTCTCCAACTCTTGTGAATGAAGCAAATTTGTTGCTTTATTCATAGGGAAGGGATTAGTGATCTCATACGTGCCAAATGATCCTCAATTCATGCAAAACGAATTTGCTCATGATGTGAGAAAAGTGTGACTTGCAAAACAGTCAAAACTCAAGCAAATCATTCGATTTATGAGTCATTTAACATCCAGAGACTTAATTCAACATGATTAGGTCCAAAATGTATGGTGAGTTAGCTTGTAATTAAGGATTAGTGAAGTTCAAAGTTATGGCATGTTGGAGTTGGCATGAACATCTGGTAATGTAACTTAGACAATTCTAAGTCCCAAATGGCTGAAAATGACCTATAATGTCTCAAAGAATTCCATTTACTTCTAAACATAATTTGAATTTGATCCTTGGAGAAAAATTGTAGAGGGAATCACAAATGTTATTGTGAAAAAAGAATCAGCCTCAAATGTTGAAAATTGAAGAAGTTATAATCATTGAAAGTTGAGAAAAGGTCACTAGAAAATAGGTCAAATTCCACTAAGTCCACAAATGACCTATAATGTCTTCAAGTATTTGATGATCCTCCAAGCATAAATGGCTCTTTTCATGTAAATAGAAGTTGTATAGGATATTTAGAAGATTCATATTCAAAAAGAAGCATTCAAAAAGGTTGATAATTGAAGGAGTTGTGATCCTCTGAACTTTGACTTCAAATGTTGACTTTTTGGTCAAACCTCTTGGAATAAACTTGTGTACTTGGAATTTTCTTGCATTTCAAGGTACATGCATGATCATATGAACTCAAAATAAGGTGTCCTTGAATGTATTTTGATTAAATTACTCAAAGTTTGAGGTAACTTGTTGAAGAAGGCATGGAAATAAACACATGAACCTTTGACTTTTCATGAGAAATAAGCAATAAAACTTTGAGATACTCTTGATCAAAATGAGATTGAAATATGCTTGAGAACCTTAGAGATCATGTTTTGAGAGATAAGCCCCTTGAGAATTAATGGTTGAACATATTTTGACTTGAGGAATGAAAATAAACCCTAGCCGAGAAACCATGATCGATGTTGTTGATGAAAAGCCCTACCTTGCATAATAGACTTAAAGAAAACAAGACATATTTTGGCTATTTTGATCAGTGGTTAGATAAGCAATGAACATAGAAACACAAAGGTTAAACACCAACAAAGAGGTGTTTGATGATCCTTACAAATGGCAAGCGAAAAGATGAGAGGGAGAGGACAACGATGTGACCTTCTTTGTATGTAAGGATGAGAATTATATATGGGATTTTAGGGTTAAAAATTAGGGTATGATAGATGCCCCTATTTAATTTTCTTCAATTCGGAGATATGAATATTGAAATCTTCGTCTAGACGAGATTGAGAAGACTTAAATACAGAAGAACCAATTTTTAGCCCTAAGATACCGCAAAAATGATTATGATATGATATGAATTCAAACAAGGATCTCTGTGGGGAATTTAGCGCCACGGGAGACAAAGAACTGCTCGAGAAAAGGGGAGACTGAAATTCTGCAGGGGAATAACATATTCAAAAGGGGGACCCAATTGGGGACAAATAAAGGCACAAAAATGTTGTAGACAAAGGGATGTCCTCCAAGAAAATAAAGCACCAAGAAACGACTCGACTTGAAATTACTATTGCACTCGAAATAAACCAATGAACAATTAGAAAACAAATGAACCAAAGACCCAACAAGAGAAGACTTATCAAAGCAAGACTTCTCTAGGGGAAAAGATCAATCAAAGGGGATGCCCAACCCCCCTAGGGGGAAATTACCTAACTATCAGCTAAGTGATAGTTTAACAAAGGTAATAAAGTCCAAAAGAAAAAATTACCAACTACCTGCCTAGTGATAGCTTAACAAGGTAACCAACTGAAGGTAAAAATAAATATTACCTAACTATCAGCCAAGTGATAGATTAACAAAGGTAATAAGCCCAAACAGAAATATTGTCAATTACCACCAAGTGATAACTTAATAAGGTAACCAACCAAAGGTAAAAATAAATATTACCTAACTATCATCCAAGTGATAGTTTAATAAAGGTAATAAGCTCAAAAGGAAAGATTATCAACTACCAGCCAAGTGATAACTTAATAAGGTAACCAACCAAAGGTAAGAGAAAAATATTACCTCACCATCAACCAAGAGATAGCTTAACAATAAGCCCAAAAAGAAAGATTACCAACTACCAACCAAGTGATAACTTAACAAGGTAACCAACCAAAGCTAAAAAGAATTATTGCCTAACTATCAGCCAAGTGATATCTTATCAAAGGTAATAAGCCTAAAAAAAAATATTACCAACTAACAACCAAGTGATAGCTTAACAAGGTAACCAACCAAAGGTAAGAAGAATTATTACCTAACTATCAGCCAAGTGATAGCTTAACAAAGGTAGTAAGCCCAAAATGAAAAATTACCAACTACCATCCCAGTGATTGCTTAACAAGGTAACCAACCAAAGGGAAAAAGGAAATATTACCTTACTATCAGCCAAGTGATAGCTTAACAAAGGTAATAAGCTCCATGGACCAAAGTTTAACCCATGAATAAACTGGAGAGAAACAATCAAATAAGACTCAATCTAATGAGGAAATAAACTTAAATGGGGATTAATTCCATTCAGACAATGAACTGGAAAGGAAAACTAAAACAAAACCTTCCACAAGGATCAAACTCCGTGGGAAATTAGAAAAACACACTCTATTGGATAGAAGGCGTACACACTCTACGGGGAGAAAAACACCAGAGAGCGAGTAAAACACCAAGAAATGCAAGATGCACAAATACACACCATGATGATATGCATATGCCTATGAGTATGGGCACGAATACACTCACAAAACAAGCACAAAGGGTTAGACTGATAACGCAATAAAACCAGATACTCGTCTAATCCCAACACGGTGGAGATGCTACTAGAGATCTTGCTAGGGGTTCAGTTGAAGAAAACCTTGCAATGAATGATCATAAGCCATCAAAGGAGTTAAATCCTGATACAAGGCTTAAATACTTCTAGAGATAGAAAAAAAGTTATTTCTTAGAGACCCAAAGTTAATCTTCTAAAAGCATGAACTTTGTTTCGAGGGAGGGAAAGGTTTATCGGGGATAAGAAACATCTGAACAAACTCTGTCACGAAGACCTGTTGGTGACTTCACTAGGGTTTCTACCATTCCTGCAATCTCTGGTGTGAGAACTGATGAGCCTAGATACGTTCATAAGGAAAATCCTGCCTCAGAGGAACACTGAGCTCCACTCTTCAAGATCTTACCATCCTTGAGATCACTGTTGACATTCCTCTTTTATATTCATAAATCAAGGAAAATATTTTTTGTAAATTTCAAAAACAGGATTGTTTATATATCTTTTGTTTCAAAAATATTAAAAAAAATAAAAAAAAATTCGTAAACTGAAATAAGAAAAGAACAATAAACAAATGGGCAATAGGCTTCAATTTTATTGATAGAATGGTAGTCCACAAATGGTGTGACTCCATGGATTGTTACAAAGTTGAAAAGTGGTAAGTACATGGAAAAGGATGCATTGAAATACATTGACCACTGTTCTCCCTAACAAATCTGAATTCTGCTATGCTTAGAACTTTTGTCAAGAATGACTGAATGAGAATATGATAGGCATTGTTGCTTCAAATGATCAAGTCTGGCCTGATGCAGTTACTTGCCATAATCCTTAACTTTTGCCTAGATTTCTCTCTCGGGTTTTCAATCTATCGGGATTATTATTTTCTGTTTATGTCTATAATTTTTTCCTGGACCTCCCTTTCAGGCTTTGAATCCATCAAGACGCTCATTTTTCCTAAGCCTCCATTTCGGGTTTTTAACTTAGCGAGCTGTTATTTTATTTTTCTAGGCGAATTATTTCTTGACTTCATCAGCATGCACAGGACAACGAAGCTCCTCATCATCCATTGTCGTAAGAATCATTGCACTTCCGGAGAAGCTTCTCTTAACAATATACGGGCCTTTATAATTAGGAGTCCACTTGACCCTAGAATCAGGGTTGAAAGATAAGATCTTCTTGAGCATGAGGTCGCATTCTCGGAATACGCAAGGTTGAACCTTCTTGTCAAATGCTTTCTTCATTCTTTTTTGATATAATTGGCCCTGACACAAAGTCGTCATCCTCTTCTCTTCAATCAAATTCAATTGATCATATCCTCTTTGACATCATTCAAGACTCGGATTGATGGGTTCTCAACCTCTATAGGGAGCACTGCTTCTATGCCACACACAAGTGAGAACGGGGTTGCCCCTATTAAAGCAACATCTCATGCCAATCCTTATACGTCACAACTATTTTCTGGATAATCTTCTTAATACTCTTATTTACAGCTTCAACAACCCCATTCATCTTTGGTCTATCATGAGTAGAGTTATGATGTTCAATCCTGAAATCGTCACAAAGCTTTTTAATCATCTTATTATTCAAGTTTGACCCATTATCAATGATGATCTTACTTGGAACTCCATATCAACAAATAATATGATTCTTGATAAATCTTACCACAACCTGCTTGGTAACATTAGCATAAGAAACCGCTTCAACCCATTTGGTAAAGTAATCAAAAGCCACCAAAATGAAATGATGTCCTTTTGAAGCTTTGGGTACAATCATACCAATCATGTCAATTCCCCACATAGAGAAAGGTCGTGGGGATGAAATAATTTTGAGAAGATTCAAAGGGAAATGAATCTTATCAGCATAAATATGACATTTATGACACTTCTTCACATATTTACAGCAATCAGATTGCATTGTCAGCTAATAGTAACCTTCCCTTAACATCTTTTTAGCCATTGCATGCCCATTGGCATGAGTACCAAAGGATCCTTAATGAACTTAACATTTTTGCTTCGCGTCTATCCACACATCTTAGCAAAACCATGTCAAAGTTTCTCTTGTACAACACATCTTCATTCAGAAAGAAATTGCCAGCTAGTTTTCTCAAAGTTTTCTTATCTTTGTTGGATGCCTCAAACGGGTACTCCTAACTTTGGAGGAAACATTTAATATGATAATACCAAGGCTTATCATCTGTAACTTCTTCTGTTGCAAGGTCCATCAAGTCGCATAATCGTGATACTGGGCGCGTCATTCCAACGATTTACTTTATACACAAAAGACAGAGTAGTCAGAGCGTCCACCATCTGATTCTCTTCGCGAGGTATATGATGAAACTATATTTTATTGAAGAAGGTTTACAACTTCCTTGCACAATCTTTATAAGAGATCATGCCAGGATGACGTGTCTCTCATTTTCCTTTAATCTGATTAATGACCAGGGATAAATCTCCATACGCGTCAAGGATTTTAATTCTCAAATTGATGGCCTCTTCGAGACCCGTGATACAAGCTTCATACTCTGCCATCTTATTCATACAATCAAACATTAATCTTATAGTGAAAGGGATATGATAACCCTTAAGAGTAATAATGATTCCCCCAATTCCATTACCATAAGCATTAACAGCTTAATCAAACACTAAACCCCACCGGGATCCAGGCTCTGGTCCTTCTTCAGGTAATGGTTCATCTTAATATTTAGCTTTTAAGTACATAACATATTCATAAGGGAAGTAAAACCTAATGGATTGATAATCATCAATTGGATGGTGAGCCAAATGATCTGCAAGAATACTTCCTTTAATTTCCTTTTGAGTACGGTACTCAATATCATATTCAGACAATAACATCTGCCAACGAGCAATCCTCTTAGTCAAAGTAGTTTTTTCAAAAATATACTTGATTGGAGATGTAGGTGTTTGATTGGCTGCATTATATGGTAAAAAACTAGCTGGATTCTAATGTCCTGACTGATGTCATGACATGGTGTGTATGTGTGACTGCATTGTAGGTTAGAATATCTAACTGTACTCTGATGTCTTGACTGATGTCATGACACACTTGAGTAGTTACTGCAGGATTAGCTAATACAGGATTTATTGAATGTCAAACTGGATGTTGTGACATTCATCCCTGTTAGCAGATACTAAGGAATAGAACAGCTGGTGTTCTGTTAGAACTTAGTATTTATTTCCAGTCTGGTTATCAAGGAAATACCAGACCTGGCATAAGTCCTACTGACTGAATGTCAAACTGGATATTATGACATTCATCATTGACAGCATATACTGAACAATAGACAGAGTGGTGTTCTGCTATACTTCAGCATGTTTCTTAGTCTGTTCTTCAAGAGGATAACATAACTGACTTAAGGCCAAATGTGTAAATGTCAAACTGGATACTTTGACATTTATTAATGTAAGCTGTTATTGTAGTATGGTCATTTTGGTCATATACAGGTCAGCAAAATTGTACAGTCTGTTTTCTGGAAAAACAGACATAGCATATGATCCTTGATGTCAAGCTGAATGTCGTGACATTCATTCCTGACAGCATATGCTATATTGTAGGTTGTTCAGTTTTCTGTTTCAGCTTTTTCTCAGGCTATTCTTCAGGGATTCAACAGCTGAGAGAAAATCCAGGAAATCAACAACCAAGCTACAATTAAGGAACCTAACAAATAGCCTATTTGTTAGCACACTAATATCCTATGTGGCATTATTTGTGGAGGTCTTGAGATATTTTAGGAACTAAATATGGAGATATTGTAGGAACTAAATATGGATATATTTTAGGAACTAAATATGGAGATATTTTAGGAACTAAAAGATTGAAGACCTTGTTTGTAGCAGAAAGTTTCTGCTGATTTTGTAACAGCAAAGAACAAGTTTGCTGCGATTTCTGAAGGCCCAAATCTAGTTGGGTGATTAGGTTATAAATAGCATATTGTAACCTAGTTTTTGTAAGCCTCTTAGAATGAATTTTTAGGGGTGTGTGTGAGGTAAACCTCCCAATCTGTGGGAAGGTTACCATGTGTTTCTCAGTGGTCAAAGCTGAGAGTGTTTGTAACTCAAAGCCTGTAGGCAAGAGTGATTTTGTTCTTGAATGAAGCTGTGAAGCAAGTTCAAGGTGTGTTAACATTACATTGTATTTGTAGTGATAGGAATGGAAACTGGAGGTTTCTATCTAGGAGTTCCTAGGTATAGATTGCATTGGGTAGGGATTAAGTGAAGAGTTGTAAACGGGTGAGTTTAACTCTGAATTAATACTGCTGATAGTGGATCTTCTTCCTAGCTTGGTATGCCCCCAGACGTAGGTGAGTTGCACCGAACTGGGTTAACAACTGCTTGTGTTTTTACCTTCTGCACACTATATTTTGTCTGTTATAACTCAGTCTAGTTTTAGTCTGTTTATGAAGGGAATAACAGACATGACACATAGCCTGCAGTCTGAATGTCAAACAGAATGTTATGACATTCATCATTGACTGGTGATATTGATGGACCGGTTGATCTGTTACAGTTCACTCATCTGTAATGTTGGGACAGGTGATGTTCAAACCAATGTTGAGACATCATGTTGATAATTGGGCAGGATAAATAAACATAAGGGCTATGTTTGATCTCTACTGTGTGTTTGCACTAGATGGACAGAACTGGATGTTCTTCTTTCCTGTGTTTGCATTAGCAGATGTTGTAACATCTGTGAATGTGTGCATATGAGTACTGGATCATAATTTATATAACTGTCTTGCTGTATTTGCAAAAATGTTAGATCAGATGTCATGATATGGAGTAGAACATCTGAACTCTAACTACACCAGAATTTCAGGAGACATTTTGGATATCAAGTAAGTGGTATGATTAATCATATACTAGAGTATATGTTTGGCAGGCTAGGATAAAGCGCAATAAGTCTTCTCAAGCATGGAGTTCCGAGACTCACAGTCATTAAATTTCTTGCTCAAATAGTAGTTGGCATGCTCCTTTCTACCAATTTCATCTTGTTGTCCAAGTACACAACCATGTATTATTCTAACACAGTTAAGTACATGATCAATGGTCTTCCTTCAACTGAAGGAGACAAGATACGAGGTTCAATCAGATACTACTTGATGTTATCATAAACTTTAAACTAAAAGGAATCACTCTATAGCAGAATGTTCCCCAAGTGTAATAAATGTTGTCTTTTCCATGTCCTCTGGTGCCATCTTGATCTGATTATAACCGAAGAAACCATCCATAAAGGAGAAAACAATGAACTTAGTTGTATTATCTAATAACATGTCAATGTGTGGCAGAGGAAAATCATTATTTGAGTTAGCTTTGTTCAAATCTCTATAATCAACAGACATCCGAACTTTTCCATCTTTCTTTGGAACAGGCACAATGTTGGCCACCCATTGAGGATACTCAGAAGTAACGAGGACACCAACATCAATATGCTTATGAACCTCCTCTTTAATCTTAACAGCCATATCATGATGAGTTCTTCTCAACTTCTATTTAATAGGCGAACATTTTGGCTTCAATGGTAATATATGCTCCATAATATCAGTATCAAGACCTGACATATCTTGATAAAACTAAGCAACGAAATCTGCATATTCTCTAAGAATCTCTACCATCCTCTTCTTAACATCTAGACAAAGCAGAACCCAAATTAATCACTTCCAATGACTCTTTATGAGACTGAATGGTCTTTTCCTCGTGCTCAAGCAAACGGGAAATATCATCAGGAGTCTCTTCAACATCCTCTTCTTCCATTTCAAACACAAGGAATTCAATGTTTGGATAGGGCATAAAGTCATTGTTTTCAATGGGTTTAACAATCAATCTACACAATGATTTTATGCTTTATTATCTTGGTTTTTTATGTTACCATTTTTCAGAAAAAGAAAAAAGAGAAAAACATAATAAGTATAAATAAAATAACATTTTATTAATGATGATAAAATTTGAAACAAAGCCCACATAGTTTCGCTTTCACCTTGGGCATAGTGAAAGTATTTTTGTTTAAAATAACAAAAACATATTAAATTGACAAGTGAACAATAGAGGGAACTTCAATGACAGTCCAATGCTGGCACATAAATCCTTGTGTTACAAAGTTTAGCGCTTCTTGTTCTTGATCATCTTCCAAGATTGCAGCATTACATTGATCTTCAGAGTGGATGAAACTAGCACTGTGAAAAGCTTCTTGAATACGCTTCAAACCTCTATGGGTTGAACCAAGCGAGAATCCTAAACCATCTCTATTTTTGTTCTCATCAAGTTCAACAACTTGACCCCATCCAACAGATTGACCATTCTCCACAACTTGTTGGGCATCTTTCGGAGAAGTCATGAATGCCACATTATTTTTTACAATATTATCAACGACAGAAAGAGATTGGAATGGAGTTCCCACGGCTTCGTCGGCATTAATATACAAGAATGAAGAGAGATGACTTACCAACATGGCCTGTTCGCCACCCATAATCACTAACTTTCCATTTTTCACAATTTTAACTTCTGATGGAGGGTTTATATCAACAATATTAACAACAGAAGAAAGGGAAGGGATGGGAACTTCCTTTCCATCTTCCAACATTGTAGCATTGTTTTTGTTGGTTCTAAGTGTTGGCAGCAATTTTGGTAAAACAAAGAGTGTTCACAAGATGTTATGTGTGATGTCTTAACATGAGATATCCTATGTACCTACTGGAGTTCAAGAACATGATCATGCAGGGTTACTTCAGAATTTCATAATGACATGGCATCTGATGATGTGTACCTGCTGGAGTTCAAATGGAAGACATGATCATGCAGGATTGTTTCAGGATGTCATACACAATGTCATGGCATCTGATATGTTTGTACCTGCTGGAAATTATAAAAGGAATTATGGAATTATGCAGGATTGTTCCAGGATGTCAGGCCCGATGTCATGACATCCTGTACACAAAACATTCAGTGTGAATGTCTGGTGTTTTGTGATTGCACAATTAATGGCAATCTATGTATGATTGAAGATCTGATTTGCAGGCGCATTCAATCATGGATTACAGCCTGATTTACTTATTTTCCAAGGAGATCTAACCAGCTGTCATGAGAAGATTTAATTGGAAAATAGATTTAGGGTTTTCAAGATGTCCAAGCCTAGATGAAAGCTTCTATAAAAAGGGACTTGGAAAACCTGATTTGACACACAACTAATACTGAGTGAAATACAGAGAGAGAGCTAGGGTTTGTGTCATGTTTAGTCGTAAGACTTGTTGTAACACCTCAAAATTTACCCTCCTCTTCTTGGGACTAGCTTAGCATATTGCACTTCATGTTTTAGGACATTAGGCATTTGCATTTTTGCATATCATTTGAAAATAAAGAAAGATCTTCCTCCAAAGTCTTCTCAGAGATGGAGATGTTACATCATTCAAGCCTGAGGGTCTATGTGAATTGATGATCAACCATCTGAGGGTTTGTGCTTCAATAAGGGTTTCTTGATCCTTCAAAGATTATGAGTATTATCTTGTGTGCAAGGATATGTCACCATCATCATAGTTATATCATCATCAAGGGTTTCATTGTGTATGCTCAGGTTCCTTTGGATTAGGGTTTTGACCTCTGGTCAACCCTAATCATTGACTTTCTTCCTGCCAGGGTTTCTCGAGGAAATGAGGTATTTGTTGATGATGAAGATCACATGGTTATATTGAAGAGCTTATTGGAGCTAGGGGTTCATTTCTGAGCAAATTCCTCAAGTGGTGGAGGCTCAAGCTGATCAGGGCATTGCAAGGTCATCTGAGGACCTATACAGTCAACTATGCAGGAGCTGAGGGCTTTGAGGTGGGGAAATGAGTTTCAACACTTCAATCATGTTCAAAAGAGATTCATTTGTCATTTCAAACATCAATCTTGAAGATTTTGAAGTCAGGATAAAAGTTTCCAAAAATGGAAAGTGACCTGTAATTGAAAGTTTCCAAAAATGGCAAGTTTTTGGTCCACATTCAACTTGACTTTCCAACATCAAAGAAGCTTCAAATGGATTTTTGGTGAACATGAAAGTTGAATATCTTTCTCTTACCTTTTCAAAAAGTCCAAGATCATGATCATATGATGAATGGTTGAAGAATTATGGCCAAAGGATGACAAAGTGCACATGGAAGTTCAACATGCCATAACTTTTGATCCAAAACTCCAAATTGAGCCACTCTTTTTGCAAAATGCTTGTCTTTACCAATATTTTCCAAATCAACCATTGCATTGCATGAAATAAAATCACATGATCATTTGTCCATGCATGTATATTTTGGAGGGAAAATGGAGAATTCAAATTCTATTGATCATACATGAAAAATACCAATGCCATTGTGATCTTTGGGTGATTCTAAGTGACTTTGAACCATGCATGTGCACTGTTCACGTGTAAAAATCTCCATGCACCTCACATTTTCATTTTTGGTCATACACCTCATTTCTCATTAAGTTTCCATTAGCCAAGCGTAATTGTGATTAGCCTGGTGATTAGTGAATCATATAAAAGCTTAATTCTAACTGTTTTGCACAGAAGACACATTCTAGATCTAGAATTCAAGATTCCCTCCAAATTTTCTCTCAATTGAAATTTGAAAATTCTTCACATAACACATCAATATTCTTGCATAATCATGTTCACAATGCATCATTGAGTATGAATCAAGGCCTAGACTGAAGGATTTGGTGCAGAATCGAGCATACCCAAAGCTTGAAGATGAAGATGGTGTTCTAAAATTCAGCAAGATCCAAGCCTTTTCAGTTGATATTTCGTGCATAAAGCTTCACCACAAGGTTGATAGAGGAGATCTGGATCATTTGAGGCCTTGAATCCACTGTTTCATCACACTGCCTAACAGGTTGGTGAAAATTTGAATCTCACGTTTCTCTAATTCATTGCCATGATTAGATAGATCTCGTCTCATTGATGATTCTGATATGAATATTGTTGAATTTGGCTGGATATTTAGTGAGTTATGATGAGTTGAAGTTTTGATGTGCAATATGTTTTGTTTCGATTTGCCTTATTCATGGAGAGTTAGGTTTAGATGATGTTAGATCCGTGTTGTACGTTAAAAGATCTTTCGATCCATATATGCCATGCTTGATTCTGGAAAAATTGTTCATGTCTCACCGCCGGACTCAACGAAGAAGACAGTGGAAACCATTGTGTTCCACCGTCCATGAATAGTGACACAAGCTCCTGGTTCAGCGCTAGGGTTTGGACTGTAGTGCGCGATAACCTTCCAAATCTCGGTTCGAATCCGTGCCATGTTGTTTTAATTTCTTGTGTTTCTTTTATTGAAACGCAGCGTTCTGGAACGCGTTTGGACCTTGTGGTCCTCTGTTCGATACTGGCATTGCGTTTTTCCTTAATTCCATTTGTTTATGCTGAGCGCCTTTAACCGTGATTGCCTTGGTTCGATCCCAGCCTTATGCATTTGCCATTTTCTTTCCAATGTCATTTCCACATGATTTCCATTTATTTTCACATTTTATTTCCTTTTATTCATTAAATTGAAAAAACCATAAAAAATAGCAAACTAATTCAAAATTGCTCCAATTTTTTCTCACATGTTCATTTGAATGTCTATTATTTTGTAGCATTTATTTCCTGATTTGATTGTGGCTGGATTTTTAAATGTGTTTGTATCATTGAACATGGTGCAAATGTGACATGTGGTGCTAATTGATTTGTGAAATGCTCATATTTGATCCAATTGCTTTGAAATTTGACATGCTCGTTCATAACATCTAACACGATCTTTTGGCTTTTGTTTGGCATTTTTAGCACATTCCATCACTGTTTTGGATACATGGACATTTGGTGTGACAATTTGTGTCACAATTTGGATGTGGTATTTGTGCATTTTCATTCACATGTCATGTGATTTGTTATGGAGTTGAATTTTTGTATGATGCTTGTCCATAACATGTTGAATTTGTAACACCCCGATAAAAATAAGATAATTATTTAATTTAAGTTAATATTATATTTATTAATTTAATTAAATAATTAGAATTATTGGATTATTATTCTTATAATTATTGGAATAATAATTATTGGAAAATATATATAAGTTGGAAATAAGAAAAAGAGTCCCATTTGGTAAAGAAAGGGTTTCACGTGAAAAGCAGAGAAGCGGCTGAAAAGAGGAAAAGGGCAAAGAGACAGAGCAAGAGGAAGAAGGTTGGAGAAGAGAAAAGCTTGAAGCTTAAAGATTCGCCGAATTAACTCAGGTAAGGGGGTTTATCGTCGTTTAATGGGTATTATGGGTTAACATGTAATGGGTAGTGATAAGCCATTGATTTGACCCTAATTGGGATGTTGAATGCTGAAAAATGGTGTTGGATAAGTTGTGTTAAAGCTGTAATTGGATGAGTCTTGATTTTCCGAAAGTGTAGCTTTTTACGGAATTGGAATCGGAGGTCCGGAAGTCCTCCAACGGCGGAAAATGCGGAGAATTCTGCATTCTGCTTCGTGTTAGCGCAGGAACAGCTTTCTGTCTTGCGTTAACCGGTTAACCCAGGGTGTTAACCGGTTAACACTGTTAGGAATTGTGAAGTATTGCTGTTTTGCTTGCGTTAACCGGTTAACCCAGGGCGTTAACTGTAACACCCCAATAAAAATAAGATAATTATTTGATTCAAATTAATATTATATTTATTAATTTAGTTAAATAATTGGAATTATTGGATTATTATTATTATTATTTTGGAATAATAATTATTGGAAAATATATAAGTGTGAAGTAAGGAAAAAGAATCCCATTTGGTAAAAAGAGTTTTACGTGAAACAGAGAAGCGACTGAAAAGTGGAAAGTGGAGAAAGGGCAAAGAGGAAGAGCAAGGGCAAAGGTTGGAGAAGAGAAAAGCTTGGAGCTTAGAGATTGCCGGATTAACTCAGGTAAGGGGGGTTTATCGTCGTTTAATGGGTATTATGGGTTAGCATGTAATGGGTAGTGATAAACCGTCGAATTGACCCTAATTGGGATTTGGAATGCTGAGAAATTGTGATGAATAAGTTGTGTGAAAACTATAATTTAATCAATAATGGTGTGTGTCGTAAATTGCTGGACGTGTAGCTTTTTACGGAATTGGAATCGGAGGTCCGGAAGTCCTCCAACGGCGGAAAATGCGAAGAATTCTGCATTCTGCCTTGTGTTAGCGCAGGAACAACTTCTGTCTTGCGTTAACCGGTTAACCCAGGGTGTTAACCGGTTAACACTGTTATGTATTTTGAATAATTGCTGTTTTGTCTGCGTTAACCGGTTAACCCAGGGTGTTAACCGGTTAACACTGTTGTGAATGCTGAGATATGGCTGTTTGTGCTGCGTTAACCGGTTAACCCAGGGCGTTAACCGGTTAACACTGTTAAGTTTTGGGCAGGAAGCGTGTTTGTGCTGCGTTAACCGGTTAACCCAGGGCGTTAACCGGTTAACACTGTTGTAGAGTGGAAAAATTGTTAATTAAAATGTTGTGTGCCTAATTGATGGTTGCCTATATCGGTGTGTGATATAGTAAGGATTATTTCCCGCTGTTTTGAGCAGTATAGGTATTAGTAGAGTGTGCTAATACTGTGTTTAATTATTTGACATGATATGAAGTGTTGATACATGTGTTGATAATGTATGATGGTATGCATAATGTTGTGAATGTGTATGTTATGCATGTGTTGTGAATGGACTGTTTTATGGCTTAGAGAGTGAGCATCGGTCCATTGTGGATTATTGTTGTGATGTTGCATTGCTAGGTGATTAGCGTGCATAAAGTGGCCTTTATGGTGGTAGCTAATTCCCATGGTGAGGAATTAGTGATGTTAGTCATTTGGACTGTTTTTGATGTTTGCATGCTAGGTGAATTAGCGTGCATAGCATGGCCCTTGGGGTGGTAGCTAATTCCCATGGTGAGGAATTAGTGATGTGAGTCACTAGGTCTCAAATGAGTGGGACTGGTGAGCTTGGTAGCCGTACCTGGATTTGGTCGGTGAAGTTGAACTATATGTTCACGAATAGTCGGTACCGCATGCATGGAGTCTCATTGCATAATATATGTGTAGTGTATAATATGAATGGATGTATTCCAATGTTATACGTGTGTTGTGTTGGCATTGAGCATGAGTATGAATTGTGTTGATATTGAGTATGATGGTTGAGTTGATGTGTCGTTACTGAATGTGTGATACGATTAGGGTGATTAATGTGTTAAATTACTTAACATGACATTATATTCTATAATGCTTATTATATCGATTGAGGAACTCACCCTTACAACTATTTTTCAGGTAACGAGCAGTGATTGAGTAGAAGCTAATGCGTGGAGTCTAGTGTAGTCTCCTTAGTGGGTCATGCTCTGATAGATGTAACATCGGGAGGGAACATTTTAATTGTGTTGTTGATGTTTGCTGAACCAGTTTATATGTAGTATGTTACATGTTTTGAATGATCGATTTGATCTCTATCCGCTGCGTATTGTGCAATACTTTATGCTTTGAGTTAAATAATGAGCATGACTAAATAGTATGACGAATGGTGCGAAATAAATGTGTGACACCCTTAATTGCATGATTACTCTGATTTATATGTTGTTATTTTAATTAAATATTTGGGGTATTTTTAGAAGGGTGTTACATTAGTGGTATCAGAGCATAGTCGGTCGAGTCGAGTCGTAATTATTCTGTTTCCCCTGTACGGGATAGGTGTTGGGTAACCCTATCAGTACTTATTGTTTTAGCTTGTTGGGTTTTCAGAATAGAGATGGCTGGAAGAGGTAGAGACGATGCTGCGATTGCTGAGGCTCTGGGTATGCTAGCTGGAGTACTTGGAGGGAACCCGAATGTTGTGGGAATGGGAGTTGCTCGTCAACTGAGTGAGTTCTAGAAGAACAATCCTCCAATGTTCAAGGGAGCATACGATCCAGATGGCGCTCAGAAGTGGTTGAAGGAGATCGAGAGAATTTTCAGAGTGACTGAGTGCGCCGATAACCAGAAGGTCAGGTTCGATACGCATATGCTGTCAGAAGAGGCTGATGATTGGTGGGTTGTTACCCGCACTGAGTTGGAAACCGCTGGGAATGCTGAGATCTCTTGGGCTGTGTTCAGAGAGAGATTCTTGAGGAAGTACTTTCCAGAGGATGTCAGAGGAAAGAAAGAGATAGAGTTCTTAGAATTGAAGCAGGGTAACAAGTCTGTTACTGAGTATGCTGCTAAGTTCATAGAGCTGTCGATGTATTACACTCCCTATAATGAGGCTGCTGGAGAATTTTCAAAATGTGTGAAGTTTGAGAACGGGTTACGTCCCGAGATCAAGCAGGCTATTGGGTATCAGCGGATTAGAGTGTTTTCTGACTTGGTTGACTGTTGCAGGATTTTTGAACAAGATACCAAGGCCAGAGCGGAGAGCTATCAGCAAAGGGTTGATAGGAAAGGCAAGAATCAGAATGATCGTGGGAAACCGTATGCAGCTGGCAGAGGTTTTCAGAGGCAGAGTGGGATGAAGAGGCCTAGTGGGGGAGACTCTAGTGCTCCTGCTAAGTGTTACAGATGTGGTCAGGCGGGACATCGTTTCCACGAGTGTACCAGTGCTGAGAAGAAGTGTTTCAAGTGTGGTAAAGGTGGTCATTTGGCTGCAGAGTGCCGGTTGAAGACTCTGACTTGCTTCAACTGTGGAGAGGTGGGTCATATCAGTCCACAGTGTCCTAAGCCAAAGAAGGAGAACCAGTCGGGAGGCAAGGTATTTGCTTTATCGGGTTCTGAAACTTTTGCAGATGATCGTTTGATCCGAGGTACGTGTTATATTAATGGCTTTCCTCTTGTAGCTATTATTGACACCGGTGCTACTCATTCCTTTATATCTTTGGATTGTGCTGTGAAACTTAAGTTAGAGATATCTGAGATGCATGGTAGTATGGTGATTGATACTCCTGCGAAGGGTTCAGTGACTACTACTTCAGTTTTTTTGAATTGTCCTTTGAGTATTTTTGGTAGAGACTTTAAGATGGACCTTGTGTGTATTCCACTAGTGCAGATTGATGTTATCTTGGGTATGAACTGGTTGGTGTTTAGCCGAGTTTCTATCAACTGTTTTGATAAGACTGTGATATTTCCTGAGATTGAGGAAGGTAAGGATTTGTTTCTATCAGCAAGGCAGGTGAATGAGGAAGTAGCAGGTGGGGCAGAGTTGTTTATGCTGTTAGCGACTCTGGAGGCTAAAGATAAACTGGTGATTGGCGATCTAGCCGTGGTGTGTGATTTTCCTGATGTGTTTCCTGAAGAAGTGAATGAATTGCCGCCAGAGCGTGAAGTTGAATTGTCGATTGATTTGGTACCTGGTACTAGACCGATATCGATGGCTCCGTACCGTATGTCTGCTGTTGAGTTAGCTGAATTAAAGAGTCAGCTGGAAGATCTGTTGGATAAGAAATTTATTCGTCCGAGTGTGTCACCGTGGGGTGCACCAGTGTTATTGGTTAAGAAGAAAGAAGGTACTATGAGGTTGTGTGTGGACTACAGGCAACTGAATCAAGTGACTATCAAGAATCGGTATCCTTTGCCGAGGATTGATGATTTGATGGATCAGTTGGTTGGTGCGAGTGTGTCCAGCAAGATAGATTTGAGATCGGGATATCATCAGATACGTGTGAAAACTGAGGATATTCAGAAGACTGCTTTCAGAACAAGGTATGAACATTATGAGTATTCTGTAATGCCTTTTGGTGTGACTAATGCGCCTGGAGTATTCATGGAGTATATGAATAGGATTTTCCATCCGTACCTAGACAAGTTTGTTGTGGTGTTTATTGATGAAATTTTGGTGTATTCGAAATCTGAAGAAGAGCATGCTGAGCATTTGAGAGTGGTTTTAGAAGTTCTACGAGAAAAGAATTTATTTGCTAAACTATCCAAGTGTGAATTTTGGTTAGAGGAGGTTAGTTTTCTTGGTCATGTGATTTCAAGAGGTGGTGTTGCTGTTGATCCTTCTAAGATAGAAGCGGTGTCTAAGTGGGAAGCTCCGAAGTCTGTTGCTGAGATTCGAAGTTTCCTTGGATTGGCTGGTTACTATAGGAAATTCATTGAGGGATTTTCTAAGTTGGCGTTACCGTTGACGATGTTGACTAGAAAGGGGCAAGCATTTGTTTGGGACTCAAAATGTGAAGAAGGTTTCCAAGAGTTAAAGAGAAGGTTGACTACTGCTCCTATTCTGATATTACCGAGTTCGTCGGAATCATTTGAGGTTTACTGTGATGCTTCATTGTTGGGTTTGGGTGGTGTGTTGATGCAGAATAAGCAGGTTATAGCTTATGCTTCGAGACAACTGAGGATTCATGAAAGGAACTACCCGACACACGATTTAGAGTTGGCAGCTGTGGTTTTTGTTCTGAAGTTATGGAGGCATTACTTGTACGAGTCAAGATTT
The DNA here is from genome assembly GCF_024323335.1 of Lathyrus oleraceus. Taxonomy (NCBI): domain Eukaryota; kingdom Viridiplantae; phylum Streptophyta; class Magnoliopsida; order Fabales; family Fabaceae; genus Lathyrus; species Lathyrus oleraceus. The sequence goes on along the minus strand of NC_066582.1, from coordinate 380,444,686 downwards.
GAAGTTTTCAGTGACCATAAGAGTTTAAAGTATTTGTTTGATCAGAAAGAGCTGAATATGAGACAGAGGAGATGGTTAGAGTTTCTGAAGGATTATGACTTTGGTTTGAATTACCATCCGGGTAAAGCAAACGTAGTGGCTGATGCATTGAGTCGGAAATCATTGCATATGTCTATGTTAATGGTTAAAGAATTGGATTTAATTGAGCAGTTTAGAGACTTGAGTTTGGTGTGTGAGAGTACTCACAATAGTGTTAAATTGGGAATGTTGAAGTTAACGAGTGGTATTCTGGATGAGATTAGAGAGGGTCAGAAATCCGATGTGCTTTTGGTTGATAAGTTGACTTTAGTGAATCAAGGTCAAGGTGGTGAATTCAGAGTTGATGAGAATGGTGTTTTGAAATTTGGTAATCGGGTGTGTATTCCGGATGTTACCGAACTTAAGAAGAGTATTCTTGAAGAAGGACATCGTAGTGGCCTGAGTATTCATCCTGGATCTACGAAGATGTATCATGATTTGAAAAAGTTATTTTGGCGGCCAGGAATGAAAAGGGAAATTGCGAGTTTTGTTTATTCTTGTTTGACTTGTCAGAAGTCAAAGATTGAGCATCAGAAGCCGTCTGGGCTAATGCAACCGTTGGCTATTCCAGAGTGGAAGTGGGATAGTATCAGTATGGATTTTGTTTCTGGTTTACCGAGGACAATTAAGAATTTTGGAGCTATTTGGGTGATTGTGGATAGATTGACGAAGTCGGCTCATTTCATTCCGATCAGAATGGATTATCCGTTAGAGAGATTAGCCGAGTTGTATATTGAGAAGATTGTAAGTTTGCATGGTATTCCGTCGAGTATTGTTTCGGACAGAGATCCTAGATTTACATCGAAGTTTTGGGAAGGTTTGCAGAGGGCTTTGGGAACTAAGCTGAGATTGAGTTCTGCATATCATCCGCAGACTGATGGTCAGACTGAGAGGACGATTCAGTCACTAGAGGATCTTTTGAGGGCTTGTGTTTTGGAAAAGGGAGGTGCTTGGGATTGTTATTTACCTTTGATTGAGTTTATCTACAACAATAGTTTTCATTCGAGCATTGGTATGGCACCGTTTGAAGCTTTGTATGGTAGGAGATGTCGGACACCTTTATGTTGGTATGAGTCCGGTGAGAGTGCTGTGGTTGGACCGGAGATTGTTCAACAGACTACGGAAAAGATTAAGATGATTCAGGAGAAGATGAGGATTGCTCAGAGTCTTCAGAAGAGTTATCACGACAAGAGGAGGAAGTCACTTGAGTTTCAAGAGGGAGATCATGTGTTTCTTCGTGTCACTCCGATAACTGGTGTTGGTCGAGCTTTGAAGTCGAAGAAGTTTACACCTCGATTTATTGGTCCTTATCAGATTTTGGAGAGGATAGGGGAGGTAGCCTATCGTATCGCTTTACCACCGTCGCTTGCGAATTTGCATGAGGTTTTTCATGTGTCTCAGCTGAGGAGGTACATTCATGATCCGTCGCATGTAGTCCAAATAGATGATGTACAGGTGAGAGATAACCTGACTGTTGAAACATCACCTATGAGGATTGAGGATCGAGAGTTGAAGTAGTTGCGGGGTAAAGAGATTGCCTTGGTAAAGGTAGCTTGGGGAGGACCAGCAGGTGGCAATGTGACTTGGGAACTGGAGAGTCAGATGAAGGAGTCTTATCCGGAGTTATTCGCTTGAGGTATGTTTTCGAGGACGAAAACTCTTTTAGTGGGGGAGAGTTGTAACACCCCAATAAAAATAAGATAATTATTTGATTTAAATTAATATTATATTTATTAATTTAGTTAAATAATTGGAATTATTGGATTATTATTATTATTATTTTGGAATAATAATTATTGGAAAATATATAAGTGTGAAGTAAGGAAAAAGAATCCCATTTGGTAAAAAGAGTTTTACGTGAAACAGAGAAGCGACTGAAAAGTGGAAAGTGGAGAAAGGGCAAAGAGGAAGAGCAAGGGCAAAGGTTGGAGAAGAGAAAAGCTTGGAGCTTAGAGATTGCCGGATTAACTCAGGTAAGGGGGGTTTATCATCGTTTAATGGGTATTATGGGTTAGCATGTAATGGGTAGTGATAAACCGTCGAATTGACCCTAATTGGGATTTGGAATGCTGAGAAATTGTGATGAATAAGTTGTGTGAAAACTATAATTTAATCAATAATGGTGTGTGTCGTAAATTGCTGGACGTGTAGCTTTTTACGGAATTGGAATCGGAGGTCCGGAAGTCCTCCAACGGCGGAAAATGCGAAGAATTCTGCATTCTGCCTTGTGTTAGCGCAGGAACAGCTTCTGTCTTGCGTTAACCGGTTAACCCAGGGTGTTAACCGGTTAACACTGTTATGTATTTTGAATAATTGCTGTTTTGTCTGCGTTAACCGGTTAACCCAGGGTGTTAACCGGTTAACACTGTTGTGAATGCTGAGATATGGCTGTTTGTGCTGCGTTAACCGGTTAACCCAGGGCGTTAACCGGTTAACACTGTTAAGTTTTGGGCAGGAAGCGTGTTTGTGCTGCGTTAACCGGTTAACCCAGGGCGTTAACCGGTTAACACTGTTGCAGAGTGGAAAAATTGTTAATTAAAATGTTGTGTGCCTAATTGATGGTTGCCTATATCGGTGTGTGATATAGTAAGGATTATTTCCCGCTGTTTTGAGCAGTATAGGTATTAGTAGAGTGTGCTAATACTGTGTTTAATTATTTGACATGATATGAAGTGTTGATACATGTGTTGATAATGTATGATGGTATGCATAATGTTGTGAATGTGTATGTTATGCATGTGTTGTGAATGGACTGTTTTATGGCTTAGAGAGTTAGCATCGGTCCATTGTGGATTATTGTTGTGATGTTGCATTGCTAGGTGATTAGCGTGCATAAAGTGGCCTTTATGGTGGTAGCTAATTCCCATGGTGAGGAATTAGTGATGTTAGTCATTTGGACTGTTTTTGATGTTTGCATGCTAGGTGAATTAGCGTGCATAGCATGGCCCTTGGGGTGGTAGCTAATTCCCATGGTGAGGAATTAGTGATGTGAGTCACTAGGTCTCAAATGAGTGGGACTGGTGAGCTTGGTAGCCGTACCTGGATTTGGTCGGTGAAGTTGAACTATATGTTCACGAATAGTCGGTACCGCATGCATGGAGTCTCATTGCATAATATATGTGTAGTGTATAATATGAATGGATGTATTCCAATGTTATACGTGTGTTGTGTTGGCATTGAGCATGAGTATGAATTGTGTTGATATTGAGTATGATGGTTGAGTTGATGTGCCGTTACTGAATGTGTGATACGATTAGGGTGATTAATGTGTTAAATTACTTAACATGACATTATATTCTATAATGCTTATTATATCGATTGAGGAACTCACCCTTACAACTATTTTTCAGGTAACGAGCAGTGATTGAGTAGAAGCTAATGCGTGGAGTCTAGTGTAGTCTCCTTAGTGGGTCATGCTCTGATAGATGTAACATCGGGAGGGAACATTTTAATTGTGTTGTTGATGTTTGCTGAACCAGTTTATATGTAGTATGTTACATGTTTTGAATGATCGATTTGATCTCTATCCGCTGCGTATTGTGCAATACTTTATGCTTTGAGTTAAATAATGAGCATGACTAAATAGTATGACGAATGGTGCGAAATAAATGTGTGACACCCTTAATTGCATGATTACTCTGATTTATATGTTGTTATTTTAATTAAATATTTGGGGTATTTTTAGAAGGGTGTTACATTAACCGGTTAACACTGTTGTGATTTGTGAAAATTGCTGTTCTGTTTGCGTTAACCGGTTAACCCAGGGCATTAACCGGTTAACACTGTTGAGTTTTGCCAGAAAGCGTGTTCTGTGTTGCGTTAACCGGTTAACCCAGGGCGTTAACCGGTTAACACTGTTGGAAATTGGAAAAATTGATATTTTAATGTTGTGAACATAATTGGTGATTGGCCTATATCGGTGTGTGATATAGTAGGGATTATTTCCCGTTGTTTTGAGTAGGATAGGTATTAATAGAGTGTGCTAATACTGTGATTGAATTATTTTGCATGACATGATATGATTATGTGATAAATATGCTGATGATGTGTGAAAATATGCATAATGTTGTGAATGTATATATTATGTATGTAATTGTGGATGGACTGTTTTATGGCTTAGAGTGTGAGCATATGTCCATTGTGGATTGTTGTTGATGTTGCATGCTAGGTGATTTGGCATAGCATAATGTGGCCTTTATGGTGGTAGCTAATTCCCATGGTGAGGAATTAGTGATGTTAGTCATTTTGGACTGTTGTTGATGTTTGCATGCTAGGTGATTAGCGTGCATAGCATGGCCCTTGGGGTGGTAGCTAATTCCCATGGTGAGGAATTAGTGATGTGAGTCACTAGGTCTCAAATGAGTGGGACTAGTGAGCTTGGTAGCCGTACCTGGATTTGGTCGGTGAAGTTGAACTATATGTTCACGAATAGTCGGTACCGCATGCATGGAGTCTCATTGCATAATGTATGTATGACGTATAATATGAATGGATGTATTCCAATATTATACGTGTGTTTTGTGTTGGTGTTGAGTATGAATTGAGATTATACGTGTGCTTTATGTTGGTGTTGAGTATGATGTTTGAGTTGATGTGCCGTTACTGAATGTGTGTTATGATTAGGGTGATGAAATGTGTTAAATTACTTAACATTGCATGATAATTTATAATGCTTATTATATCGATTGAGGAACTCACCCTTACAACTATTTTTCAGGTAACGAGCAGTAATTGAGTAGGAGCTAGTGCTTGGAGTCTAGTGTAGTTCCTTAGTGGGTCATGCTCTGGTAGATGTAACATCGGGATGGGATGTTTTAATTGTTTTATAGTTGGTTGTGAACCAGTTTACATGTAATATGCTACATGTTTTGCATGATTGATTTAATCTCTATCCGCTGCGTATTGTGCAAATGCTTTATGTTTTGAATTAATAAAAGAGCATGACAGTTATCATGGTGAATGGTGTGAAGTAATTGTGTGACACCCTTAATTGCACATCTACTCTGATTGATATATGTTGTTATTTTAATTAAATATTTGGGGTATTTTAGAAGGGTGTTACATTAGTGGTATCAGAGCATAGTCGGTCGAGTCGAGTCGTAATTATTCTGTTTCCCCTGTACGGGATAGGTGTTGTATAACTCTATTAGTACTTATTGTTTTATCTTGTTGGGTTCTCAGAATAGAGATGGCTGGAAGAAGTAGAGACGATGCTGCGATTGCTGAGGCTCTGGGTATGCTAAGCTGGAGTACTTGGGGGAAATCTGAATGTTGTGGGAATGGGAGCTGCTCGTCAACTGAGTGAGTTCCAGAAGAACAATCCTCCAATGTTCAAGGGAGCATACGATCCAGATGGTGCTCAGAAGTGGTTGAAGGAGATCGAGAGGATCTTCCGAGTGACTGAGTGTGCCGATAACCAGAAGGTCAGGTTCGGTACGCATATGCTGTCAGAGGAAGCAGATGATTGGTGGGTTGCTACCCGCACTGAGTTGGAAGCTGCCGGGAGTGCTGAGGTCACTTGGGCGGTGTTCAGAGAGAGATTTCTGAGGAAGTACCTTCCAGAGGATGTCAGAGGAAGGAGAGAGATAGAGTTCTTAGAATTGAAGCAAGGAAACCGGTCTGTTACTGAGTATGCTGCTAAGTTCACAGAGCTGTCGAAGTATTACACTCCCTATGATGAGGCTACTGGAGAATTTTCAAAATGCGTGAGGTTTGAGAACGGGTTACGTCCCGAGATCAAGCAGGCTATTGGGTATCAGCGGATTAGAGTGTTTTCTAATTTGGTTGACTGTTGCAGAATTTTTGAACAAGATACCAAGGCCAGAACGGAGAGCTATCAGCAGAGGGTTGATAGGAAGGGCAAGAATCAGAATGACCGTGGAAAACCGTATGCAGTTGGCAAAGGTTTTCAGAGATAGAGTGGGATGAAGAGGCCTAGTGGGGGAGACTCTAGTGCCCCTGCTAAGTGTTACAGATGTGGCCAGGCTGGACATCGTGTCCATGAGTGTACCAGTGCTGAGAAGAAGTGTTTCAAATGTGGCAAAGGTGGTCACTTGGCTGCAGAGTGCCGGTTGAAGACTGTAACTTGTTTCAACTGTGGAGAGGTGGGTCATATCAGTCCACAGTGTCCTAAGCCGAAGAAAGAGAACCAGTCGGGAGGCAAGGTCTTTGCTTTATCGGGTTCTGAGACTTATGAAGATGATCGTTTGATCCGAGGTACGTGTTATATTAATGGCTTTCCTCTTGTAGCTATTATTGACACAGGTGCGACTCATTCCTTTATATCTTTGGATTGTGCTGTGAAACTTAAATTAGAGATATCTGAGATGCATGGAAGTATGGTGATTGATACTCCTGCGAAGGGTTCAGTGACTACTACTTCAGTTTGTTTAAATTGTTCTTTGAGTATTTTTGGTAGAGACTTTGGGATGGACCTAGTGTGTCTTCCACTTGTGCAGATTGATGTTATTCTGGGTATGAACTGGTTGGTGTTTAACCGAGTCTATATCAATTGTTTTGATAAAACTGTGATCTTTCTTGAGATTGAGGAAGGAAAGAGTTTGTTTCTGTCAGCAAGGCAGGTGAATGAGGCAGTAGCAGATGGGGCAGAGTTGTTTATGTTGTTAGCGACTTTGGAGGCTAAAGATAAACTGGTGATTTGCGATCTAGCCGTGGTGTGCGATTTTCCTGATGTGTTTCCGGAAGAAGTGAACGAATTACCGCCAAAGCGTGAAGTTGAGTTCTCGATTGATTTGGTACCTGGTACTAGGCCGGTGTCGATGGCTCTGTACCGTATGTCTGCTGTTGAGTTAACTGAATTGAAGAGTCAGTTGGAAGATCTGTTGGATAAGAAATTTATTCGTCTGAGTGTGTCACCGTGGGGTGCACCGGTGTTGTTGGTTAGAAGAAGTTAGTTTTCTTGGTCATGTGATTTCAAGAGGTGGTGTTGCTGTTGATCCTTCTAAGATAGAAGCGGTATCTCAGTGAGAAGCTCCGAACTCTGTTGCTGAGATTCGAAGTTTCCTTGGTTTGGCTGGTTATTATAGGAAGTTCATTGAGGGATTTTCTAAGTTGGCGTTACCGTTAACGATGTTGACTAGAAAGGGGCAAGCGTTTGTTTGGGAGTCAAAATGTGAAGGAGGTTTCCAAGAGTTAAAGAGAAGGTTAACTATTGCTCCTGTTCTGATATTACCAAGTCCGTCAGAACCATTTGAGGTTTACTGTGATGCTTCATTGTTGGGTTTGGGTGGTGTGTTGATGCAGAATAAGCAGGTTGTAGCTTATGCTTCGAGACAACTGAAGGTTCATGAGAGGAACTATCCGACACACGATTTAGAGTTGGCAGTTGTGGTATTTGTTCTGAAGTTATGGAGGCATTACTTGTACGGGTCAAGATTTGAAGTTTTCAGTGACCATAAAAGTTTGAAGTATTTGTTTGATCAGAAAGAGCTGAATATGAGACAGAGGAGATGGTTAGAGTTTCTGAAGGATTATGACTTTGGTTTGAATTACCATCCGGGTAAAGAAAACGTAGTGGCTGATGCATTGAGTCGGAAATCATTGCATATGTCTATGTTAATGGTTAAGGAATTGGATTTAATTGAGCAGTTTAGAGACTTGAGTTTGGTGTGTGAGAGTACTCACAATAGTGTTAAATTGGGAATGTTGAAGTTAACGAGTGGTATTCTGGATGAGATCAGAGAGGGTCAGAAATCCGATGTGCTTTTGGTTGATAAGTTGACTCTAGTGAATCAAGGTCGAGGTGGTGAATTCAGAGTTGATGAGAATGGTGTTTTGAGATTTGGTAATCGGGTGTATTCCGGATGTTACCGAACTTAAGAGGAGTATTCTGGAGGAAGGACATCGTAGTGGCCTGAGTATTCATCCTGGAGCTACGAAGATGTATCATGATTTGAAAAAGTTATTTTGGTGGCCGGGAATGAAAAGAGAAATTGCGAGTTTTGTTTATTCTTGTTTGACTTGTCAGAAGTCAAAGATTGAGCATCAGAAGCCGTCTGGGCTAATGCAACCGTTGGCTATTCCAGAGTGGAAGTGGGATAATGTCAGTATGGATTTTGTTTCTGGTTTACCGAGAACGATTAAGAATTTTGAAGCTATCTGGGTGATTGTTGATAGATTGACAAAATCGGCTCATTTCATTCCGATCAGAATGGATTATCCGTTAGAGAGATTAGCTGAGTTGTATATTGAGAAAATTGTAAGTTTGCATGGTATTCCGTCGAGTATTGTTTCGGACAGAGATCCTAGATTTACATCGAAGTTCTGGGAAGGTTTGCAGAAGGCTTTGGGAACTAAGCTGAGATTGAGTTCTGCATATCATCCGCAGACTGATGGTCAGACTGAGAGGACGATTCAGACACTGGAGGATCTTTTGAGGGCTTGTGTTTTGGAAAAGGGAGGTACTTGGGATTGTTATTTACCTTTGATTGAGTTTACCTACAACAATAGTTTTCATTCGAGCATTGGTATGGCACCGTTTGAAGCTTTGTATGGTAGGAGATGTCGAACACCTTTATGTTGGTATGAGTCCGGTGAGAGTGCTGTGGTTGGACCAGAGATTGTGCAACAAACTACGGAAAAGATTAAGATGATTCAGGAGAAGATGAGGATTGCCCAGAGTCGTCAGAAGAGTTATCACGACAAGAGGAGGAAGTCACTTGAGTTTCAAGAGGGAGATCATGTGTTTCTTCGTGTTACTCCGATAACTGGGGTTGGTCGAGCTTTGAAGTCGAAGAAGTTGACACCTCGATTTATTGGTCCTTATCAGATTTTGGAGAGGATAGGGGAGGTAGCCTATCGTATCGCTTTACCGCCGTCACTTGCGAAATTGCATGAGGTTTTTCATGTGTCTCAGTTGAGGAGGTACATTCCTGATCCGTCGCATGTAGTCCAAATAGATGATGTACAGGTGAGAGATAACCTGACTGTTGAAACATCACCTATGAGGATCGAGGATCGAGAGTTGAAGTAGTTGCGGGGTAAAGAGATTGCTTTGGTAAAGGTAGCTTGGGGAGGACCAGCAGGTGGCAATGTGACTTGGGAACTTGAGAGTTAGATGAAGGAGTCTTATCCGGAGTTATTCGCTTGAGGTATGTTTTCGAGGACGAAAACTCTTTTAGTGGGGGAGAGTTGTAACACCCCGATAAAAATAAGATAATTATTTAATTTAAGTTAATATTATATTTATTAATTTAATTAAATAATTGGAATTATTGGATTATTATTATTATAATTATTGGAATAATAATTATTGGAAAATATATATAAGTTGGAAATAAGAAAAAGAGTCCCATTTGGTAAAGAAAGGGTTTCACGTGAAAAGCAGAGAAGCGGCTGAAAAGAGGAAAAGGGCAAAGAGACAGAGCAAGAGGAAGAAGGTTGGAGAAGAGAAAAGCTTGAAGCTTAAAGATTCGCCGGATTAACTCAGGTAAGGGGGTTTATCGTCGTTTAATGGGTATTATGGGTTAACATGTAATGGGTAGTGATAAGCCATTGATTTGACCCTAATTGGGATGTTGAATGCTGAAAAATGGTGTTGGATAAGTTGTGTTAAAGCTGTAATTGAATCTGTAATTGGATGAGTCTTGATTTTCCGAAAGTGTAGCTTTTTACGGAATTGGAATCGGAGGTCCGGAAGTCCTCCAACGGCGGAAAATGCGGAGAATTCTGCATTCTGCTTCGTGTTAGCGCAGGAACAGCTTTCTGTCTTGCGTTAACCGGTTAACCCAGGGTGTTAACCGGTTAACACTGTTAGGAATTGTGAAGTATTGTTGTTTTGCTTGCGTTAACCGGTTAACCCAGGGCGTTAACCGGTTAACACTGTTGTGATTTGTGAAAATTGCTGTTCTGTTTGCGTTAACCGGTTAACCCAGGGCGTTAACCGGTTAACACTGTTGAGTTTTGCCAGAAAGCGTGTTCTGTGTTGCGTTAACCGGTTAACCCAGGGCGTTAACCGGTTAACACTGTTGGAAATTGGAAAAATTGATATTTTAATATTGTGAACATAATTGGTGATTGGCCTATATCGGTGTGTGATATAGTAGGGATTATTTCTCGTTGTTTTGAGTAGGATAGGTATTAGTAGAGTGTGCTAATACTGTGATTGAATTATTTGGCATGACATGATATGATTATGTGATAAATATGCTGATGATGTGTGAAAATATGCATAATGTTGTGAATGTATATATTATGTATGTAATTGTGGATGGACTGTTTTATGGCTTAGAGTGTGAGCATATGTCCATTGTGGATTGTTGTTGATGTTGCATGCTAGGTGATTTGGCATAGCATAATGTGGCCTTTATGGTGGTAGCTAATTCCCATGGTGAGGAATTAGTGATGTTAGAAATTTTGGACTGTTGTTGATGTTTGCATGCTAGGTGATTAGTGTGCATAGCATGGCCCTTGGGGTGGTAGCTAATTCCCATGGTGAGGAATTAGTGATGTGAGTCACTAGGTCTCAAATGAGTGGGACTAGTGAGCTTGGTAGCCGTACCTGGATTTGGTCGGTGAAGTTGAACTATATGTTCACGAATAGTCGGTACCGCATGCATGGAGTCTCATTGCATAATGTATGTATGACGTATAATATGAATGGATGTATTCCAATATTATACGTGTGTTTTGTGTTGGTGTTGAGTATGAATTGAGATTATACGTGTGCTTTATGTTGGTGTTGAGTATGATGTTTGAGTTGATGTGCCGTTACTGAATGTGTGTTATGATTAGGGTGATGAAATGTGTTAAATTACTTAACATTGCATGATACTTTATAATGCTTATTATATCGATTGAGGAACTCACCCTTACAACTATTTTTCAGGTAACAAGCAGTAATTGAGTAGGAGCTAGTGCTTGGAGTCTAGTGTAGTTCCTTAGTGGGTCATGCTCTGGTAGATGTAACATCGGGATGGGATGTTTTAATTGTTTTATAGTTGGTTGTGAACCAGTTTACATGTAATATGCTACATGTTTTGCATGATTGATTTAATCTCTATCTGCTGCGTACTGTGCAAATGCTTTATGTTTTGAATTAATAAAAGAGCATGACAGTTATCATGGTGAATGGTGTGAAGTAATTGTGTGACACCCTTAATTGCACATCTACTCTGATTGATATATGTTGTTATTTTAATTAAATATTTGGGGTATTATAGAAGGGTGTTACATTAGTGGTATCAGAGCATAGTCGGTCGAGTCGAGTCGTAATTATTCTGTTTCCCCTGTACGATATAGGTGTTGTATAACCCTATCAGTACTTATTGTTTTATCTTGTTGGGTTCTCAGAATAGAGATGGCTGGAAGAAGTAGAGACGATGCTGCGATTGCTGAGGCTCTGGGTATGCTAAGCTGGAGTACTTGGGGGAAATCCGAATGTTGTGGGAATGGGAGCTGCTCGTCAACTGAGTGAGTTCCAGAAGAACAATCCTCCAATGTTCAAGGGAGCATACGATCCAGATGGTGCTCAGAAGTGGTTGAAGGAGATCGAGAGGATCTTCCGAGTGACTGAGTGTGCCGATAACCAGAAGGTCAGGTTCGGTACGCATATGCTGTCAGAGGAAGCAGATGATTGGTGGGTTGCTACCCGCACTGAGATGGAAGCTGCCAGGAGTGCTGAGGTCACTTGGGCGATGTTCAGAGAGAGATTTCTGAGGAAGTACCTTCCAGAGGATGTCAGAGGAAGGAGAGAGATAGAGTTCTTAGAATTGAAGCAAGGCAACCGGTCTGTTACTGAGTATGCTGCTAAGTTCACAGAGCTGTCGAAGTATTACACTCCCTATGATGAGGCTACTGGAGAATTTTCAAAATGCGTGAGGTTTGAGAACGGGTTACGTCCCGAGATCAAGCAGGCTATTGGGTATCAGCGGATTAGAGTGTTTTCTAATTTGGTTGACTGTTGCAGAATTTTTGAACAAGATACCAAGGCCAGAACGGAGAGCTATCAGCAGAGGGTTGATAGGAAGGGCAAGAATCAGAATGACCGTGGAAAACCGTATGCAGTTGGCAAAGGTTTTCAGAGATAGAGTGGGATGAAGAGGCCTAGTGGGGGAGACTCTAGTGCCCCTGCTAAGTGTTACAGATGTGGCCAGGCTGGACATCGTGTCCATGAGTGTACCAGTACTGAGAAGAAGTGTTTCAAATGTGGCAAAGGTGGTCACTTGGCTGCAGAGTGCCGGTTGAAGACTGTGACTTGTTTCAACTGTGGAGAGGTGGGTCATATCAGTCCACAGTGTCCTAAGCCGAAGAAAGAGAACCAGTCGGGAGGCAAGGTCTTTGCTTTATCGGGTTCTAAGACTTATGCAGATGATCGTTTGATCCGAGGTACGTGTTATATTAATGGCTTTCCTCTTGTAGCTATTATTGACACAGGTGCGACTCATTCCTTTATATCTTTGGATTATGCTGTGAAACTTAAATTAGAGATATCTGAGATGCATGGAAGTATGGTGATTGATACTCCTGTGAAGGGTTTAGTGACTACTACTTCAGTTTGTTTAAATTGTCCTTTGAGTATTTTTGGTAGAGACTTTGGGATGGACCTAGTGTGTCTTCCACTTGTGCAGATTGATGTTATTCTGGGTATGAACTGGTTGGTGTTTAACCGAGTCTATATCAATTGTTTTGATAAAACTGTGATCTTTCCTGAGATTGAGGAAGGAAAGAGTTTGTTTCTGTCAGCAAGGCAGGTGAATGAGGCAGTAGCAGATGGGGCAGAGTTGTTTATGCTGTTAGCGACTTTGGAGGCTAAAGATAAACCGGTGATTTGCGATCTAGCCGTGGTGTGCGATTTTCCTGATGTGTTTCCGGAAAAGTGAACGAATTACCGCCAGAGCGTGAAGTTGAGTTCTCGATTGATTTGGTACCTGGTACTAGGCCGGTGTCGATGGCTCTGTACCGTATGTCTGCTGTTGAGTTAACTGAATTGAAGAGTCAGTTGGAAGATCTGTTGGATAAGAAATTTATTCGTCTGAGTGTGTCACCGTGGGGTGCACCGGTGTTGTTGGTTAGAAGAAGTTAGTTTTCTTGGTCATGTGATTTCAAGAGGTGGTGTTGCTGTTGATCCTTCTAAGATAGAAGCGGTATCTCAGTGGGAAGCTCCGAAGTCTGTTGCTGAGATTCGAAGTTTCCTTGGTTTGGCTGGTTATTATAGGAAGTTCATTGAGGGATTTTCTAAGTTGGCGTTACCGTTAACGATGTTGACTAGAAAGGGGCAAGCGTTTGTTTGGGACTCAAAATGTGAAGGAGGTTTCCAAGAGTTAAAGAGAAGGTTAACTATTGCTCCTGTTCTGATATTACCAAGTCCGTCAGAACCATTTGAGGTTTACTGTGATGCTTCATTGTTGGGTTTGGGTGGTGTGTTGATGCAGAATAAGCAGGTTGTAGCTTATGCTTCGAGACAACTGAAGGTTCATGAGAGGAACTATCCGACACACGATTTAGAGTTGGAAGCTGTGGTATTTGTTCTGAAGTTATGGAGGCATTACTTGTACGGGTCAAGATTTGAAGTTTTCAGTGACCATAAAAGTTTGAAGTATTTGTTTGATCAGAAAGAGCTGAATATGAGACAGAGGAGATGGTTAGAGTTTCTGAAGGATTATGACTTTGGTTTGAATTACCATCCGGGTAAAGAAAACGTAGTGGCTGATGCATTGAGTCGGAAATCATTGCATATGTCTATGTTAATGGTTAAGGAATTGGATTTAATTGAGCAGTTTAGAGACTTGAGTTTGGTGTGTGAGAGTACTCACAATAGTGTTAAATTGGGAATGTTGAAGTTAACGAGTGGTATTCTGGATGAGATCAGAGAGGGTCAGAAATCCGATGTGCTTTTGGTTGATAAGTTGACTCTAGTGAATCAAGGTCGAGGTGGTGAATTCAGAGTTGATGAGAATGGTGTTTTGAGATTTGGTAATCGGGTGTATTCCGGATGTTACCGAACTTAAGAGGAGTATTCTGGAGGAAGGACATCGTAGTGGCCTGAGTATTCATCCTGGAGCTACGAAGATGTATCATGATTTGAAAAAGTTATTTTGGTGGCCGGGAATGAAAAGAGAAATTGCAAGTTTTGTTTATTCTTGTTTGACTTGTCAGAAGTCAAAGATTGAGCATCAGAAGCCGTCTGGGCTAATGCAACCGTTGGCTATTCCAGAGTGGAAGTGGGATAGTGTCAGTATGGATTTTGTTTCTGGTTTACCGAGAACGATTAAGAATTTTGAAGCTATCTGGGTGATTGTTGATAGATTGACAAAATCGGCTCATTTCATTCCGATCAGAATGGATTATCGGTTAGAGAGATTAGCTGAGTTGTATATTGACAAAATTGTAAGTTTGCATGGTATTCCGTCGAGTATTGTTTCGGACAGAGATCCTAGATTTACATCGAAGTTCTGGGAAGGTTTGCAGAAGGCTTTGGGAACTAAGCTGAGATTGAGTTCTGCATATCATCCGCAGACTGATGGTCAGATTGAGAGGACGATTCAGACACTGGAGGATCTTTTGAGGGCTTGTGTTTTAGAAAAGGGAGCTACTTGGGATTGTTATTTACCTTTGATTGAGTTTACCTACAACAATAGTTTTCATTCGAGCATTGGTATGGCACCGTTTGAAGCTTTGTATGGTAGGAGATGTCGAACACCTTTATGTTGGTATGAGTCCGGTGAGAGTGTTGTGGTTGGACCGGAGATTGTGCAACAAACTACGGAAAAGATTAAGATGATTCAGAAGAAGATGAGGATTGCCCAGAGTCGTCAGAAGAGTTATCACGACAAGAGGAGGAAGTCACTTGAGTTTCAAGAGGGAGATCATGTGTTTCTTCGTGTTACTCCGATAACTGGGGTTGGTCGAGCTTTGAAGTCGAAGAAGTTGACACCTCGATTTATTGGTCCTTATCAGATTTTGGAGAGGATAGGGGAGGTAGCCTATCGTATCGCTTTACCGCCGTCACTTGCGAAATTGCATGAGGTTTTTCATGTGTCTCAGTTGAGGCGGTACATTCCTGATCCGTCGCATGTAGTCCAAATAGATGATGTACAGGTGAGAGATAACCTGACTGTTGAAACATCACCTATGAGGATCGAGGATCGAGAGTTGAAGCAGTTGCGGGGTAAAGAGATTGCTTTGGTAAAGGTAGCTTGGGGAGGACCAGCAGGTGGCAATGTGACTTGGGAACTTGAGAGTCAGATGAAGGAGTCTTATCCGGAGTTATTCGCTTGAGGTATGTTTTCGAGGACGAAAACTCTTTTAGTGGGGGAGAGTTGTAACACCCCGATAAAAATAAGATAATTATTTAATTTAAGTTAATATTATATTTATTAATTTAATTAAATAATTGGAATTATTGGATTATTATTATTATAATTATTGGAATAATAATTATTGGAAAATATATATAAGTTGGAAATAAGAAAAAGAGTCCCATTTGGTAAAGAAAGGGTTTCACGTGAAAAGCAGAGAAGCGGCTGAAAAGAGGAAAAGGGCAAAGAGACAGAGCAAGAGGAAGAAGGTTGGAGAAGAGAAAAGCTTGAAGCTTAAAGATTCGCCGGATTAACTCAGGTAAGGGGGTTTATCGTCGTTTAATGGGTATTATGGGTTAACATGTAATGGGTAGTGATAAGCCATTGATTTGACCCTAATTGGGATGTTGAATGCTGAAAAATGGTGTTGGATAAGTTGTGTTAAAGCTGTAATTGAATCTGTAATTGGATGAGTCTTGATTTTCCGAAAGTGTAGCTTTTTACGGAATTGGAATCGGAGGTCCGGAAGTCCTCCAACGGCGGAAAATGCGGAGAATTCTGCATTCTGCTTCGTGTTAGCGCAGGAACAGCTTTCTGTCTTGCGTTAACCGGTTAACCCAGGGTGTTAACCGGTTAACACTGTTAGGAATTGTGAAGTATTGCTGTTTTGCTTGCGTTAACCGGTTAACCCAGGGCGTTAACCGGTTAACACTGTTGTGATTTGTGAAAATTGTTGTTCTGTTTGCGTTAAACGGTTAACCCAGGGCGTTAACCGGTTAACACTGTTGAGTTTTGCCAGAAAGCGTGTTCTGTGTTGCGTTAACCGGTTAACCCAGGGCGTTAACCGGTTAACACTGTTGGAAATTGGAAAAATTGATATTTTAATATTGTGAACATAATTGGTGATTGGCCTATATCAGTGTGTGATATAGTAGGGATTATTTCTCGTTGTTTTGAGTAGGATAGGTATTAGTAGAGTGTGCTAATACTGTGATTGAATTATTTGGCATGACATGATATGATTATGTGATAAATATGCTGATGATGTGTGAAAATATGCATAATGTTGTGAATGTATATATTATGTATGTAATTGTGGATGGACTGTTTTATGGCTTAGAGTGTGAGCATATGTCCATTGTGGATTGTTGTTGATGTTGCATGCTAGGTGATTTGGCATAGCATAATGTGGCCTTTATGGTGGTAGCTAATTCCCATGGTGAGGAATTAGTGATGTTAGAAATTTTGGACTGTTGTTGATGTTTGCATGCTAGGTGATTAGCGTGCATAGCATGGCCCTTGGGGTGGTAGCTAATTCCCATGGTGAGGAATTAGTGATGTGAGTCACTAGGTCTCAAATGAGTGGGACTAGTGAGCTTGGTAGCCGTACCTGGATTTGGTCGGTGAAGTTGAACTATATGTTCACGAATAGTCGGTACCGCATGCATGGAGTCTCATTGCATAATGTATGTATGACGTATAATATGAATGGATGTATTCCAATATTATACGTGTGTTTTGTGTTGGTGTTGAGTATGAATTGAGATTATACGTGTGCTTTATGTTGGTGTTGAGTATGATGTTTGAGTTGATGTGCCGTTACTGAATGTGTGTTATGATTAGGGTGATGAAATGTGTTAAATTACTTAACATTGCATGATACTTTATAATGCTTATTATATCGATTGAGGAACTCACCCTTACAACTATTTTTCAGGTAACGAGCAGTAATTGAGTAGGAGCTAGTGCTTGGAGTCTAGTGTAGTTCCTTAGTGGGTCATGCTCTGGTAGATGTAACATCGGGATGGGATGTTTTAATTGTTTTATAGTTGGTTGTGAACCAGTTTACATGTAATATGCTACATGTTTTGCATGATTGATTTAATCTCTATCCGCTGCGTATTGTGCAAATGCTTTATGTTTTGAATTAATAAAAGAGCATGACAGTTATCATGGTGAATGGTGTGAAGTAATTGTGTGACACCCTTAATTGCACATCTACTCTGATTGATATATGTTGTTATTTTAAGTAAATATTTGGGGTATTTTAGAAGGGTGTTACAGAATTCACGTAAAAAAATTCATGATCATTGGATTCATTTCTGTTTTAATGTGGATTTTCTATGTTTGATATCCAATTGTGATCACTTTGTTTGTCTTTGCCTTATCTTGTTCATATGATGGCTTTGTCCTTTGATTTGGCTTTGGTCCTTTTTAGGACATGTTCTTGTTGGATTGAATGTGCTTCATGTGAAGTTTTGACTTCTGTTTTGGTTGTTTGCTTTGCCTTTGACCCTAGTCTTTGCACTAGTGGTTTGTACTCACCAATTGTGTTTGTGTTTCAGGTATCTAGCACTAATGGTTGGTTTGCTCATCATTTGAGATGTCATTTGCTTTGTTCACTAACTCTTGTTGTGTTGTAGGTCCATTGGTGTGATGGACTCACTTGAGTGATTGCATTCATGACTTGCATTGTGTACATAATGGAAAGTCCTTTTGTTGTCTGTTTTGGTTTGTCTGAATACAATATTGACTGGTTAGCTTTTGTACAGGTACATTAGCCGCTTCTAGCTTGCTTTTGCTTTGCTTTGGAGTGTGGCTAGTACACCAGTGAGGTAGTTTAGCCTTCTAACTCCATGTAGTCTGGAAGCCCTGTCTTTTTTTGGCAGGCGTTTGGCTGGAGTCCTCCTTAAGAGGCAATGACTGTGTTTGTTTATGTTTGTGCCAAAGACCTCCTTGTCGAGGCATGTTACTTGTTAAGTCCTCCTAAGTGAAGAGGCAATTGACAGAGAGAAGGGACTAGTAGCCAGTTCCATGTTAGTCGTTGAGTCGTTCATTATGCTCGCACTACGTGCTAACGCTCTTGAACCTAACCCAAGATCCTTGTATAGAGTCGGTCAAGTGGAATAGGGTCCCTCATTCTGGACCCCCACGCTTTCATTGATTCAAGCTCACCCAGGCCAGGGTTAAGAGCTATGGGGTCTAACCCTCATTACCTTTCATCTGCTCACCCTGACGGTCAATGTCAGTGGTTAAGAGCTTCAGACACCCATACAGTTTTGGCTTGTTTGTCGAGGTTGATATGACCCCTTGACTAAAGCCCGACCATTTGTCTGAGCCTCTTGTTTGTATATAGAGTGTGATGATTGCTTTTGATGTGTTTATCTGCTTTTCACTTCTTATCTCCTGTTCTGTAGGAGTCGTATGATCAACTTTCTAGGAAGTTGAACCTACATAGAGATAGACTTGAGTTGACTCACTGCCTGTGTGAGTCACACTCTTGTTAGAGACCTCAACCTAGGGTTATAATTTTTATGACGACTATTAGGCTCGAGTCAGTCTCCCTTTTAGTTCGTTATTCCCTTGGTCTCTGGTTAGGAGAATTTCTCCCCTGTTAAGGGGAACTACGTCGCTCTGATCCTCATACCAGATGAGGTACGTAGGCAGGAGATCGTGCGAGATCTCTCCGGGCACCCTTTTTCTTTTTTTGCGTGTGTTTTGCTTGACAACTATTAGGTCCGAGTTCCAGACTCCCTATTAGTTGGTGTGTTCAACCCTTTTGTTTCTTTTGACGTTTCAGCGTCTCTCTTTGTGTTGGTGTGATAACTATTAGGTCCGAGTTCCAGACTCCCTATTAGCTTGTTGATCTGATAACCTTCTTCTTTTGGTGTGTGTTTGGAGTCGGATGTAAGATCAGCTATTGGCATTCTGTTTCGTGTTGTCGTTTGTTTGTTCGAAGTTGGACGTAAGACCATTGATCGGCATTCCGTTTCCTTGTTGGCGTTTGTTTGTTAGGAGTTGGATATAAGACCATTGATTGGCATTCCGTTTCCTGTTGTGTGTTTCTTTTGACGTCTCAGCGTCTCCTTTCAGTGTTTTGTTTTGGCGTGCGTTAGCCAAGCTACGAGTGCTCTGATTCTTACTCTGGTTAGAGAAGATACGTATGCATAGGATGCGATGTCCTAGCGAGCATGTTCCCCATTTCCCCGAACTACGTTGACTCTGATGTTTGTTTCTGACAAACTACGTAGGCCCAGGATGCGACATCATGCCGAGTCCCCTTCCTCCGTTTCTTTCATCTGTTGCTTATTCTAGTGTGTGTGCATTCTTTGAGCAGTTTGTTAGTAACCTTATTCTATTCTTTTGAGTGTGGATCCCGTCGAGTACGGCGGACGTGAGGGGTGCTAATACCTTCCCCTTGCGTAACCGACTCCCGTACCTTACCATCTCTGGTCGTAAGACCATTCCTTTCCCTTTTTCAGGTTTACTTCGAGCGTTTCCTTTCCCTCCTTTGGGATAAATAACGCACGGTGGCGGCTCTGTGTTTTTTCCCGCCGGTTGTTTTTCGCGATGCGATAGCTGGCGACTCTACTGGGGAGTATAAGAAGTTAACCTCTTGCTGGTCCATCTTCCCTAAGAGAGTCAATCCTAGCGCTCTCTAGGATAGTTTGGGTTGCTTGTGGTGCTTTATTTATTGCATTTGTGATTATTATACTATGACTGTATATATTTGCATATATGTTTGCATGCATCATATTATCACTGTGCTGGATTTTGTACAGGTTGGTTCCTCTAATTTGGGGTGGGTGTTTTGAGTGGGGCTAAAACCCAGGCCCGAGTATACACCTAGGATTAGCGTGGTCTCATGTTTCCTCACATGTTGGATCAACATGTTGTTTCGATGTGACATACCACAAGCCGGACGAGGTTCATCTGAGGGAGCTCTTCCAGGTGGAGTAGTCCATTTTGGTTGGGTTACCTCTTTTGAGTTGTTGACTTCGATGACCGTTCTTTCCCGGATCTTTGGTTTAGATGATCTTATGAGAGCTGCAACGGCACACCCGAAAGGGCAAACCCGTTGAGTATCTTGTCCGATTGTTGAGACCATTATCCGCCTTAGGATGACCTTATAGAATTCACCTATGAGGGGAGGGTTTGATTCCTACAGATGCATGTTCTGATGGTGACTTTTGGTTCAGTTGGATTATGGATATTTATTGTTGAGACTTCGGAGTTCTGTCTGTGGTATTTATCAGGGGGGATCCGTTTATTTCAGGATTCCCTGGGTTGGTACAGATGATCATGTTGTTATCAGATCAGTGACTTTTCAGTGGTGATGGTGGTATATCCTTCCGTTCAATTTATTTCGGAACTCCCGAGTTGGATTTATGGTTACTCAGTCCCTTAGATGGTTGTGATTCGTTCAGAGACCAGGGCTTCCGTACAGTGGATGTTCAGATGACTTGGAGGATGGCACAGTGCATTGCATTCATGCATCAGCATCATTCCCATTTTGCATTTATCCGCATCTAACTCATGTTTATCCATATGCAGGGGACATTCTTGATTGAGATCCTGGTTGAGAGACATTCTTGTTCCAGATATGAGGGCCGGCCTAAAAGATGATGTTGTTTATAGTTTCTTCGACCCAGAGATTGGTGTGCTGAAAGAGATGATAGCATTGATTACACCTGACCGTGTGGGGATGTTCCGTGAGACTCATGGTGGTATTCTGAAGATGGTTTTCAGGCTTACAGATGGGGATAGGAGCGCCATCCATACTTTTCTCCAGTTTTATGATCCTGGCTTGAGATGCTTTGTTTACCCGGATTACTTGTTGGGACCTCTGATGGAGGACTATTCCGGTATCCTGGGTATTCAGATCAGAGATCAGATTCCTTTTTATGTCACTAAAGAAGAACCTGATGTTGGTGAGATATCTCGTGCTCTTTATTTGAGCCCCGAAGTGATTAAGGGAGGTTTGAAGGAGAAGGGAAATTTGCCCGGTTTTCATCTGAGTTTCTTGGAGGCTAAAGCCAAGGAGCATGCTGTTTTGGGTAATTCACTACTAGAAAAACTGTTTTTAGCGTCGGCCATTTACAGACGCTAACGGTGAAAAAACAGACACTAATATGTGGTTAGCGTCGGTTTAGCGTCGGTGTCGGGCCTTGAATAAAAGTTGCGAAGCTACTGTGTAACGTCGGCTAAAGATACACCGACGCTACGTAGCCTCGGGGAGACGGAGGCTAAAGCGGACACTAATGGAACCGACGCTATGTTGTTTCAAAACCATGAAAAGTCAATATTATGTTTAGCGTTGGCCGGTCCGACTCTAAAGTCACCAAAAAAAGTCAACAGATAGCGTCCGTGTCACCGACACTAAAGTCAACATAGAAAAGTCTATACTAATATTTAGCCTTGCATAAAGCGGACACTAATGGAACCGACGCTATGTTGTTTCAAAACCATGAAAAGTCAATATTATGTTTAGCGTTGGCCGGTCCGACTCTAAAGTCAACAAAAAAAGTCAACAGATAGCGTCCGTGTCACCGACACTAAAGTCAACATAGAAAAGTCTATACTAATATTTAGCCTTGCATACACCGACTCTAAAGTCAACAAAAAAGGACAATAACGGGTTGCAACATGACAACCTCACTCGAACAAATTTTTTCAATCCACAATATCATATTTATGGTAAAACATTTGGAAACAATTTTAAACATTCGTGAAAGTAACTACAAAAGTTCTACCCACATTAACTTTCAAAAAACATACACAAAAAGTAATCACATCCGAGATTAATTCGTTCTACTAAAAGTACAAGATCAATCTTCATCTAATGATTGATCATCCAAATCGTCATCATAATGATGAGAATGTGATACAAAAGTTGAAGTGTCAAATTTCTTCATCATAAATTCCTTCCAAGCATTCATCTCCCTCTCCATCCTTTGTGCAGTCTCGGTAGCAGCTTTTGCAGCCTCGGTAGCAGCTCGCATTGCTTCGTTAGCCTCTTGTAATTGGGTCGTTGCAGCCTCGGCAATTTGTTCAGCTCTAATTCTAGCTGCTCTTTCAGCTTCTAATGACATCCCAAACATAGAGTGTTGAGGAGTTTGAGATTGTTGGGTAAAACTTTTTGATCCACGTTTTAGATTAATAGCTAAATCTGCAGCGCCATAAACCCGACCACGGTTACGGCCCCCAGCAGCCTCTGTCCATAGCTGATTTACACGCTCTCCATCTAACACCTGAACAACCTCTCAATTCCCTTCTTCAGTTGGCTGAAGTTCTGCATCAAACTTCTCTTTAAAAGTCTTCTGCATAACAAAACATTATAATGCTAAGTTAGTGCTCTGTTAAGAATTTAGAGATGATATGTTGGTTAGAAGTTAGTGCTCTGTTAAGAATTGTTAGAATTTGTTAAATGTTGTTAAAAGGTTGAATCAGTTAACTATTTATAATGCTAAGTTTGTTTGAGTTACATAGTTAGTAATAGTTAGTTTCCTAATTGATTTTTCAACCTGCGTTTCAATTTCATAAAAAACTGCAGCAACAACAACTTAACCAAATTTGTTCAATCACATTCATTTCCTAATTGATTCAATAACTTCGTAATTCAGTAAAATGCCAACAGTAATAACCATCCTATTTAATATTCAAATAAGTGTGACAATAATGCATAATCAATTAACAGTAGGTTTTCATAAATCATGAATCAAATCAATTTGCACCACAAGATTGCTAGCATTTTCATGTGACTGAACCAATTAAGCTAGTTTCCATTTGATCAAAATCGACTTAGTAAACTCATGCATCTAGAAGGTAATATATGTGACAGAATTTCATTTTCAATGGAATCGATTCCCTAGCAGAATTCAACTTGTCCAAACATCTAACAAATTAACTCTAACCGAATTAACATTCCAACTGTCATCTAACAGAAGTTATAATTAATTGCATTTTAACAACTCTTTCCTAACTTCACTCACAGTGTAACAAGCAAACAAAAAAACTAATAAAAAATATTACTAACTATGCTCCTTGTTGATTAATAGAACGAATTATCACAAAAGTTAGAGTTAGTTTACATGGATAGAGTTAGCAGTTTTGAAACTCTATTAGAATTATATACCAACCTTAATTGGACTGCAAGTAAAAAAAATAGTTCGAATTAGTGGTTAGCATATGGTTAATTGAATGTTTGATTTCTGTTAGTGTTAGGAGTTTTTTTTTTGCAGAGGTGCAAGCATTTTGAAATTGGTGGTGATAAGAAGGGAAAGGGAACATCTCTGTTTTAGGTGGTGGATTAGAATTTTACAGTATAACTGTGTTTTTCTATTGTTCAAATCCCTGTCTTTTTGATTTTGCAGTTGTTGTTTGAGATTTTTGTTCGGATATTTCTAATGGATTTATTACTTTTCTTAAATTTATGCCATTTGCCTGTTTTTTCGTTTTATTTTACTGTTATATTGTTTAATTGGAAGCCTAGTTTATCATTAGTTTTATTATGCTCTCACCAAATCATCTCTCTTTAATTAATGGATGTTGTATTATGAAAAACCAGTAACATAATGTGTATATGGAATCGTATGATGTACTATTCATTTTCATTCAGATAAATAGTTGGATATATTAAAAGGTGTTCTAATGAGTAATCACACTTCTGTTTTTGACTTGAATCAATGATATCTATACTTGTTGCAGCAAATATTTGTTAGTGTTAGGACTGCAAGTAAAACTGATATCTATACTTGTTGCAGCAAATATTTGTTAGTGTTAGGACTGTTAGTGTTAGGACTGCAAGTAAAACAAATATCAAATAGCACAGCAAACTGATTGCAGGAATTTCAAACTGATAGTTAAACATAGGACTTGTGCTATTATATCTAACTTACATTAGACTATAAAAATGGATAACTAGATCCTTTTTGGAGAGTTTAATTTGAATAAGTCTGCTTCTGAAAGCATGGATGCAAATATTGATGCAGTAAAATTTACGAGAACTTACATAAGTAGATGCAGCACGACTGTCAACCCATTCACCATTTTTCCTCTTGTGTGTTTTTAAAAATAACTCATCGGGACGCAGATCCCTTTGAAGTTCACGTGACTACAAAAATCAAATAATCCAATAATCAATACAGAATACGAGTAAAACTGTCAAGATATAAAGAATCTTCATAATAATAATAATTTGTTAGGATTTTATTACTTACAAGTTGAAGTGCAACATCAATATGAGCCTTACGGCCTGTGGTGTGGACTGCTCCGCCTCTTGCGGAAGCTCGATTGGTCTTGTTTTGAGAAGACACAGCCAAAAACTCGGTCTTTTTCCAATAAGTTTGAAGTTCAACCCAAGCATCATCACCAATCCATGAAGGTCGAGTCCCTTTTCTCCTCGCCTTCCCCAACATGTCGTTTAATCGTTTTCTTCCTTTTTTTTCAAATGCACTATAGACAAATGCATGATCGAAAGGATCCCACGAAACCTTCTCCTAAAAATAATTAAAATCACATAATTAATATTAATAACCAATTAGTTACTTTTTTAAATATAATTTGATCAACTTAAGTGACAAAAGTCAATAAATACTTACTCCAAACAACTTAAACCAATCAGCTTTCGTATCAGGATCGAGTGCAGACCAATGATGTATAGGTTTATAAAATTGTTTGCGTATCGCATAATTAATGGCACCAACAACTTCTTTGGCAGGAACTAGCCTACAAAATACAATAATAAAACTACTAAATTATTAAGAATCATATGGATAGTAATATTCTCAACTTTCTTAACAGGTTATATATATTTTAGACAAAATACAATAATAAAACTACTAAATTATTAAATTATGAGAATATATATGACTTACCCAGTACCAGATGGTTTTATAATAACTTTCCCATTCTCATCTATTGGTGGCACAAGAGGGGTAATAGTTTCTTGACCCACCGCCTCATCCTCATCAGCATCCACATCTTCCTCCTCTGCCAAATTTGAAGGGCTAGCCATTGTTTGAAGGTTTATACTTTGAGGGCCAGCCATTGTTTGATGGCTTAAAGTTGGAGTAGGCATAAAACTGAATTTCTCAGAGGTAGTGGCATGAACAGGTACTACAGTTGGAGCTGGTGTTGGCATCGACGATGCAGCCTGCACAGACGATGCTGCCTGAGCTGGTGTTGGCATCGACGATGCAGCCTGCACAGACGATGCTGCCTGAGCTGGTGTTGGCATCAACGATGCAGCCTGCACACACGATTTTTTAGAAGCTGATGTTGGCATTGATGATGCAACCTGCACGGACGATGCTTCCTGAGCTGGTGTTGGCATCGACGATGCAGCCTGCACAGATGATTTTTTCGAAGCTGATGTCGGCATCGACGATGCAACCTACACGGACGGTGCTGCCTGAGCTGGTGTTGGTGCCGATGATGCATCCTGCATAGACAATGTTGTTTGAGCAGGTTTCCTAACGATATGCTTCTTGTTAATTATGCGATTTCGTTCTTCTTGAAGTTTTCCTGGTGCTAATACCTTAGCTTTTCCACCTCTTTTAGTCATCTGTTGTCATAAAAATAAAAGGATTAGTCAGTCTCACACTCTTAACAGTATCATAACATTATCAAATGCAGTTTCTGATAAAATTAAAAGTAAAAGAAAAGATGTGGCGAGTATAATATTAAATTAATTTTAGTTCAACAAATGCATAGTAAAGTCACTGCAAATTATTTCATCAATTGTGAAAGCATCACTTCTGAAAACAACAAAAAGCACACATCCTGCAAAATATCTTGGGTATGTGCATAGAACTACATAGAAGATACCATAGACATTTTGGAAGATGCAACAAAGGAGCGTGAAAACTATCATGTTGGAAAGAATGCATAAGATACATTTACACAACAGTGGATATGATAATATAAAATAATTCCTCGCAAATGTAATTTAACAGTCTATACTTGGCAGCATCAAGTTACAATGATATATCAAAATGAAAAGTTTAGTACGATATCCTACCTGCATCTGATTGAAGGAAAAGGTTGCAAAGTGGGAAACAGAAATGCAACCGAAAAAGGACAAATAGAAAGTACTCACAAGTCATCAGAAAATCAATTAATCAAGGAAATCTACAATGTTCAAATATTCCATTATAGAAACCCTGTAATCATATCATACATACCAGTATTTTCAGGTTCACCAATATCAAAAAAAGTGTTGAGTAATTCAAGGATGCAAATATCTGCCTAAGCATCAAGTAATTCAAGGATATTAGAAATGGAGCCATTTCAAATACAAAGGAATGCTGCTAACAAAGGAGGGGTAAACAAAGAAAAAGTTCTCTACAGGGAAAAGATAAATGCACAGCGACTTAATTTATCTTCATCAATGCCCTCTATCTGCTTCACTAGTAGAGCAATCAAAAATCTCTTCAAACACATCTAATTGTGACATGTCACGCAAACAAGATATTGCTTCAATTTCTACATTGGGTAGCGCCGGTAACATCCCATCAGATTGATAAGGTACTTCATCCTCTATGTTGTCAATCTCTACGCGACCCCTTGGTTTTGTGGTGATTGCCGCACACCATCCACGCATATCTCTACACATTTCTGGATATGGGACATAATACACTTGTCTTGCATTTTGCGCAAGGATGAAAGGATCATAAGGACGATAACGTTTATCCATCTTAATATCCACAGTTTTATATTGTGGGTGAACCTTTGTGCCCGTATTCCTTGTTGGATCAAACCATTCACAATAAAAAACTGGAATCTTATGCTTCAGACCAAAGTAATCTAGCTCAAAGATATGTTTGATTATTCCATAAAAATCAGTATTTCCTCCTTCTGCAAGACCTTTCACGTGCACACCACAATTGCTAGTTTTTCTACCTTTGCTCCATTCTTCAGTATGAAACTTGTACCCATTGATAAAATACATGTTCCATGATATGGCCATTGATGCAGGACTGCGAGACAAGGCAATTATATCTTGGTTAGTAACTCCATTTGTCTCCTCATTTACATATTTCTTCAGCCATATGGGAAACTCTATATGTATGCGCCCAGATGAATCTTCTATATCTAGAGAGTGGTTCTCTAAGAATATGCTGAAATAAATCACACGATTCATAAGTAAATATCTATTATGATATGCATCAATAATTTGATTGAATATATTATGATGCACACTTACTCAAGATATGGTTTAACCTCATCACAATTTATCAAGACATGCACATGTGAAGACTTCCATTCCTTATCAGATAGAAAATATTTTCGTGACTTCCCACTTGGTCGACCGCCACTTTGTAGAATGGACATTGTAGGTAGAATGTCATCATTGTCTAAATGAGGTTTGTTACTAAGATTTATGGTTGGAAACAAACGGAAAGAGTTGAAATAATGAGAGCAAAAGTAATTTGTCTCGCGATGTATATAATCACTGCATATGGAACCTTCAACTCTAGCCTTATTTGTCACTGCCCTCTTTGAGACTCCCATAAATCTGCACATTCAATCATTCCACGTTTATTAATTTATGATAAACATGCAATAACTTAATAAAATCAACCACAACAATTACCTTTCGAATGGATACATCCATCGGTACTGTACTGGACCACCTAGAATTGCTTCTTTGGCAAGATGGATTGGAAGATGCTCCATTGAGTCAAAGAAACCTGGTGGAAAAATCCTTTCCATCTTGCATATGATAATTGGAATATTCTCATCCAACTTAATTAAGTCGTCCATCCTCAATGTATTGCAACAAAGATCTTTAAAGAATCGACTTAGCTCAGTTAATGGTTTCCAAACCAAATCTGGTAATGAACGGAATGCAATTGGGAGTAAACATTCCATGAAAACATGACAATCATGGCTCTTCATCCCATGCACCGTACCCTTTTCTACATTGGCACACCTACTGAGGTTTGAAGCATAGCCATCTGGCATTCTCAATTCCTTAAGCCATTTACAAACCAACTTGGCTTCAGATTTGGTTAGAGTGTAACTAGCCTTTGGTTTACCATTCTTTCCGTTTTCTAAGGGTTGGAGCTCCAAGTCCCCGCGAAAGCATAATTTAGCCAAGTCTTCTCTTGCCTTTTCATTATCCTTTGTTTTATCCTTAACATTCATGACAGTATTAAATATATTATCGAAGACGTTTTTTTCTATGTGCATCACATCGAGGTTATGCCTTAACAAATTATCCTTCCAATATGGGAGATCCCAAAAAATACTTCGCTTTTTCCAATTGTGATCCACTCCATACCCTTCGAATTCTTTCCATTTCGCCTCCCATCCAATTTCAGTAACTTTTGGAAAATTACTTATTACCGCCCATATATCTTTCCCTGTGGAAATGGGAGGTGGCTAATTGGTCACAACCCTATTTTTTAGGAAACTTCTTTTACTCCTTCTGAAGGAGTGATTAAATGGCAAGAAACGACGATGACAGTCAAACCAGGAATTCTTATGGCCACTTTTCAAGGTGAAAGCATCAGTGTGTTCCATACAATGAGGGCATGCCAATTTACCTTGTGTTCCCCATCCAGATAACATACCATAGGCTGGAAAATCATTAATTGTCCACATCAAGCAGGCTTTCATGATGAAGTTTTGTTTTGTAGATATATCATAGGTCAATATTCCATTGGACCACAATCGATGTAGATCATCAATCAATGGTTGCAAGTAGACATCTATCTTTAATTTAGGGTTTTTAGGTCCGGGTATGAGGCATGCCAAAAACAAGTATGGTTTGGTCATGCACATTTCAGGGGGGAGATTATACGGAGTAACTATTATTGGCCAACATGAGTATGGAGAAGCAGACGCTTGAATGTAAGGAGTAAAACCATCTGAACACAGACCCAACCTTACATTTTTGGGTTCCCTAGAAAAGTCAGGATATACACTATCAAAATGTTTCCATGCTTTTCCATCTGACGGGTGGCGAAGGATGTTGGAACTATTTTTGTTCATGTGATGCCATCTCATTTCACTTGCCGACTCAGTTGATGCATACAATCTTTGTAATCTGGGAATGATTGGGAAGTAGAACATTCTCTTCACTGGGATATCTTTGTACTTTCCCATGCCAGTCTTGCGAGGAATGAACCTAGGAGCATTACAAAATTTGCACTCTGATAGATTGCTATCATCCTTGTAATATAACATACAACCATTCTTACAACAATCAATCTTCTCAACCTTTAGCCCTAACTTAGATACCAACTGTGTTGCTTGGTAATAGTTATCGGGCAAGCATTTTTGAACTGGACATACACTTTTAAGCATTTGTGCAACAAAATCTAAACCTTTTTGTGGTACATGCCAATTAGACCTAATTTCAAGAAGTTGAGTAGATATTGATAATATTGATTGGGTAGCTCCCTCATAAATGGGCTTGTTGAAAGATATCAACTTGTCATAAAATCGTTTGGCATCTTCGTTGGGAAACTCATCCTCCGTATATTCCTCAACTTCTATGTTATCATTCACGTGAGAGAATACTCCATAAGGCCTAAAAGCATCATACACCATCTGATTCATTGCCTCAATTTGGTCATCATGATGCACATGCTCACTACTATTTGAATCATTCCTTGTATTAACATTGAGCTCTACTTCTCCATGTTGAGTCCAAATCCAATAGTCTGGTTAAAATCCATCTCGATACAAGTGAAGTCTAACATTAGTTGGTGTTCTTATCTTGAGACACTTGCAATTTATACACGGACACCTTATCCCTCCCTCAGATTTACAAATAGGTTGTTTCAAAGCCCTCTTTACGAAGTCTTTAACCCCGCGAACATACTCTTCTTTCAATCCGTGTCTATTGGAATATACTCTATCGTACATCCAAGTACGATCCATTTTCTATAAGGCAAACAATTAACTCGTCAACCACTGAAAATTAAAACATATATTAGACAAAAATGAATGGCTGATAAGTTCCTAATGGGTATTAGGAGAAAATCAGATAACTTCCTAATGGGTATTAGGAGAGAATAGAATACATGCATTCCAAGGGATTTTTATTTTATTTTCAGTGGTTCAAAAATTAAACATGACGAACATACCAAATTTTAATACTATTGTACATTATTATTTCAGACCGTAAACAAAATTGCTGCACAGATTTATAAATCTATTAAACTGCTGTATATTTTAACAAATCCAATAAGCTATTGTACTCACTTCCTGAAATCTAACTAAAACAATGTAAGCCTTAATTCTTAGTTTATTTTTTAATGTAAACCGAACCAAAACTACATGTTAATGGAAATAACTAACAACTTGCAGTATGTAGTCACTATATAGACTGTCATGTACAGTAGTACCAAATTATTACCATGCCAACACAAATCAACATACAAACCAAAACAAAACTTCTACCTACAAACATACGCAACCAAAACGCATAAGCTAGCCGATACACAAAGCAACCGCCTCGAAACCAGAAAAAAAAACACAACACTGGGACAGTGATCACAACAACAGAATAGAACTTAATTCGAAATATAAACAAAATCTATGCGAATCAAATGCCACAAAGGTGAAAGGTTATATCCCGATGCTAGAATTTCATTTACAACATAACCAATTCGCAATCCAAGGGAAACCGAAAAGAGAAAAACACAACATAGCCAATGCGTGTTCGAAATCAAAATAAAGTTCAAAAATTTGTAGGGTTCACAATTCCACGAATTCGCGATATAGGGTTCGAAGAGGTTAGAATGGTGATTTATGTTAGAACGTTCGAGGAAGCCGCAAAGTTATGAGAGAGTGAGGTTATAGTCATTTTTCAATTCTGTTTTCCTAACTAATTAACTCTCACAATTTTCACTTAACCGAAATTTAACAAACATTAACAGTCATAACAGAATTCAAAACAACCTACTAACTGATAGCAGACTTAACTCAAGTAAGAAATCTAACAGAAACTTAACTCCATCCTAACAGAAATTCAGTAATCACCAAACAGTTCGCTAATAGCAGTCCACAATAAAAGCATATCATGGTTTCATTTAAGTCATAACAACTCAACATTAACATTAACAGAAGCAAACTATTAGACTTTCAACAATAGTTCACAGCTGACATTACTAATAAGTAATAACACATTCAACTAATTAATTTCCTAACACTTAATTAGCTAAGAAGTTCATAACAGAAACTGTGCAGCAATTTTGTTTCTGTTAGAGGTTATTAGTTAGTTAGGATCTGTTATGAGAAGTTATAAAATCTGTTAGAGGTGGATTTGGTGAGTGAAATGTTTAACTCAAATTCTGTTTTGAAATTAAATTCCATTGTAAATTCAGTTAGTTTAGAAATTCAAAAGTTAGTTGAATCGAAATTGAGATTTAAGTGGAATGTAACTGAAATGAAAATTGTAAAATTTTCCCTCCTTGTTTTATGTGAATGTAGTTATGCAGGTTAATTTCAGTTAGTAAAAAAAGACTGTGAGGATGTTAATTTGTTAAAATTCCTGTTAGGACACTAAGAAACAGTTAAGTGGAAATTTGGAACTGTTATTGAAATGATTGGGTTAGTGACTTCCTGTTATTAAAAAATTATTAGTAATTATTCTCCCTGTTAGTCTATGTTTGTTTTTTTATTTGTTAATTTGCTTATGTGAAATGCTTGAAATTCCGGTTATATTGTCGTTAAAAGCTTGTCAATGTATGATGCGGCATGTTAATTAGCAAGTCAGTTAGAATACACTTGGATTTCTTGTACATTTCCGTTAAAACCACTGTAATTGAATTTTGGTATTAGTAATATTAATTCAGTTAGTTCCTATTGGTTTCTCCACAGGTTTGTAAACCACACTGACTTATTGTTATTTTCGTATGAATGTCAATGAGACGCACGGTTTTGAAAGCATCCCACTTTCACTAATAACTAACTTTGTTAATAGAAACTGAACCTCACTAACCAACTTCTAACTTCCAGGTTTCTTCAACAACCGCTCCGAAAATAACAAACTTCAAAACTCCTCTTCCCAACCTATAACAGAACTGAACCTTCACTCTTCACAACTAACGGAACCAACTAACAGAACCATCATTCTCTCATGACCAAAATCAACTAACCGAATTTCACAACAAATTCTAAACCGTTACCTAACAACTTTTCCCAACAAACTTCTCAAGCAAATCACCTGCAAACAGAATTGAAAAATGACTATAACCTCACTCTCTCATAACTTTGCGGCTTCTTCGAACGTTCTAACATAAATCACCATTCTAACCTCTTCGAACCCTATATCGCGAATTCGTGGAATGCACAACAGGACAACAACACAAGACAGAACAAAGGACCACTTCTCAATTGCAGTCACTAGAAGCAAGCAAAGCACTAACTAAGACACATC
Source organism: Lathyrus oleraceus (assembly GCF_024323335.1). Classification (NCBI taxonomy): domain Eukaryota; kingdom Viridiplantae; phylum Streptophyta; class Magnoliopsida; order Fabales; family Fabaceae; genus Lathyrus; species Lathyrus oleraceus. Next base: position 380,412,175 of record NC_066582.1, on the reverse strand, counting down.
AACAACAGTTAGAAAACAAGCACTAATAATCAGGTCACAACAGCCAGATAATCAAGAACAGGATAATTCAAGAAGCAGATAATTCAGTTATGGAATGCAGGCACAGCAGATAATTCAAGAAGCACAACAGCCAAATCAGGTGGCACAATGAAAACATCACCTTCAGCCTGAAGCAAGGAAGGCTCAACAGCAAATATCTCATCAAGAACAGGACAATCTAGAGCATTAGAGGACATACATCAAGCAACAAAAGGGAAACTAAACTACAGATATGAGTTCATCTATAAAGCACTCAAGCAGCCGCATCATCAATACACAATGCAACAACTGGAAATTACTCGGAGGCAACATCATCAAGAGAACCACATGAAGGACATTCAAGATAAGAGGAAGGATGAAAACATGCATCAATATCATCAACATACCAGAAACCTTGGTTCCACAAAAACAAATCTAAACCAGCATAAACTTTTTCAGCTCTTTTAGTTTGACCCCATAAGAAATAATTAAGCAGAACTTAGGAAATTCCATAGCCTCCTCATAACCACAAAATCAATTCATAAATAATTCTCAACCTTGAGAAATACTAACTGATGCAAACACTAACTATTGCAAACACTAACAGTTCAGTCTGGTTCCAAATTAACATAGGGATGACTAACCTTGAGAAAGAGTTGTCTTTGCAAAATCCCGGATGATATAGTGCTTCGGTTCCAAATTAACTTGCATTCAACAGCTGCTTACTGCCTCCACTAAGTAAGATGAGCATTCTTGAAAACCTACATTCAGAAAACCAATTAGCAAATAATTTGATTTTTGTAGTTTCAGACTTAAAGGAGACTTTAAACATATTTGGAAACAATACTAAACTTGCAAAGAAAAGTTGATTCCAGCATCCACAAAGTCGATAGTTCTGGAAAACCTACATTCAGAAAACATAAAACATATGACTATCTCATACTCATTAAACCAAAACTCCATGGAAATCACTTGAGATGAATATGCATTACCTTTGATGATTCAGAAACCCTTTAACGAGGGATTTTAAATTAGGGATTCTTCAATGGATTCACGGATTAGGGATTCACGAATCGGTTCACGAAATTGGGAAAAAACGGATTCACGATTTAGCATGGAATTAGGGTTTTCGTGTTGTGAAATGAAATGGAGGGAGAGTGAAAAATGACGAGCGAAAAGGAAAGAGGGAAATAAGCTGTCGCGCAATTTTTGGTCAGAAATAGAAAATTCCATAGCGTCCGCCAAGCGGACTCTAATTAATAAATAAAATACTTAAACCTTAAATATATATACATATTATAGATAAATAAATGGAAAAATTATATGTTATAATAATAGCGTCGGCTACGCGGACTCTAAGTAAATAAATACTAATTAAAAAATAATGCTACTAGATAGAGTCGGTCACACCGACTCTAAATAAATTAATCAAACATTCTTCAAAGGTAACATAACAAGTAGTGTCGGTTTTGCCGACACTGATAAAAAAAATAACTTGTCTTAAATGATGTACGTAGATAGAGTCCGTTAGTGTAGGCTTAGCCGACACTAATAGTGTCCGTGTCGGTGGCCGACTCTAAACTAGGAGGCTAAAATGACTTATTCTAGTAGTGATTGGAGGGCCGTTTGTGCTTTGCTTGCTGTGAGCGTTTATGGAATCATCCTGTTCCCTAATCAAAAGAACTTTGTGGATATTAATTCCATCCGGTTGTTTGCTCAGACGAACCCGATTCCTACTTTGGTTGGGGATGTGTATTACTCGGTCCATAATCGGAACGAGAAGCGGCGTGGGGGATTGATCAGATGTTGTGCTCAACTGTTGTACAAATGGTTCAGGGGGTATTTGCCTTCCAGAGGTGCCTTTGTCTTTCTTGATCCTACTGCCAAATGGTCAACCAAGTTTATGGGTTTGCGAACCAAGGACATAGCTTGGACTCACAATGGTATGGCTGGACGAGATTTCATTTGTAGTTGTGGGAGTCTTCCCAATGTGCCTCTTATAGGAGTTCAAGGTTGTATTAATTACAACCCGGTGCTTCTTAAGAGACAAATGGGGTTTGCTTTGGAGTTTCTGCCTCTCGAGTATGAGATTCAGGAGTCTTTCTATTTCCCGGCTGAGGGTAATCAGACATGGTTGAGGCAAGTGTCTGGAGCATGGCGCAACATTCAGAGAAAGGGCAAGGTTCCTTTTGGCAGAGTTAATAGCAGGTCTTTTCCTACGTTTGATGATTGGCTCAGAAAGAGGATTGAGCTCACGTATCTACCATTTCCTGGGGGTGATCCTTGGCATCCATTGATTGAGGGGCCACGTTCTTCTGTCAGCATGGAAGAGTTTCTAGAGATGAAGACGGAGAGAGATCAACTGCAAGCAGAAAAGACTGAGTTGGAGATGAGTGTTGCTAGAATCCAGATGGCTACTCAAGAAGTCAAAGGGAAAGCAGAAGACCAGGCTAAGAGACATGCCCTGGAGGTGAAACGCTTTGAGGTAGACACCGCCTATTACCGCAAGATCAGTCAAGCGTTAGAGTCGTCTACAAAGGAGCACGACATTACCAAGGAGAAGTTGGCTAGAGCTTTGAAGGTCATTGAAGATGAGAAGAGGAGATAACTCCTTGTGAAGACTCAGAGAGAAGCTAGATCCAAAGTCCTCGCCGTCGAGTGGGAAGCGAAGCTAAGGGTAAAGGAAGGAGAGCAAGCGAAGATTAGGGCTGAGAGAGATCATTATCTGGCTGAGAGAGACCATTATTTCTGACAGATGAAGATTCATCAGAAGGAGGTGGGAAGGCTACAGCAGGAGAATACTGAGCTCAGGTTCGCCGTGAAGTTTACCAAGATGGTTGATGATGCAGAGCCTTTTGTGGGGCCTTCTTCAGTATAGAATTTTATCGCAGTTATTATCAGGTGTGGATTACCGTCAGGCATGTTGACGGAATTCATTTGCTAGTATTTTCTTTCTAATTCTGGAGGATTGTACTTGATTTGTACCAAGCCTGATGTATGACTCTTGCACGCGTTGTGCACTTTTGATATACAGTGGTAATTGTCGTTCAATGATTGATCTTCAAGCTTTATTTGCTTTTCTGTGCACACTCACATAACACACACATGGTCGGGTGATATCTTCGCTAAATCATAACTCTCTGCTATGTATGGCAAAACCAGATGATTGATGTCAAAATGTGGCTGTCAAATTATTATCTGTCTCGAGGAAACCAGGATCGAAAGACAGAGTGTTCCTCATATAGATAGATATTGCATTCATGCGTGAGTCATAATAACCTATCTTCTGTTTTGCAGGTGTCAGTTTCTAACATGTTTGATTGACTCAGGAATGATGAATCCACCCAACGCTGACATTCTCAAGCTGAAAGAGAAGATGAGTGAGCTGATCAGTGTCATGCAAGAGTTCGCCTTGGGGCAGAAAGCAATCACCGAGAAAGTGGAGAGGATTGAAGGCTGGCAGAGAATGGGGAAGATACAGGGAAACGCTTCGTCGTCTGAAGTAAGGAAGCCCTTTGGTGATGGTCAGCACAAGAGGGAGGTTGAATCGAGTGATGTGTCTGCCCAAAGGGGACATGGTAGGGATCGTTACCACCCGTATGCTACAGTAACGATTCCTACTGGTAATCAATCTGTGCAATAGCGACAACAGTCACCTCAACAGAGAACACAGAGAGCTGGATGCCAAGTGAGAAGAAGGACGGCAGATCGTCAGTTTGATAGGTCACCTGTGACTTATACCTTTCTGTTTAGGAGGTTGAAGGATCTTGGGTTGGTTCAGCCGAGGACGTTGGCTCCAGTGAGACCGGATCAAAGGCTTGAAGGTTACGATGGGAACGTCAAGTGCGAGTTCCATTCTGGTGCACCCGGGCATAACATTGAGGGTTGTAAAGCTTTTAAGCATGTCGTTCAAGATTTGGTGGATTCTAAAGCCATCAATTTTGCACCGACGCCGAACGTTAATGCTAACCCCATGCCATGCAAGGTCCTGAGGGGGTGAACGTGATGTCAGAGGATAGGAGAAAAATAGAGGTGACGGATGTGGATCAGTTGAGAACTCCCATGTCTGTGGTTAAGAGGCATCTGATGAAGAGTGGAGTTTTCCCTGGTTGTGATAATTGTTGTGCTGCTTGCACTGTCACTTTGAATGGGTGTGTGATGTTGAGGGAGGATGTGCAGAGAATGATGGATGAGGGGAGTCTCAGATTTGAGAAAGTTGATTGGGGGAGGAGGATATTTTTATTAGCCAACTGTCATCGTTCAAGCATGTGGAAATGGACGGTGGAATATTTGAAACACCGAGTCAGGCGTTCGAAACCGTCAAGGTGGAGAATGCCATTTTTGCTAAGGAGGAGAAGAAGCCGTCCATTTCTTCGTACAAGCAGGCCGCTGAGGTGGTGAAGAGTGGAGAAGCCTCAGGTTGGGGAAAGATGATTAATATTGCGGCCAAAGAAGACAGGTTTGGGGTTGGTTATCAGCCGGGCCGAGGTTCGTCTGGTCAGAATAAAGGACGTCATCAGCCGTTCACGTTCACCAGTGCTAGAATGCCAGATCCAGATCGCATCTGTGCGGTAGGTGAAGAAGCTGACAGTGACTGCGAGCTTGATCAGTGGATAAAACCGTGCGTACCAGAGATGGAAATCCAGAACTGGAAGGCCAAAAAGATCAGCACTGTCACTCTACGTAAAGAGTAATATTTCTGTTTTTCAATTTTGTTTGCATGAAAGCCATTCGTTTTTCCCGAAACGTAATGGTCCATTGTAAGGGCCACCTCATGTGTTTCATTTTGCAACATTTGCATCAGTAATAAATGGATGTTTTTCGCATTAAAAGCGGTGTTCCCTGTTTTTCATTTATTTTTGCAGTTTAAAAAATAAACAATAAAAATGGCAATGGTTGTTTTCATTTTTCTTCCTTTTGATTGGTCTCGTCCCAACTCCAAAGCAATGCACGAATCAAAATTCATGCAGATGCGATCATTCTCCGGATCTCATTGGTAACAATTCTGTTACACCCCTGTATGACTTCGACAATCCGATCTATCATGCCGAAGAAGAAGGCGAAGAAGATTGTGAACTGTCGGAGGAATTAGCCAGGTTGTTGAAGCAATAGGAAAAGGTGATTCAGCCGCACGAGGAGCAAGTCGAGACTGTGAATCTGGGCACCGAGGAGGTCAGGAAAGAAGTGAAAGTCGGGGCCGCTTTGGAGGTAAGTGTCAAGAGCAGAATGGCAGCCTTGTTGAAAGAGTATGTTGATATCTTCGCCTGGTCTTATCAAGATATGTCAGGGTTGGATATCGATATTGTTGTGCACAAGTTACCATTGAGAGCAGATTGTCCTCCAGTGAAGCAGAAGTTGCGCAGAACTCGACCTGAGACGGCCATGAAAATTAAAGAAGAAGTGCAGAAGCAGTTGGATGCTGGTTTCCTTGCTGTCACTAATTATCCGCCTTGGGTCGCGAACATTGTGCCGGTGCCGAAGAAGGATGGGAAGGTAAGGATGTGTGTGGACTACCGGGATCTGAACAGAGCTAGCCCAAAGGATGATTTTCCATTACCTCACATTGATGTGTTGGTAGACAATACAGCTCAATTCTCGGTGTTTTCCTTCATGGATGGCTTTTCTGGCTATAATCAAATCAAAATGTCGCCAGATGATATGGAGAAAACAATGTTCATCACACCATGGGGCACTTTTTGCTATAAGGTGATGCCATTCGGTCTCAAGAACGCTGGTGCCACATATCAGAGGGCTATGGTGACTTTGTTTCATGATATGATTCATCATGAAATTGAATGCTATGTTGATGACATGATAGCAAAGTCCCAAACAGAAGAGGGGCATCTGGTAGATCTGGCCAAGCTGTTTGACCGGTTGAGACAGTTCAGACTGAGGGTGAATCCGAATAAGTGCACTTTCGGGGTGCGGTCCGGGAAGTTGCTAGGGTTTATTGTAAGTGAAAGAGGAATCGAGGTTGATCCTTCCAAAATTAAAGCAATACAGGAAATTCCTGAACCGAGAACAGAAAAGGAGGTTTGTGGTTTCTTAGGTAGATTGAACTACATTTCACGGTTCATATCTCACCTAACAGCCACGTGTGAACCCATATTCAAATTGTTGAGAAAAGATCAAACGGTCAGGTGGAATAATGATTGCCAAGCGGCATTTGAAAAGATAAAAGAATATTTGCAGGAGCCTCCGATTCTGATGCCTCATGTGGAGGGACGACCGTTAATTCTGTACTTGACGGTCCTCGAGGGGTCTATGGTGTGTGTACTGGGGCAGCATGACGAGTCTGGTCAAAAAGAGCATGCAATTTACTACCTTAGCAAAAAGTTTACCGACTGTGAAACAAGATATTCATTGCTCGAGAAAACTTGCTGTGCTTTGGTATGGGCTGCTCGCCGACTAAGACAGTATATGCTGGTTTATACCACTTTGTTGATTTCCAAGATGGATCCGATCAAGTATATATTTGAGAAGCCATCATTGACCGGACGGGTTGCGAGATGGAAAATGATTTTGACTGAGTACGATATACAGTATACCTCTCAGAAAGCGATCAAGGGGAGTGTATTGTTTGATTACCTCGCCCAGTAAACCATTGAGGATTATCAACCGATGAAGTTTGAGTTCCCTGATGAGGACATCATGTTTCTCAAATCGAAAGATTGTGAGGAACCAATCCCGGAGGAGGGGCCTGACCCTGAATCCGAATGGATTCTGATGTTTGATGGGGGCCATTAACGTGAATGGTAGCGAAGTTGGTGTTGTTTTGGTTACGCCGAAAGGATCCCACATTCCTTTTGCTGGCCGGCTAACATTTGAATACACCAACAATGTGGCAAGTACGAAGCTTGTATCCTGGGTATCGAACCTCGGTGCGTACATCTACTGGGGCAACGCCTTTCTCGCTTGTGTATGGAATGGAAGTCGTGCTACCGGTTGAGGTTCAGATTCCGTCCCCGAGAGTCCTGGTGGACGTGAAATTGAAAGAGACGGAGTGGGTAAGGACTCGGTACGAAGAGTTGAGCCTAATTAAAGAAAAGAGGTTGGCAGCCATTTGTCATGGGCAGTTGTACCAGCAGCGAAAGGTGCGACCTCGTGTGTATCACGTAGGAGATATGGTGTTGAAAAGGATCCTTCCTCCTTAGAATGATCGTCGGGGCAAGTGGACACCCAATTATGAAGGTCCATTCGTGGTTAAGAAGGTTTTCTCTGGTGGAGCCTTGTTGTTGACGACCATGGATGGCGAGGATTTTCCATCCCCTGTGAATGCGGATGTAGTTAAAAAATAATTCGTATAAGAGACCCGCTGGACGAAAAGTATAAAATAGTCGAGGCAAAAATGGGCATCCCAGCGAACCGAAAAAAATGAAAAAGGTTCGGGCAAAAATTAGGGATAAAAAGAGAAAAAACTGTAAACCCGGCAAGTCGAGAACCCCACAAGGGCGGCTTGGGCAAAAAAGGGTATTCCGGTGGACTGAAAACCCGAAAGGGCGGTCCAGGAAAAAGAGGGATTGAAACGAACAACTGCGTCTAGCATGATCGTTTGTGTTTTGGTTAAGACACATGGATAATCCCCGACAGGGATCGGTCGGAAGCGCCTTGTTCAGAAGGCAGAAAGTGCGGAGAGTCTTGAGGACATATGGGGTGTAACCGAGTTGGAAATCGATGAGATCACGGTTTCTCATTGCCATTAGGATAGATTTTCCTTTTGTGCGCAATTACCTCTTTTCAGGAATTGCTTCCTGTGTATTGCTCGGTTTCGAGCCACCTTTTTTCAATCAATAAATGCATGCTCAGTCAAATAATTTTGTTTTTGTTTTCATTACCGCTTTGATTGCAAAAACATCCGTTTATTTTGATAAAGAATATTTGCATTTTAAGACATACGGGTCCCTTCCAATGCATGTTTATAAGATTGAGAGCTTGAAATCTTATTCGGAAGGTTGAGTGACCTAGGTGTTGAAATCTTGGCGCCCGGGGCACGTTTTAATCTAACGATCTCTTTTGCAGGTGCTGTTAGATATTTTCACTCACTTGCAGGTTGTGATGTGAAGCTTTTGACGAAAGATCCCCGTGTAGTCCGATCAGGGACAAAAGAATAGAAGAATGGTGAAAGACGGTGAGAGAATTGCGACGATCCTTGAGTGTTAATCAAGAAGACTCTTCAAAGTCTAAAGAAGTGGAAAGTTAATACTTTGGTTAGATGGTGGATACCATCGTTCGACGCGTCGACAGGTGTTCCGTGTCGAAATATTCCGTATTTTCCCTAGCAGGGTCGGGATTGTTATCTCCCCAGCGGGTTCGAGATCGGTGTTTCCTCGGCAGCCAGGCTTGAAGTTTGTTGTTTCCCCTAGCAGGGTTGAGAGTGTTACTTCCCCAGCAAGTCAAAGATTGTCGTTTCCCAGCGGAGGTGTGCGTCGGTATCTGTTTCCCAGCGAAGTCCCCAAGCGGATCGGGTTCAGTGGAGTTCATCCCCAGTGAAGGGTTATCCTTTCCCCAGCATCAGTGCTATTCCCCAGCAGGGTGGAGATTGGAGTGGTATCGAGTTCCTCAGCAGAGTGCCTCGAGCTTCCCAGTAGAGTCTCCTGAGGGGGATACTTTTTATGCATTCATCATTTAGAGAAGCATAGCATATTGCATAACTCATTGCGTAGCATTTCCATGGTTATGGAGCATTACGCTGGAAAAAAACTCATGCATAAGCATTGCCAGCATAAGCTAGTCTCAAGCCGTGGTTACCGTTTGAGAATTGGTTTCGTTGGTTGGAAGATCAGCATCAGCATTGCAAGTATAAGCTAGTCTCAAGCTGTGGTTACCGCGTGAGGATTGGTTTCGCCGGATGGTAAAGATGTTACTCCGAGGAGTTTAGCATCATGACGCTGGATCGGCGCGACTCAAGCTGTGGTTACCGTTTGAGAGTTGGTTTCACCAGATGGTGAAGATGTTACTCTGAGGAGTTTAGCATTGTGACGTTGGGTCAACGGTATTCCTCAGTAGTGCGATATTGGAGGAAGAATTTCTGTCGTGCGGGATGGAGGTTGGAAGATGTTACTTTGAGGAGCTTAGCATCGTGACGTTGGGTCAACGGTATTCCCCAGTAGTGCGATACTGGAGAAGATTTCTGTCGTGCGAGATGGAAGTTGGAAGATGTTACTCTGAGGAGTTTAGCATCGTGACGTTGGAGCAACGGTATTCCCCAGTAGTGCGATACTGGAGAAGATTTATGTCGTGCGACATGGAAATGATAATCAAAGAAGTTTTGGGGTCCAAGAAAAACAAAAAAAAAGAGAGAGAGAAAAAAGAAGCAAAAATAAATCAGAAAATTTTGGGGTTCAAGAAAAAGAAAAAATAATAATAATCCCCAGCGGATGCGGCATTCAGGCCATGGTTATTCTTATGTTACCATTTATTCTGGTATTAAGGTCAACATTCTTTTCGGTATTCAGGCCGACTTTCTCCGTACCAGACAGATTCTTCTTCAAGATCACTTCTTTGCCGATTCTGGCAGGCATTATTAATTATTTCCCAGCGGAGCGCAATTTGTTCGTCTGTTCTTGGTATTCAACCACTCTTCACCCTGATCATCTGAAAGCCGAGGCTATTCATATCGAAAGATTCACAATGGATTGAATAGGGGCAACTGTAACACCTCAAAATTTGCCCTCCTCTTCTTGGGACTAGCTTAGCATATTGCACTTCATGTTTTAGGACATTAGGCATTTGCATTTTTGCATATCATTTGAAAATAAAGAAAGATCTTCCTCCAAAGTCTTCTCAGAGATGGAGATGTTACATGATTCAAGCCTGAGGGTGTATGTGAATTGATGATCAGCCATCTGAGGGTTTGTGCTTCAATAAGGGTTTCTTGATCCTTCAAAGATTATGAGTATTATCTTGTGTGCAAGGGTATGTCACCATCATCATAGTTATATCATCATCAAGGGTTTCATTGTGTATGCTCAGGTTCCTTTGGATTAGGGTTTTGACCTCTAGTCAACCCTAATCATTGACTTTCTTCCAGCCAGGGTTTCTCAAGGAAATGAGGTATTTGTCGATGATGAATATCACATGGTTATATTGAAGAGCTTATTGGAGCTAGGGTTCATTTCTGAGCAAATTCCTCAAGTGGTGGAGGCTCAAGCTGATCAGGGCATTGCAAGGTCATCTGAGGACCTATACAGTCAACTGTGCAGGAGCTGAGGGCTTTGAGGTGGGGAAATGAGTTTCAACACTTCAATCATGTTAAAAAGAGGTTCATTTGTCATTTCAAACATCAATCTTGAAGATTTTGAAGTCAGGACAAAAGTTTCCAAAAATGGAAAGTGACCTGTAATTGAAAGTTTCCAAAAATGGCAAGTTTTTGGTCCATATTCAACTTGACTTTCCAACATCAAATAAGCTTCAAATGGATTTTTGGTAAACATGAAAGTTGAAGATCTTTCTCTTCCCTTTTCAAAAAGTCCAAGATCATGATCATATGATTAATCGTTGAAGAATTATGGCCAAAGGATGACAAAGTGCACATGGAAGTCCAACATGCCATAACTTTTGATCCAAAACTCCAAATTGAGCCACTCTTTTTGCAAAATGCTTGTCTTTACCAATATTTTCCAAATCAACCATTGCATTGCATGAAATAAAATCACATGATCATTTGTCCATGCATGTATATTTTGGAGGGAAAATGGAGAATTCAAATTCTATTGATCATACATGAAAAATACCAATGCCATTGTGATCTTTGGGTGATTCTAAGTGACTTTGAACCATGCATGTGCACTGTTCACGTGTAACAATCTCCATGCACCTCACATTTTCATTTTTGGTCATACACCTCATTTCTCATTAAGTTTCCATTAGCCAAGCGTAATTGTGATTAGCCTGGTGATTAGTGAATCATATAAAAGCTTAATTCTAACTGTTTTGCACAGAAGACACATTCTAGATTTAGAATTCAAGATTCCCTCCAAATTTTCTCTCAATTGAAATTTGAAAATTCTTCACATAACACATCAATATTCTTGCATAATGATGTTCACAATGCATCATTGAGTATGAATCAAGGCCTAGACTGAAGGATTTGGTGCAGAATCGAGCATACCCAAAGCTTGAAGATGAAGATGGTGTTCTAAAATTCAGCAAGATCCAAGCCTTTTCAGTTGATATTTCGTGCATAAAGCTTCACCACAAGGTTGATAGAGGAGATCTGGATCATTTGAGGCCTTGAATCCACTGTTTCATCACACTGCCTAACAGGTTGGTGAAAATTTGAATCTCACGTTTCTCTAATTCATTGCCATGATTAGATAGATCTCGTCTCATTGATGATTCTGATATGAATATTGTTGAATTTGGCTGGATATTTAGTGAGTTATGATGAGTTGAAGTTTTGATGTGCAATATGTTTTGTTTCGATTTGCCTTATTCATGGAGAGTTAGGTTTAGATGATGTTAGATCCGTGTTGTACGTTAAAAGATCTTTCGATCCATATATGCCATGCTTGATTCTGGAAAAATTGTTCATGTCTCACCGCCGGACTCAACGAAGAAGACAATGGAAACCATTGTGTTCCACCGTCCATGAATAGTGACACAAGCTCCTGGTTCAGTGTTAGGGTTTGGACTGTAGCGCGCGATAACCTTCCAAATCTCGGTTCGAATCTGTGCCATGTTGTTTTAATTTCTTATGTTTCTTTTATTGAAACGCAGCGTTCTGGAACGCGTTTGGACCTTGTGGTCCTCTATTCGATACTGGCATTGCGTTTTTTCTTAATTCCATTTGTTTATGCTGAGCGCCTTTAACCGTGATTGCCTTGGTTCGATCCCAGCCTTATGCATTTTCCATTTTCTTTCCAATGTCATTTCCACATGATTTCCATTTATTTTCACATTTTATTTACTTTTATTCATTAAATTGAAAAAACCATAAAAAATAGAAAACTAATTCAAAATTGCTCCAATTTTTTCTCACATGTTCATTTGAATGTCTATTATTTTGTAGCATTTATTTCCTGATTTGATTGTGGCTGGATTTTTAAACGTGTTTGTGTGATTAAACATGGTGCAAATGTGACATGTGGTGCTAATTGATTTGTGAAATGCTCATATTTGATCCAATTGCTTTGAAATTTGACATGCTCATTCATAACATGTAACACGATCTTTTGGCTTTTGTTTGGCATTTTTAGCACATTCCATCACTGTTTTGGATACATGGACATTTGGTGTGACAATTTGTGTCACAATTTGGATGTGGTATTTGTGCATTTTCATTCACATGTCATGTGATTTGTTATGGAGTTGAATTTTTGTATGATGCTTGCCCATAACATGTTGAATTCACATAAAAAAATTCATGATCATTGGATTCATTTCTGTTTTAATGTGGATTTTCTATGTTTGATATCCAATTGTGATCACTTTGTTTGTCTTTGCCTTATCTTGTTCATATGATGGCTTTGTCCTTTGATTTGGCTTTGGTCCTTTTTAGGACATGTTCTTGTTGGATTGAATGTGCTTCATGTGAAGTTTTGACTTCTGTTTTGGTTGTTTGCTTTGCCTTTGACCCTAGTCTTTGCACTAGTGGTTTGTACTCACCAATTGTGTTTGTGTTTCAGGTATCTAGCACTAATGGTTGGTTTGCTCATCATTTGAGATGTCATTTGCTTTGTTCACTAACTTTTGTTGTGTTGTAGGTCCATTGGTGTGATGGACTCACTTGAGTGATTGCATTCATGACTTGCATTATGTATATATTGGAAAGTCCTGTTGTTGTCTGTTTTGGTTTGGCTGAATACAGTATTGACTGGTTAGCTTTTGTACAGGTACATTAGCCGCTTCTAGCTTACTTTTGCTTTGCTTTGGAGTGTGGTTAGTACACCACTGAGGTAGTTTAGCCTTCTAACCCCATGTAGTCTGGAAGCCCTGTCTTTTTTTGGCAAGCGTTTGGCTGAAGTCCTCCTTAAGAGGCAATGACTGTGTTTGTTTATGTTTGTGCCAAA